>NC_044253.1:6487707-6796207 GCF_003957555.1 Calypte anna | reverse complement strand
ATCCAAAGCTGTCTTACCCCTACTGACTTGGTTATTTTTCTACATTCAGAATGTAACTTTTTGTTACATAATTCTACATTGTTGAATATTTTCTGTCCTTTTATAGTCTGTTGCCTTTCCCTCTCAGCACTAGTCTTGGGTCTGATTTTTAACAAATGTAATCTGCATTATATCTGTCCTAAAATATAGCATGGGCAGAGAGATGAAATAGCAGTAAATTATCTTAATTTTTTTTCTTTGAAGCACTACAGTACTTTCTTTTTTAGTCTGTTTAAGTAGCTGTGCCATGAAATGCATCTTCTACAGCCACTTTGGATAAGCAATATATTGTACTGTAAATATAGCAATTGCTGTTAAAACTTGGAGTTAAAATGTCTGGATGGTAACTAGTGCCTGTCTAATATAAATTGGAAAAGAGCATAGGTCTTCATGCTATGGTGCTGTTTTAAAGGAAGTATTTCCTATTTTGATCCTGGGAAATTGTGAAATACTGTGGATAAAATGTTGCTGTGCTACATTGAGATCCAAACAGTGATTTTTGGTTTCTCTGTAAAGAATGTCCATAAAACTCATTGGTTTTGGTTTTCAATGTAATTGTAAATATGTGAAACTGTATGTGACTTTGTGTCTGAAAATGAATACAGTGTGGTGGTAGTAGGGGCTGAGAGGGAGGGAGAGGATATGCAACAAGATGCCACTAATTTTCCCTGCCTGAAATCCATAGAGATTAAGTGACTTGTGCCAGCTGCAGCCTGGTTGAGGTGCTCAAAATTAATGAGATTTAATGGGATCAGCCTCATAAGTGAATGACTGAATAAATGCAATAAAAGGCTAATTGACAACACTACTACTACTACTGTTCATCACTTTGATTAGAGATTAATATTATTCTTTTTGTTACAAATTTTGAGTACATGTATTATGTAATTTGTAAACATGACACTGTAGTGGAGACTTTGCTACAACACTATTAAAAAAAAGGAAAACAACCTTCCCTTTTTGTGAGATATGAGGTTTGTAGAATAGTGAGATTCTTGCATATGTTGAATCTTAACCTGTTCCTAATGGTGGGAGTGCTGAAGTAATGTATCTCACTGTGACCTGGTACTTCCCTATTTGCAGAAAATGGCAGTTCTGTATATTCTTTGGGCTACACTGTAAATATAAATGTTTCATAGTAGCATAGTTGATTTTTTTTTTTTTTTTTAGGTACAGCCATTTGTGTGAGATTAGCAAAAAAACAACTTTATTTCTAAGAACTTGTAAAAAAAAAAAAGTATTTTCAATAAAACTCCCTACCTCACCTCTGTTGTGCAGAAATTATCCCATTTTTCCTATGTTTAATTTTGCAACTTCATCTGTAAACACAAAAAAGATGCCTTTTTAGTTATTGGAAAAACTTTGTATTTTTCACCAAATCAACCAGATAGTGGAATGCTTGAAAGTCTGAAGTCAGATTTATTTCCATCACATCCTTTACCTTATGGTGATCAAGCTTTTGATACTTAAGCTGCAGAAATTTGTTGCTGTCTTAAGCTGCTCCCTCACTCTGTGATGAGGTTCTCAGTCTGTGCCCTGGAATTTTGTTATATAGTGATTGGCCATGCCTTCTTTTTTTTTATTTTTTAGCTGGGGGTTGAGGGCATGGGTGACAAGATCGTACCAATCCTTGTTTGCAGTGAGAGGGATTGAGCAAATGCTTTGTTTGCTTTATTTAATCCAGATGTAAGTGCACATTCCCATAATGAGTTTTAAAAATAGATGGCAAAAGACTGGAAATTTCTGCCAGACTGAAACAGCTAATTAATTCCTCCTTTCTCTGAAATGCTTAACTTCTTACACTTTTTAAATATAAAATAAAATAAAGTGTGTGCTCTCACATTGCTAATGGAAATGACTGCCTGGAGGTAGATATAGCAAAACCAAATCAAACTTTTAACCTTAAAAGTTTTGGTACTTGGGTTTAATTCCTCTATATTCCTGCACTTATATTCTTCTTACCATAGTTCAGAGTTCTTGTTCTATGACAACACCTTTGCAATTCACTTTCTGAAGCTGTGTCATGGTGTGGTCCCCATGGAGAGGTAAAGGGGGAAAGGCTGGGTATACTGGAAGCCCTTCCTTAGGAGAAATCTTATTTTTTTTTAACTTGCATTCAAGAACCAGAGTTTTGGTATCAGGGTTGTAGAAAATGGCACTGCTTCCTGCCAAATTTTGTGGAAAAGCATGTAATTTGAACCCAAATAATCTCCAAGGACTGGGGGTTTTCTGGGCTTGGTATCTGCTTCCTTAGGAAGTAAAATAGATGCATGTACATCAAGATGCAAACTATCATCCTCTGTAAAATAGCTGGATGAGCATGCCTAAGAACCCTACCTTCTCCTGAGCTCTGAGTGGGAGCTCAGAGCTTTCAGTATTACAGTGTAAAGAAATGCTGTGTATCCCCCACAGTAACTAAAAGATACTTTCAGATTCTCAAGTTAAACCTCCAAATTATGATGGAACTTGGCATCACAGCAAAGTGGCCATCCCTACAACGTGGCAGCCTGCATACTTCCTAGCAGGGTCTGCACTGTACTCCTTTTACAAGAGTAAGGCTTGCCCTGCTCAAACAATAATTAATCAAGCATGGCCCTCCCCACTGAGTCACTTTTCCTTGAAAACAAAAGTTTTTCAAGAAGTTTTCTCTCTCTCCCCTTATTACATTAGATACCTTGTTACAGGTATCTGAATTCTTGGGATGTTGGTGTGAAAAACCTATAAGCAAATAAGAAATATGCAAAGCTCAACTTGTTCTGCTGGACTGGACTCAGATGAGTGAGGGGAGGCAGCCAAAGCAAAGCCAGCCTCCTGCTTGGCTGGGCTGCACACTCAGATCCCCAGTTCTGCAGCAGGACTAAGCTGAAACACTGCTGCAAGTGCTGCCCTTCACCAACCACCTTCTTCTCTGAGTCTGCTCAGACAAAAACAAAAATGTGCTTTCATGGTTTGATTAACAACTCAGGTTCAAATTTTACTAACAATGAAGTTGGAGGCTAATTTTAGTGCAATTAGCTGGATTAAACATTACATTTAAATTGCAAATAACTAATAACCTTAATGTTGGAGAATTCAGACTTTAATAAAATATGTTAGGTTTTGCTTATAAGACACGAATATAAGGAAGGGGGTTTGTAATTCTGACATTTTAAAAATTATATATATATATATATATATATATATCCTTAAGCATTCCCATTCTTTCCCTGCTTATAGCCATCATCTCATTTTCATTGCATGCTAAATAAAACTTCCTATTTACTTTGCAGTTTTGTTGGAGAAACTACCTTACTCTGAGAAGAATTAATACATATGATGGAATTACATAAATCCAGCTTGAGTTCATGTGCCAGGGCTCCTACCTTTATTCCACAAGATACTTAAACATGAGTTGCCATGGAGTTTTGGCATGAGGAGCAACTGGTATGCCTCAAAATGGGACTGTTAACTGTTTGACCTTTGAAGATTACTGTGATGTTAGGATTTCTCTTATACTGGCATAATGCTCTGTAACTGTTATGTGAAATTATACCTACAAAATCTATTAATAAAGAATTTTGCCAGAAGTTTTAATTTCTCCTTGCTTTTATGAAGTTCAGACCAACTCTTTGAAGTCAGGCTGATGGAATAAAATAAAGTTTGAAGGCTATTTAAGTAACTAAAAGGTTTTGCACTCTGTGGAAAGTTGATTTTATATAAAACGTAGAGCTTCCTTCTTTCCTTTTTGTAAAACACTCATTTTCATGGTTCTGCTGGCACTGAAGTCAGAGTCTTGAATTCTTGAGAGCTGTAGGGCTGATTGTAACTACACCTCTTCCTGGAGCCTAGGTGCTCACAGAGGTAGGAGATTCACCACATTTTGGTTTCTACAGTCTGTCATTCCCCTGAGATTTCAAATTTGAAGAATACCTTTCTTTTTTTCACTAGCTAAAACCACTTTTAAAGGCCCATCTAGCTAAATAAAAGCTCTGCTACATTTTATGACAATATGGTTACATGGTTTGGGGGTCCTATGAGATGATCACAGGCACACTTGGTGACTCATCTGCAAGTTAGAGTAGAGCTTCCTGCAGACCTTTCAGAGCTTTCAGCATCTGCAATGCTTTCTGCCCATGGTATACATTCCATAGGCTTTTACAGAGAAACTGGCATTCCAACTTACTTTGCCTGTCACCTACCAGTGATGGTGATGTGTGGTTTTGTCTCTGAAAGTCTCTCCAAATACAACAAACCATGGCCCTGTGCGCAGGAACACCCCATGCAATGAGCACAGATAGTGCAAAAAATGTTACTTTAATCATACTGCTGTCTAAAAGCAGATTCCCTTTATACAATTGCTCTCCAGTAATTTCTTCTGTGTCTTTTAAGTCCAGTGGTTTCACAAGTGGAAATTTTTAACAAGGAGAATGTATAGTCATTTGGCAAAAGTTTTCAAACATTCACTGTCTTCCTTTCACAAAGGGATGGTCCAGCAGCTGCAGAGCAGAAGGGCGTTCATGTTGATCCCTGCATTGAGGGTTTGAAAAATCAGTGCATCAAATGAATATGCATGCCTGTGATGCAACTGCATCTAAATGCATCTTTCATTTCAATTTTCAGTTCTAAACCAACCTACCTGGTTAAGCAGGCACTCACAAAATCCACTGCAGTGCCAGAGAATCGATCAGGCAGGGAAGGCATCAGTCCCCTGTGGACCCCGATATAGAACATGGCTGCTATCCTATCCATGGATGCCAGGGGTGGTTTTCCTGTTGCCATCTCAAACACGGTGCAGCCAAGGCTCCAGATGTCTGATTTCCTCCCATATCCAGATTCACATATGACTTCTGGGGCCATCCAGTAGGGAGTCCCACGCACTGACTTGAGCGTCTCGCTCTGCATCCCGCTGAGGCTCACCCAAGCTAAACGCCGGGCACAGCCAAAGTCAATTAGCTTGATTACACCATTTGGCATCAGCATAACATTGTTGCCTTTGATATCTCTGTGCACCACACAATTGTCATGCAAATAGGAGACCCCTTGCAGGATTTGTTTTGTGTATTTACAAAGGACGATTTCCGGCAATGGGCCGAAACGATTGATAATGCTGGAAATGGAGCCACCAGGAACAAACTCCATGAAAATGCTTAAAATGTTGTCTTCCAGACAAGTTCCTAAATAAGTTACAATATTGACATGCTTCAATGTCTTCAAAAGATCAACTTCCTCATGAAACTTCTGATACTCCTTTTCTGTAGTGAGTTGATCTGATGTACCCAAAACAACCTGTTTGACAGCTATTAATTGTCCCTGGCTTGTCAGACCACAGTATACCTGCAACAAAACCAGCATTATTAAAATGAAACACGAAATAAAACCCTGTATTTACTTATTTTTAAATAGTAACTTTGTGTTTGTCATGTTTCACCTGTCAGTTTATAACCCAAAGCATTTCAGACAACAGTCAGTTAGGAGGAACAATGTAACTCAAAGGCCACCAACTCAGCTCAGCATATTCAGACACTAACTTACCGTGCCATAGGCTCCCTTTCCAAGGATTTCACCTCTTGTCCACATGATGGGATCTTTGTTAATTACACTGCTTCCTGGTAATTTAGCAGATTCCTCAAAGTTTTGCAGGTCGCTTTCTTCATTTAATGCCAAAAAGGCTTTTCTGTAGCTCTGCTTTAAAGATGATGGTCCATGTGGGGAGAAAGCAGGGAGAAAAAGAAAGGTTTCAAAGGTTTCATATTACACTTACTTTTTTTATAAGGAGTAATTTTTACCTGGCATGATTCTTCACTATAGATTTTTTTTGATTTATGATATACATGTGTGTATATATACACACATACACTCATTGCTCAGCTCATCAACAAACTTGCTGTACCAAGTAAGACTATGCAGATAATTTAAGCATCACAATGGAGCACAAGCAGAAGATTATGGCATGACATCTTTCTCTCTATTGACAGAAGACAGACAGGCATCTGCTTAATTTTCTCTGGCTTTCTTTTTTTTCTTTTTCTTTTTTTTTTCTTTTTTTTTTTTTTTTTTTTGTCACATAGGTACAGTGAAGGATGAATTTTACTTGCTCTAAGTAACATATATAGGAGAAGCAGTACTGGTAGATAAGCACTTTTGTAAGGGTGAGGGTTCTTAACTGACTTGTAGGCCAGAATCTAAGTTTTCTGAGATTGAAATTTTTATTAAACCTTAATTAAACAGCCCTAAGTCTCCCTGATAAGCCAACACTTGTAGTTCATACCTAGAAAAGTATCTGGTTGCTCTCAGACATCAGAGGAAGTTGCCCTTCTGTATATACAAGAACCATTTGTAGTGTCTTCTCATATCCCTTAGGTGGCAAGATCTCAAGAGCTTTGCCCTGCCCCAGCACCTTTTTATATATGCTCATCAGTTAAAAATAGCCTCTCCTTTTTATTCACTACAATTCCTCAGTTTATTTTGACCCACCAGCATATAAACCTTGGTAGCTACTCCTGTCATGCTTTAGTTAATCATCTGGCTTGTGTCCTGACATGCAGCCCCTAACATGGGTAACTTCAGCTGAGCACTGGAAGAATCAGTGGGCAGCTGGCCTAAGGAAAAAAAACTTTATCATTAATGAGCCCATATTTCCTATCTTTCATCCAAACTTGTGTTGAAGCATCACTCAAAGGAGCTAACAACTTACAAGAAATTCCTTTTACCTTCTTTAGAAGATTATTTACTGCTGCTCCACTTCCATCCATCATATTTTCTTCTTCTTTAGCATGTGTGTTTTGCATTTTAGGACCTGTATTTTTTGTTCCTGATGAGTTGATGTCTTTTTCTTCAAGCATTAGCAACTCTTCAGCCAGACAACAAAGCAACTCATCAGTCACATACTTATTATCTGCCCAGGACAAAAGGTTTTGACTTGTCTGGAAACTGGGGCTTGTAATATTTTTCCTCTGGATCACTGAAGGCTGAATCAATTCGTTTGCCAAACTGCTGTTTTGAGGTGTGTCTGCCCAATTTAGGTTTTTTGTCGGGGAAATGTCTGTGACATCTAAAATGGGCAATGCTTCATATTTATTTATAGACTTGAAGGAGGTCTGGTCTGATTCTAGGCCTTTGCAGTCATCCTCATTCACCAAGCACTGGGGTGCACAAACGTGCTGGTCTGTTGTCAGCAAACTGCTGCTTGGAGCAACACATTCTCTGTAGCCACTATTACTGAACTGAAGCAGATTCTGGCTACTGGTAGCAGCTCCCTGATGGCTGGGTAAACCCTGAGCATCTAAAGTCTGCTCTAAAGAAACTTCTTTAATAGTTGTTAAGTTTGAATTTGGGAAAAAATTCTTCTGCTTAGTTGATTGTGAAAGGTCTAAAACTGTAAGCTGGTGATCTGTATGTTCATGACATAAAGTCATGCTCCTTGAAAGGTTTATTTGATAGTCTGAATCAGAAGCTATTACATTATCTTTTGCTGTGTTGCTGTCACTCAACTCAGCACTTTGGTCCTTTGTAATGAAACTTTTCTGCTTCTTAGTGCCAGGTATGGTCTTCTTTGGCTTCAGATATGTTCTCTTTTGAGTGCTTCTTACTCGGTTGCTCTCTCTCCCTTTGCTGCAGGTAGGTCTGCAGGTGCCAGCAGTGCTCCTCATAGATGGAGCAGAACAAACATCTCTGTACAATCTGCTCTCACGTTGATCAAGCTCACGCATGTGGGAATAGACAGGGGTTCCAAACATCTCATAAATTCCTGGGCCTTTGTCATTTGAGTTGATTTTCTCAAACATGTCGCTGTATTTCAGATCTACAAAACCTGAAGCAGACTGTGCATGTGGTAGAGACAGTGGGGTAGCAGAGTTCTTTAGGATAACTGGATTTCTGCAACAGCAGGAGAAACTTTGTTTTTTAAGTTTCTGAGCACTCTGAGCAGAGTGCTCTTTGTCTGCTCGAGGGGTTTTTTTTTGACACCTCAGGGAAGTCACAGGTGCCACATGTGGCAGTTCCAAAGATGGAAATACCCGACTCTTGGTGTTGCATTTTGTGGCAATCTCATCAGAAATGATCAAGCCTTCAGAAATCTTTATCTTGCTGCTCATTTTAGATTTTAATGAATATTTATTTCTGTTCATGCTTATTTTACCTTTTTCATTTTCTCTGCGAGCAAGAATGTTGAAGCTCTGAGTAACATGAGGAGGGAGGCTCTGAATGACAGACTTTTTTGTGGCAGGTCGTTGAGCAATGTTTGTTTGCCTGCCTGGTCCTTGTTCAGAAAATGTAACATGAACAACAGGTACAAGCTCACTTTGGTCTTTTGAAGTTACCTCTGACAGGGCTTCCTTTTCCTTTTCAAATCCAACGAGACAAAGAGTATTTTCTCTCTGTTTTCCACAAGGATCTTGCACTTCTGCTCTGGGAATTTCTGCAGCTAAAGATTGATCTTCTAAGGCCTCTAGCACTTCATTTTCACAGGAAGAATCCAAATCATGATAGTCAAGCACAAAGTTTGTACTCTCAGGATCTTCATCTTGTCTGTAATCCAGTATCTCTGCAGCATTTCCTTCTTCTAGACCAGTTCTACAGCAATTCTCTGCTCTTTCTTTATTGCCAGCACTTGAGGCATCTCCATTGCTTGACATTGCAAATGTTGTCTGAGATGCAAATATTCCACAGTTTATCAGGCTATTACCTGAGCTCAAGTACAGGTGACTGTCATCACAGAAACTGGCTTGAGTCATAAGATCTGCCTTCTTAAAACCCACTGAAACCTGGTACTTCATCTGCTCATGCTTTTCAGTACTGGCAGCTACTTCAGCTTCCTTCCATTTTAAGTTGCTTTGAATTTCTTCTTTCTTGTTGCTGGGGTGTTCACAAGAGTTCCTCATGCTGAAGTAGAGCAGGTCTTTCACTGGAGCAAACTTATCAGAAATAGTAACCAGAATCAGATCTGATGATTTTTCAGTGTGCCTTTTTAACAGATTGTCCAACTGATACTGATAAAATTTAGTAGCTGGCTTTGTAGGCTGAGGAATACAGTTCATAATACCCAAAATACTGCTGGTTTCATTGAGAATATTATCCTCTAGAGGAGAAAGATGAAGTGTTCTTACAGGCTGAAATGTCCCTGGTGGCAAATGAAACTGCAATTTCCATAAAAACCATTAATAATGTGCTATACAACAGATGCAGGTGAAATCTAACAACTTCAAACAAAGTTGATAATGAAAAAAAAAATTATTATTCCTCAATATATTCTCACATATATACTTATATGAAGTGTAATATCAAAACCCTGAGAAAATACATTCATTTTCTCACCATCTCTACATGAATTTTCTCACATCCAGAATGATTTCAAAGTATTTCATAGTACAGGAAGTGGGAACCTACAAGGCACAAGTAATTCTCCATGTCTTAAAACTCCTGAGCTTTGTCCACACATGCAAATCACGTTGTCAGGATTTTACTAGGTTTTATGCCACATGGCATGTTTGCTACAGGGACTCAAAGGCTGGTCAGTGGTTTCATGTGCCAAAGTTTCTTTCTTGCATTCTCACTGGCTGAGTGTCACCCTCATATTTCAAGTCTTTTTATGTAACCCTCCAAAGTGTGCTGACACCAGTGATTATATTCCTAATGGGATTAGTTTTCATGTAAGCAATTTTTAAAAAGCAAAAGCTAGATTATTATAACAGAAAGCTATTTTATCCATTGAGCCATCAATTCTTACAAATTATTTATTGGTTTCAAAAGATACCATTATAAATCTAAACATATAGATCTTCCATTGTTTAGTGTTCCATAAACCATGTTACATGGCTTACACAAACCATTTAGCTCAGAGTTTTAAGTACACTGGAACACAGCACAGTCTGCACTTCACTTTTAGTAAGTTAAATGGATAGCTCCCTAAAGGACATTTTTATATGGCAGCTAACACAGAAGTCTGTTGTGTGTACATTATTATTATTCCTTCCTGCTTCCTTCTCTTATGCCAGTCGTTGAAAAGTACTGTATATCTTTGAAAGAATACAAATCTGAACATTGTATTACTTTGTTCTGATTATTCAGATGAATTGTGAGAATAATTAAAAAAAATATTTCTGTTCTTTATAGGAAATGGAGAAAAAATAAGCTTGAGTATACTGTATATATTTATGCAAATTAATACAATAGAAAAATTATCACAGTCATATGCTCTGAGTAACCATCTGCATGGCTACATTCAACATCAGTTTGCAACATGCAGGAATTTTTTGTTTGCTTTCCAAGGGCAAACTGAGATTTGAATGTGCCAGGAAAAAACATGTGAGCTGGATTTAAATTTACAGTTCTGAAGGCTTTGTCTCATCTGCATGACATTAATATGAATGTCCATTTATCCCAAATAACATGCCTCTAGGAATCATCAGAACTTCAGACATGAAGTAAAAGCTGTATTGAAACACAGAGGTCAACAACATTATTTTTCTTAAACATTTCTCTCCATTTGCAATATTTTTCCATAGTCCTTTTTATGATCTTCTCTCATACCTCTTGCTATTACTTCTACACTATGAGTCAGGTCTTTAGTGCAAAGGGCTATTAATTAATAAACATAAAGACCAAATTCTCTTTTTTCTAAAACAGTACATTTGGTCTCTTGTAACTTCCAAGGCCCACGTGTGTGAGTGTGAAGCCCTGATATGGGTAAAATGGCCATCTTGTTTGTAAGTATTACAGTTTTGTCAGGAATTCTATTTACCCTTATCACAAAATTGAATTTAATCTAAAATGTTTCATATACAGGCTGTGCAGACTTTGTATTAACTTACATGTGCCTATTTTAAAAGGTTTGATATAGTTTTGAACTTCTAATCCTTTACTCCCCCAAATCCCTGATGTGACATCTTACTGACACAAACTGCTACAACATGAAGATTTGCTGACACACACACACACACACACACATATAAAATATATGTAAAAATACTTCAAGTTCATCCAGAAGACTGAAGACTAAGCAGAGGAAACTCCCTACACTTCTTTTGTATTGCCATTTTTAAGGTTTTGAAAGCATATAATACTTTTGATGGTGTTCAGTTTAATACATAATAGCAGCTTACCTTGGATTTATTGCTCCTGGTTCCTAACATTGTTATTGTTAACCCTTAAAAATTAAAACAAATGAAATGTTAATTTGATAGTCTTAAACAGACTACCATTTCATTTATAAATTAATTTCAAGCTGCAGGGTTCTGAATCTGTCTGTTGTGTAGTTGCAGGACTATGCTATAAATCTGCTATGCAATAAAAAAGTTGTAAGCTGAAATGTAATTGTGACATTGAAATTTACAAATCAATTTTCTATAGAAAACTATCAAATATGATAATTTAAAAATTATTTATCCTCCATCATTTATCCTCTATTTCAGATATTTTAAAACTTCAATATGTAGCTAGTAGATATTGCCAGTATGAGGAAAAATTGAGATGCCATCATGACCCCACTCCAGCTACAGAGAATTACACTTCACACTTTGTGGGCTCAGTTTCATTACACAGAGTAATAGAAATGGTTAAGTTTGTAATTCCTTCCTCTTATTGCCTTCATTCTGCAAACAGACACAGATAGAACTAAAGAAGAGGGTCCATATGGCTACAGTCTACATTTGGAAATCAAACAAACATAAAGACCAAGATTAAAGAAAAAGGACTTGCAATAATTTTTGATCAAAGTAGATAAGCAATATAAAACTTTATTTAAAGTTGTGACTTTTCAAATGGAACTTACTTTGTTGTGTTTGTGCTTTTATTATCTGAAAACCATTTATATCCAGAAATGATTTTGAAATGTTGGATTCTGGGCATGAGTCCTGTAGCAGAAAGCTGAAGTCAAAGCCATGCCCTGTTTTCTCTTTCTTGAGGAAGAAAGGCAAAGGAGTGTGATGTCTCATCTGTAATGCTGACTGCTTTTTACTGGGAAAACATGGCATTTGCTGATCTGGCCAGGGGCTGGATGTTGGTGCTACAGATCTAAAAGGCAAAACCAAACAAATAAACATAACAAAGCACAGTGTGAAAGTAAGTGGAAGGAGCCTACTGAGTTCAAATAATCACATGACTGGGGAATAGGGTGAACAAGAAGTTTGTAAGATTCAAGAATAACAAAGTATGTTTTCTTTCTTGGTCCATCTGGGGAATTGTGGCTCTACCTGGATGGCAATGCCAGAGACTGACAACAAGTGAGAAAGGATGACAAACAATGTAAGCCAAAAACAAGCTTGGAAAAAACATTGTTCACCTTTTCCTGCTTGACAAAAACTGATTACTTCCAGTATTTATTTTTTATTAATCATTAGAAGAGGGTGTCAGAAGAATTCTGAAGACCAGATGTGCCTTTGTTATTTATAAAATATGTTGTGATCTGCCTAAAAGGATAGAGACTGTGTGGATAAGCCTCAGACTTCTGCCACCTGGCTTCTGTATAATGAAAAATTTAAATGTGGGAAAAGATAAATAATGTCCCTGAAAAGAGGTACAAAACAGAGCCTAAATGAATCTTAAAGCTGTATGCAAGATAATTGTCTGTTTTTAATAGCCAAATCATGATGTAAAACCTTATACCATGTGTTTTTCACACTGTATCAAATAACTTGTTCATTCAGTGCAATATCCTGCCTCCAGCAATAGCTGTTAATTGACACTGGGAAGACAGAAACACCACACAACATAAACAACCTGTATAACATCTGGCACTAAGGAAATGTTTTCTTACTCACAGACTATTATCTGCTTTGTCTCCATTTTTGCATACTCAACTGCAAAATAAATATTAATTTTACCTACCTGTTTTTTTCTAGAGCTTTGCATGACTGATGCATTTCTTTCATTATCTTATCTGCATTTGGAAGAGCAACATTTCCACAACCTGCAACAATACATTAACATTTGTATAAAAGCAGTGTAATTCACTGACCAGTAACACAATGCAAATGCAGTAATTTGGGGGCATCGAATCATTAGTACAGAGAAATATAGGAAGTAACTGTCAAAACAGAAAAATAACATCTTTAAAAATTCCATTTACAGCTCCTATTTTGGTAGAACATAAATATAAATATAAATATAAATATTGATAGAAACTCTAGAAAAGCACAGCTTTTTAAAATAGGGAAGGTATTAAAACCAAAACAAATCTCAGGAGTTTCAAAAGTGGAAAATAATTCTGAGTTTGACTCAAATATTTTGTGGTTGCTTGGTTTTGACAAGCAGACAGACTTCAAGTTAATATTGTCCCTTTCCTTCTTCAGATCCCACATGTTACATATATATATATAAACTTTGGTTAGTTTACCTTCTTTGCTTCTCCTCCTATATTGTTGGTTGTCAGACATGCTGTCCTTAGATGTGTTAAGGTCTGGACCCCTGGAAAAATGTTTTGTTACTTGTTTTCCAGTTCACATGTACCAAGCAGTTCATTATATTTCATTATTTCTGATACATAATTAAGACAAAAGCACCTGAAGTTATTAAAAACATTATTAAATTTAACATCCAGTGCCTGTGCATATTTCCTGTGAATACACTGAAGGAAACAGTTCAGACACAGTTTTTATTGCTAGAAACTCAACATGTGTTATGCTGAGTAAGACATGAAAGCTGTCTGTATTATTTGGCTAATCAGTCAATAAAAGAGCTACACACCATAAATTTCTGGTCTTCTATGAAAATATATGAGCTCTCCACACCTATACAAGAGGCTTGAAAGAGATTTCCATCAGGATTCCCAAACAAAGCTTAGCTATCTCTAGAGATCAATTTTCTAACATTGAATCATTCCATTTAAAGATCAACTCATCCATAAATAATCTCTTCCATATTTAAAGCTATGAAATATTTCTAACTTCAGGCAGAAACAGAAGGAAGAATGCTCCTTGTGAGTACTCACACCTTCTGTTTTCAGCTTAACATAGTAGGATTGTTTTTTGATCTACAAATCCAGAATAGCGAAGTCAAACAATAAAATATTTGGAAAAGCTGATCCCAGGGAATTACAACAGCAAGTATTTTTTCTCTTTGTACGTTTATTTTCTACACCTGTGTCCACTGAACTGTGTCCAGAGAGAGTCCAGCACAGAGCCACAAAGATGATGAAGGGACTGGAGCATCTCCCTTGTGAGGAAAGGCTGAGGGAGCTGGGGCTCTTCAGCTGGGAGGTGACTGAGGGGCAACCTCATTAATGTTTACAAAAATGTTGGTGTCAGGATGGAGACAGACTCTGCTCGGTGATGCCCAATGATAGGGCAAAGGGTAATGGATGCAAATTGGAGCAGATGTAAACATAAGAAAAAGCTTTTTCACTGTGAGGGTGACCAAACACTGGAACAGGCTGCCCAGGGAGGTTGGGGAGCCTCCTTCTCTGGAAATGATCCAAACCTACCAGGATGTGTTCCTGCTAGGTCCTGCTCTGGCAGGGGGTTTGGACTCAATGATCTCTCAAGGTCCCTTCCAACCCCTAACATTCTGTGATTTCTGTGATTTATTGTTAACAATGTTAACAATTGTATGCAGAGGTACCTGTAGACAGATAGGTGCTTATCCAAACTGACAGCCAAGTCATAGTGTATGGAGCAGGTTGTATGAGAGTAGTTCAGTTGCAGTGAAATTTAATTCTACAGTTCTTGCAGAGAATAACACACTCAAGGAAACTCAGACATCTGGAAAGTCATAATCAATTCCGTAAGGAATCATTCAATTTCAAAGTCACTACAGAAGTCAGTGGTCTTTGTGGCTTTTGTTGGATTCAGTAGTATTTTTCCACTCATTACTGCTAGTCAGGAAAAGAATTAAGCTTTTGTTACTGATTCCATTAGCTAAAAATATTATTTGGAAGCATGTGGCAACTTTCCAAAGAGTCTGATGCATTTATCCTACATTAAACTATTTTTTATAACAAATTTATGTAAAACTTTTAATCTGAGGAATGAGCACCTCTGAGGAATTTTACACCTATGTAGCAGCACTATATAACAGCCAGACACCAGACAGTATTGTCATTCTTAGTTTACAAAGGAGGAAACAGATGGAGAAAAATCAAATGACCTATAGCTGATGAGCAAGGTCATCCCATGCAGAAGAAGCTACAGAAGTCAGCACTCTTGATTTCTCATTCTTATGCTAAATACCAGATAATCCATTAAAATATTTATCCTATTATATTAGGCTGCTAGGAGCCACATTAGGTGGTGAACTTCTGACTTTGCACTTTTGGGGAGACACACAAAGACCCTTTCAGATTAGTTACTGAAAAGGTTCTATAAAAAGGCATGAGCAGTATCTTACCTGCTGCTTCAGTAGCCACGTGTGAAAGAGGCACAGCAACCCAGAAAGAGCAATTTTAGCTCACAGTTGTGTTTCTTGGCTGGACAGGAAGGAATCCAAACAGTAATTGCATAGACTTGGATTTATTTTCGGCATGTTTTTCTGACTGCACGAAGTGGGGGCAGGCAGAGGCAGCTCCTGCTACACGAGGCTGCTGAGTTTACACCATGTTGCCGAGGTAACTCCCCACACACACCTCTGGGAGGGGGAGCATTTTGTTTGGAGGTTTTCAATTCAAGGAGCACTACTGACCCGTGAAAGCAAACACAGACGAGCTAAAGCTCTGATCACGAAGCAGCTTTCCCAGCACCCTAAGCAAAGCGTGTTTCTCTCTTCTGCTTACCTACACTTTAAGTTTTTTTGGTAGCTTATCTATCGCTGCATCATTTTGACTTCGCAGTCAGTCCTCTCACCTCCACACTCCCTCTTACCTATGAAGATGAATTACATTACCTCTGCCTCCCTCCAGGCAGTCTTAAGCAGCAGACTACAAGGGTAATTTACTTTTTCTTTTTAAGAGAATAAAACAAGCTGAGGTCTAGCCGGGCTCAGGATGAATTGAGAGGGTGTTGAAGGGAAGTTTGCTGGATGACAGAAGGCCTTCGACGCTGTACCTCAGGACACGGACCAGGGACAGAACCACGGGACGGTACCGCTCATTCTGCTTTGTCTTGGGCTGGGCCGGGGACACCTCAGCTCCCGCTGTCTGAAGAGCACCGTGATCATTTCTGCAGGTCCCAGGTCAGGTCAACCAGCCTAATGGTGACAAACACTGACGACCACCCGCTAAACCACGTTGTTTAAACCCACTTGGGCCGTCCTTGACGGAACCGGAGAGACTTTGGGAACCGTGAGGTAACGCCCCGCCGAGCAGCGCCTGTGAGGCACGGAAGGGCCGCCCGCGCCTCCCCGCCTCCGAAGGGCTGAGGGGAAGGGTGTCCGAGGGATGCTGTGGCTCCGCTAAGTGGTGAGGTACCGGAGCCAGGAGGGGCTGTGAGACGGCGGCGATTGTCCCCGGGGCGGGACGGGACGGCTGGGACGGCCCCTCCGCCGCTTTCCCGTCAGGCTCCGAGCCCGCCAGCGGCGCAAGATGGCGGCGGACAGCGATGTGAGTGTCTTTCTCTCCTCTCCCTTCCCCGTCCGGGCGCTCTCCGCGCTCACCGCTTCTCCCGCTCTCTCCCCGCAGCCCGAGTCCGAGGTGTTTGAGATCACGGATTTCACCACCGCCTCCGAGTGGGAGAGGTAGGGTCCCGCTCCCCCTCATAGTGGGGGGATCACGGGGGAGGATCCGCCGTCTCTCAGCCCCGGCCCGCTCCTGCTGAGGGGGAGCCGGAACACCCGGGAGGCCTCGTTTGCCGGTACCCGCTGGTACCCGGAGCCTGGTCCCGACGTGTTCTTGGGTTCTTAATGCATTATTTATTTATTTATGTATTTATTTTTCGAGTGACGATGTCTGTGACAGAAGGAGGCAGAGATCCTCAGCGTTGCGTTTTAAATCTTAATTTAGTTGGTAATTCTGTGTCAAATGCTTATTTATCAGTGAACAACACTCGTAGCTGCTAAAAGTAAGATGTCATCTGAAATGTAAGCATAGGAGGGCCTATTTTATTTATTATTATTTGTTTAGTATAGGGTAACGATTGTTTTTTCTTTTTACTGGGATGCTTTCTGTTGTTCTTTGTTGCTTTGGGGTTTTAAAAAACGAATTCCATAGTAGGACAACATACTGCCTGCTTTTAGGGAGCTGAATTATAGTATAAGCTTAGTGTTTGGGAAATATTAATGCCTCTCCCCTTTTCTAATAGGTTCATTTCAAAAGTAGAAGAAGTATTGAACGACTGGAAACTTATTGGGATTCCTTCAGGCAAACCTCTAGAAAAGGTTACTGCTGCTCTCTTTTCTTTTAGAAATACTAACTAGCAGTACACGTGTATATGCTTACGTGTATTGCTGTTTTCTTAGTTGTGGCAGGTAGTGATTTTCATTGGGGAATTTTGCTTGTAAAATCAGGAATTTGACAAGGAGTTTCTGCAAACCTATTGCTGGGCTGCTTGCTAAGCATGATATTTCCCTGGTGATGCTGGATCTTCATATAGCGCCGAATTATTTTTTTTTACTCACAGTTTTACATCTGAAGACATGGTTGAAGCTGTTCTAAATTCTTAAGGAGTTTCTTTTTGCCCTGCCTTGTGCCTTTGTCATGCCTCATGTAGGTGTGGTTGAAGTTTGCTTAGTACTAGTGACTCAGTGTGTTTCACAAATAGGAAAGATGTTTTTTTCAGTGTAATTAGAGTAGTAGGTAGTGCTTTCTCAGAGCTGTAAAATGCAGAAGAAATTGCTGAGTTCTTCTGTATACTAGTGCAAATAAATTCAGCTATACCAGATTGTATTGCTACTGTGTTTCCAGAAGAATTTTGTGATTATTGGTTTTAGTCAGGGTACACAGTGTTCAGAATGAAATTTACTAATAAACTAGATTTCAACCTTAGATCTCAGGGTATCCCTTCATGTCTTCTTTTCTAGACCTCTCTTCTTGATTTGATACCCTATACAGATCACAGGGTTGTCCAACTTGCTTTGGTTTTAGTAGTAGCATACAATGCTGTGGAGTGATGTTGATTTTTTCCTAGGACCTTCCTTATGATGTATTTTTACTTAAAAATCAATTATCTGAACATGCAGAAGTTTTGCAAATTGTAGATACAGAATAAATTATTAGTGAAAGCATGTTGTATTCAAAGAAAATATTAAAGTAATGATGCCATAGAAGGATATAGATATAGATACAGATCAAATCCCAGGTGGGAAAGTTTTTTCTTTGGGCAAAGTTGTGGGTGCATATGCTTAAGAGGCATAGCTGCAAATGAGAGGATACATCTGCCTCTTTGTTGCCATATAATTCTGAAGACTTATCAGGGGAACATGTGGTCTCTGAAATGAGCATCATTATTGGCAACGTGGCTTTTAGCATTTAACTACCTTTATAATGAGTTGCTTTGAGAATTGGTTGGTTTTTTTTTTAATTAAACCATGCGTAGCTATTAAAGAATAAAAAAAACCTATTAAGAAACCTTGTAGATAAAGTAGGTAGTATATACTTCTTAAGGTTTATGAATGTCAACCTAAATGTATGTGATCAAGTAATATTTTTTTACATGCAGGGTGTATATACCACAGGAACATGGGAAGAGAAATCTGATGAAATCTCATTTGCAGACTTCAGGTTCTCCATTACCCATCATTATCTTGTGCAAGAACCTGGAGACAAAGATGGGAAAGAAGAACTGGTAGAAGGTAGCTGGTTCTTTTGCCCTTTTATGTAAGGATTTGACAAAAGCAATTTCAGAACGTGGAATTCACAGTGCATTGATTTGCTGCTGTGTGAAATTTGCTGGGGTTTGATGGGTGTGATCTCACAGTTCTGCTTTTAGTGTGCTTTGCATTCAGCAAATTGCTAAAGTCAGCAGAACACATCCTGATGCTCTTCTTGAGTACCATTTTTTTCCACAGATGCCCTTCCTCTGCCTATGCAGGACTTGCTGTGCATGAACAATGATTTTCCTCCCAGAGCTCACTGTCTGGTAAGATGGTGAGTATGCTGTCTCATGTCTCTAATATAAATAAGCACAGCCACTGAAAAATCTTTGGTGCTGGAACAATCACTTGTGTATTTTCTTCCATTAAAAGTTAAAGCTTAAGTGAAATTATTCTTTGTACTGGACACAGGAAAGGAGTGCAGAAAGAGCCTCTGTAACAGGATTATCTGGGTTTTTTTCCCCCCAAAATATTTTTTCTGAATTTTATAGAATAATCAGGTTATTATATCTGTACTGTCTAAATGCATTCTCAAAAAGGAAAGCTGCAGCACCATAATAAACAGCAGCACACAGGTTCGTAGTAATGCAAAGTGTTAGCACATTACTGGAGAGATTGTTTCTATGTATGAATAGTTACAGTTGTTATTAACACAAAAAACTCAGGGCTGATGGACCTGAAGGTCCTCACATGATTTTGAGTGCCATGGTTGAATGCTGTTAAACTCTGGTATTTTGTGATGGGAGAATTTTCATCACTTGGTGCCCGCTCAGTTCTTGACCTCCCTAAAAGTGGTACTTGCATTAGAATAGAAGACTCCACAGTCCACTGGGGACAAACCGGTTATTAAAGTTACAATATTTCTTAAAGTTCTGTGTTTCAGCTGGCTTTCTAAAAAGAGAAATGTGCTTTTTTTTCTCTCTGCCTTTAGGTACAGCTTGCGTGAGTTTGTGGTTATTGCTCCAGCTGCAAACAATGACGCAGTTCTCAGTGAATCCAAGTGTAACCTTCTGCTGAGTTCCATTTCCATTGCACTGGGGAATACTGGCTGGTAGGTAAAAGTATAAACCTATTTTCTGTGTCCAGGTAAAACTAGCATATTGCTATTATGACAAAAAAGTATTCAGTTCCTAGCAAACTAGGTTCAGATGTTGTTGTATTTGCACCACAATTTTGTTACAGGAGGATTTAAAATTTTTTTGTGTGGTGGAAGCTTTGAAAATCTTGTTGAAAATACTTGTGGTGGTTTTGATTGGTTATTGTTTAAAAGCCTTAAGGGCTTTGAAAAGGTGCTGTAAGTTCTTGGAATAACTGGTATGCAAAAAAACCCCAAACTGGTATACCAAAAAAAACCCCATCTGGAATACAAAAAAAGCTCGTATGCAGCTTTCGGAAGATGATTTTTTTCTCAGTGTGTGGCAACAACAGCTTTCTGATCTTCCTCAAAAAGTATGTAGACTGAAAATTAGGTAACTCAGGTAATGGTAGGGCTGTGTTTATGATATGGCAGTTTATAGGGCATTCCATTTAATGGTGCAGCTGGCGTTATTTTTCTTTGATTCCTCGCTAAGCGTTTTAAGCTGTGTTCCACTAAGAGAAAACTTACTCTAAAGAACACAAAATGATGTGAAAATACCTAGCTAGTTTTAAAGACTACCAGACAGCATGACATTTTCAATAATCATGAAATACTCATGTTTTATAGTCAAATACCACTATTTGTGCAAATACATCATAAGTGGCGACGAATGTATGTTGGGGAATGTCAGGGTCCAGGAGTTCGAACTGACTTTGAAATGGTTCATCTTCGCAAAGTGCCAAGTCAGTATACTCATTTATCAGGATTACTGGATATCTTCAAATCCAAGATTGTAAGTGCATCTGATGTTAAGAATAATTATTTTATTACCTGGCTGCTTGTAGATTCACTTCTGTCTTTTAGGGTTTGTGTTGGGTTGGTTTTGGGTTTTTTCTTTTGTAAGGATGAGGCTTACACTGCCGATACCAACAAAGTTTTTTTCCAGATACTGCCAGTATCTAGTGATAGAATGAAAACTGATGTCTCTTGGTTCCTCAGTGTTACCACCTCCTCCCATTTTTATTTTCCAATGTTGTGTGAAAGAAAGCCTCAGTTCCATAGTCTTTTTGTAGCAACTCCCCCAGACAAATTATGCTGATATTTAAAAGGAAAAGGGAGGGTTGGGATGGGTTTTTATTCTAGTACTCTGTGACTCCCCATAGCTATTAAAGAGAGAAGAACAAGGTGATGAAATAAGGTGATGAAATGTGAGGATTCTGAGTGAACTGCTTGTTTATGGAATGGTATGGCTGACTGCAACACTTCATTACTCACATTGGTAGCCAGAAATCTCATCAAAATGCTGAGAAAACAATTATTTAATGAAAACCTAATATATTTGGTGTCAGAATTACTTCTGAATTACCAGTTAAGTGGGGCATATGGATGTCTTGTGTATTTTACAAAGCTTATGTGCTTACTTTTACCTGTAAGTGTCTTGTTGAGCACTGGCTCTTCTAGTAATTTTGAAATGTTGCCTTTCTGATATAATGAGCTCTGCTAGAAGCCAGAATAACTAATTTATGTTCAAGGCCTGGGCTGTTTGAGAGGATGCAACCTTTACACTGAATTTTTTCTCTAATATTTTCAAGGGATGCCCTTTAACACCACTGCCTCCAGTTAGCATGGCAATTCGGCTTACATATGTGCTTCAAGACTGGCAGCAGTATTTCTGGCCACAGCAGCCACCAGGTAGGAGATTTGTGTCCTCTGAGTATCCTGTTTTAAAACAAAACAAAACAAACAGTAGATGCTAAAGCAAATATTTGGGTATCTTGCCAGAAGAATTAAAATGTTTAACTCTTTAATAGGACAGGCTTCAGTTACATCTGAGTACCATCCCACTCCCTGTGATGGGCTAGCAAGCCTAAAGCTGCTCTGAAGTAATAGCTTATGGTTGTGACAGGTGTTTTGGTTAGGGCTGTGCCTAAAAATATGTTTTTTTATTATCATTTAGAGACATAGTGATAGTTCTAAAATGGTGGTATCTTGTTTGGAGAGAAAAGGGTGACTGTCTGGATCTTAAAGAATTCTGCCCTGAATTACATAGGGAAACTTTTGGATTCAGGCTCTAGTAGGTGCTAATATGTCACAGGAATATTTGTCAATAATTTCTGTAAGTTAATTGATATTAATACTTCAGTATTTAAGTGTTTTAACAATGGGAAAAGCAAAGATATTATATGGACCTCACTTGAGGTAAAATTTTGGGGTTTTGCTGTCATTGTTTACACACTGCTAAACAAGCCAAGCAGATGATGGATTTATTTTTTTAGTGCAGGAAAAATTCTGATGAAGCTTTTTATTACAGTAGCCTTGCATGAGGGGAAAAAAGGGGAAAAGTAATGTATAGATTTAAATCTAAGAATATGCACCAAACTTGGTTTATACCATACTATGGTTTATATCATAGTGATGCTATTTAGGAGAAACAGAGCAAGTTTGCTGACTTGGTAATCTCAGTGTTACAATTGTTTGTTTGCTTGGTGATTGTTTTCTTCCTTGGGTTTCAAGGCTTTTTTTTTTTAACAGACCTATCAGAAAATAAATTATAAACTTCTTCAGTTAGATAAATCTATGGGAAAAAAGGTAGATGTGAGTTCCTTCTTAATGTACATTTCTGTTAGTGATGTGGTATTTTAGGCACAAGGTGAAGAAACAATTAAAATCTTTAAGATCTATTTGTGGCCTGGGTAGTAGTTTTATGTAACAAGGTTAAAGTATTTAGGGCACACTTAGAGGGACAGAACCTTAGGGACATTGGTCTGTTTTTTTTGCTTAAGAAAAAATAATTCTCACAGAAATCAAGTGTATGTTGTGAGGAAGTCTGTAGTGAAGTTGCTCCTGTGTGCTTTGTATGTAATGACTGTTGGGAATATATTTAAAGATAATCCTGTTCTTTAGGGTCAGACAAAATCGGTGCTTTTTCAAGTGGTAGTTTCTCTTTTTAAACTTAATTCACCTAAAGAGCCTGGAAAGTTTGTTCTACAGATTTCTTATTTTTGCAGACATAGAAGTCAAGTGTTTTTTGTAGTCTTTCTCTGCTTTGCTGTAGTTACTCCCTGAGTCAGAATCCCTGGTGTGTGATGAATGACTTGTGCCACTCTGATCACTTCTCTTCATTTGAGGAGTTTGTGTAAATGTTACTCTTTTGGAGGATCCTGGTTGAGGGAGCTATGGCACAGCATATTGCAGAAACTGGAGATGGACAGCATAATTTTTACTGCTGCTGCTATGTGCAGCTGTGGTTTTAATGTTCATTTGTAGAACCAGACCTGTGCTTTATTACCCTTATTCAATTAGCTCTTTAAGTGAAACCAAATAATTTAAATGTGCCTTTGAAGAGAAAATTATGTAATTATCCAAATGCTTTATCTAATACCTCACTTGTTTTGTATGCAAACAGTTTGCCAGATGCATTTAGAACTGAGGATCAGACACTGTCAGAACATTATTTTAATGGCCTAACAATACATCACTGCCCATTTAAATTTCTGTTCTATGAAAGGTGTCAATTTATTGCTTATATGTTTGAACATGTTAAGTGGCTGTTAAGGATGCTGAGAGGCATTTTTAAGTATCTGGGATAACAAGGAATCTCCCAGATCATTTAACTTTAACTGCAGAAGCCAAACGTAGCACTTTTAATAAAATCGTAAACCTTTTAGAAGGAGTCAGATTTTGACCCTGGAGTCTCCCTTTTCTTCTTGGAATTGATTTCCTGCCTAAATGCTTCTGTGGCAAATTTGTGTCTGTTCTTGTGTCAGCATTGACTTTAAGGCTGCCTTTATAGCTATCATCATTGCCTGTATGAAGGGAATAACCTCCCCTCAACATGAATGACAATTTAAGGTGCTTTTTTGAATGTTAAAGTCTCATCATTACTTCCCAGATTCTTCTAGAAACAAGCACTTGAACCATATGCTAGTATTTAATTTTCATAGCTTTGTCATCTTAGCTGTTCAGCTGTTTTGTGGTCATCCTACATGCTGCAATGTTGTTACATAAAATCTGTATGGAAAATGTATCCATCTTTTCAGATATTGATGCTCTGGTTGGGGGAGAAGTTGGAGGCCTTGAGTTTGGAAAGTTACCATTTGGTGCCTGTGAGGATCCCATAAGGTAAGAAGAGAGTTCAGAACACTGTTTGTATTCTGGAGATATGGATTCCAATGGAGGAGTTGAGATTGTGTTACTTCAAATCTTAGCTTTGCCAGCTTATCACTTAGTATGTCCCTAGCAGGTGATTTATGATGATTTATGGTTTATTCAAGTGCATAAGAAACATCTGTGAAAAGTAAAAGTCTAATAGCAAATAAAATAATTTGCAGAAATTGTCTAATGATATCCAGGGTTCTCTTCTGAACACCCCATCACCACTTAGCAACTCTAGGAATCATTTTAATGTATTAGTGTTTAATGCTGTAGGCAATTCATGTAGGCTGTGCTTTCTTCTGAACCTGGATACCTCAAATACAATGCAAATTTCTGCCTCTGTGGAGGGGAGCTGTGAAAGAGCTGTATGCCAGGTACTAGTAAAGTTTAGTGCAATACTGGATGAGATGCTGCAGAAAAACCAGCAGAATATATGCAGGGAGAAAACTCATTGGAAAATATGCACAGTTCTGGATGAAGCTGCAAAATACATAGAGGGACTTAAATATGAACCATCATAAATACCTTTCAAGAACTATGATGGAAAGAACATTTTCTGCTAGTACCTAAAGATTTAAATCTTGTTTTGTTTCAGTGAGCTTCATTTAGCTACCACATGGCCTCACCTAACAGAAGGTATAATTGTGGACAATGATGTTTATTCGTAAGTATTTTGTCTGAATTGCAAATGTCTAGGAGTGTACTTGCTAACTGTTGCATTTGATTGACATCTAAAATATGTTTGGCTTTGCATGTGAAAGAGAACCCATTTGGAGGAATGCTACAGTCAGTTGATAGAACATCTCATTTGGGAAAACACCTTCGTTTGGAATGCATTTCAAATAGTGAGAAAATGTTCTTGTATTGTTACTCAACAGAATGTACACTTCCATTTTTGAGCATATTTTCATGCTAGATTTAAAACCTTTGTGCATATGTCTTGGAAAATCTGATAATGGCTTGTGCAAAGCAAAAAGAAACAACTGACATCCCTCTCCCAAAAACTATCATCCAGATTTTCTGCTAAACCTAAAGAGGAAGAACAATGTATACTGATACTTAATAAAGAAGAGAAAAAGTGGTTTATGGTTTTAATAATGAAGAAATGCATTTTTGAACATCAATACACTTTAAAAGAAGACAGTTTAGTTGTAACTGAATTGTTCTCATGTGGTTTTTGTTCATGTTATGTATGTACATGAGAACAGTGACTCTTGCTTGCATTTTAGGATGTTTGTCATGTTCTTCTATGTAATGTATTCTGTGGCTTCCATGGCCTCACTGGCTATGACATTACATTTGCTGAGGGTGTGATACTCCTCTTGCATTCTTTTGGTGACAGCATGACACTGGCTTTGTTTTTTTTAAAGTGATCTGGATCCTATGCAAGCACCCCAGTGGTCTGTGAGAGTCAGAAAAGCAGATAACCCTCAGTGTCTGTTGGGTAAGACATCAGAATTCCCTATCTTCTCTTAAGGCTTTTAAGCTACTAAGTGATGAAGTTAGGATTGAATTGTCGATTACCCAATGACCTGTGTCCTCAGCCTCTTAGTTTTTGAGTAGGCAATAGTTTGGGCTTCTTCTTCAAGAACACAAACTTCTAAGTTTCTCTTTTAGGGTATTTTGTGTCCACAAGCTACCACAAGCTTCCCTGCTATTCTCTCTTCCCAGAGAATAAGCATTTACTGTCTGTGTTCAGAGAAAATCTAGATTTCACAGAATCTTTACATTTTATTAAGTGCTTTTTGCATATATCCATTCCTTAGTTGAATTAATCTGTCTGACAGAAGGATTGGGATGCTTGGAAAGATGTGCTGTTGTCCATCCCCACCTTTTAGCTTGTGGGGAAAACTTTCCTCTTGCTTTGGGTGAGGAAGTGGGTTACAGTGTGTGGAGAACTGTGCTTTGGAGAGGTGATTGACAGCTGTGTAGGCATGCATTTTCCTAAGCATTAATTGGGTGGTTTAAAGGTATTTGTGCAGCAGAACAAGTTGTCGTGTTATTTCAGATGAAAAAAAAAAAATTAGTGTCTCTTGGACTTCATTTTGAGTCAGCTTATTGTTGGGTTAGGTGTTGAGTAGTTGTTCCAGAAACTTTTTGTTTCTTTTGTAGGTGACTTTCTTACTGAATTCTTCAAGCTTTGCCGTCGGAAGGAGTCAACAGATGAGATACTTGGAAGGTCTACATTTGAAGAGGAAGGAAAAGGTAAAATCTTTTTGATTTGTGCTACTTGCTTTTAAGTGTTTCATGTTATTTTACCTCCCCTGCTCCCTTTTCCTCAGTTCAGATCAATTGGTGTTTATGCTTGCAACTCTTAGGCATTTTTCTGTAATATTCCTGGTAATTTTCTGGTGAGTGCTACCAGTTATAATGTCTCATGAATTCCAGACAAGCTTAGCTCCCACATCCCAGAGAACACATCTCAGAGACTCTGTTACAGTTGGCTGTTTTTTTTCACTGTAAAGCAAGATTTTAAAATTTGTCTATGATGTACAAGCATTGGTATTGAGCACACATCAGAGAGATTTGTCTACATCACTTCATGTGTTTTTGTATTTTTTCCACTTTATTATGCTTTCTGAAGTACTATGCAGTGCACGTTTTAAATGGCAGTTTAAAAGAGTCTTTAATCTGTTTGGAAGGCTTTGCTGTCATTCCTTCTGTTTTGAGGAATTCTAAGGAAAAATATAAAACCCAAACAAACCAAACTTATTTCTTCATTCCAACAGTATAGATACTGATGTCTTTTTGATTTCTTTGTCCCTCTCTTTTGCTTTTCTTGCTGCTTGTGGTGAACGTTCCCTTCCTTCCTGCCTCTTGTCACCTTTTCTTCACTGCAAATATTGCCTGTATCAGTGTATTTTGCTTGATTATATTTGGTCTTAATTTTGAAGGAGCTCACTATTTAGTTTACAAAGGTATGAGGCTGAGTAGGGAGTGTGTTACTCCTAGTGCTTTACATACAGTCTCTTTGCCCTTCTTACCTTTAATTTTCATGAAATGTTTGCTAAGATGAGTTTTTTTGGCTTCTGGCAATTAGTCACTTAAATTTGTCTGCCCTCTTTTTAATGATGTTAATTCATTTTATTGCAGAGGTTCCAAAGTTTACCAGCAGCAAGTCTAGAAACAATCTTTTGATTTGAGGAGCTTAGCTGAGGACTCTAAAACAAAATTATGCTTATAGCCTGTAAGGTCATACATACAGTGGTTAATACTGGGTTTATTTAAGGCTTATCTAAAGCTTTAGCATATGCCTGAGCAGTCTTTGTGACCTGCAGTGTATTCATTGGTGTAATGCATAAACAAAGTTTAAACACTGGCTCTTCAACATAAGCACAAGACAAATAAATTCAATATGACAGGTGAAATTTTAGAGAGATGATCTTGTGAGTTTTTTAGTTTAATTAACTGTATTTTATTGCATTTTATTTTATTTTACAGAGGTTGGTGATATCAGCCATGCCCTGTCAAAGCTGACAGAGCCAGCACCAGTCCCAATCCATAAATTATCAGTCACAAATATGGTTCACAGTGCAAAGAAAAAAATCCGCAAACACAGAGGTGTGGATGAATCACCTTTAAACAATGAAGTTCTGAACACCATTCTTCTGGTAAGTGAGCTGTCCATGCACATGAAATTTATATACAAAATTTTATATAAAGCATTTATATAAAACAGTCATCCATTGATGCATTTTGTTTATAGGTTACAGCAGAATTATAAATAAAAGTGTCTGAAAACACATTGCATTTATCAGCTGCTTGAAACAGCCTAAATTGTTACACATGTGTGCAACATAAGTAGACTGAAATTGAACTCTGAATTCTCCCAACCATTTCGTTTATATGGGCTGCTGGTGAATAGCCAGTGGTAGCTTTGTGTAGGAAGTGGGAAAAGCAGGAAAAACATACTAATGGAAGTTGAGTTTTTAAAATCTATTTTTCCTGTTTCTTCAAGTTCTTATTTCCTGATGCTGCTGACAAACTTTCAGATGGATTTGAAAGCAGAACTAGCACATCAGCAGGAAACAATCCTCCTCCAGAGAATGAAGATTATGTAAGTTTTATCAATGGGCACTCATAAGAGACAGAAAGCCATTTGGAGTCTGTGTTCATAAAGAATTTGCTGTAGTTGCCCTGTGTCTTGTAATAGATAATTTTTGGAAAAAGAAGCTTAACTTTGTGGAATGTCTAGATTGAAATAGGGAATTTTATAATGTTTTTTTTCCATTTGATTGCTTTTTTCCTTCCAAAGACTTTAGTTATTGGTAGCTTGTACTTGCAGGCATAACATACTAGTTATCCACTTGTCTTGACAATTGGGGAAGAGATCATACGGTTTTGGAAAAAATGTTTCTGCATTTCCCCCTTTTTTTTATTTCTTACATAGAATCTCTTCAGTCAGTTTAAATCTGCTCCTTCTGATAGCCTCACATACAAACTAGCTTTATGTCTTTGTATGATAAACTTCTACCATGGAGGAGTAAAAGGAGTGGCACATCTTTGGCAAGAATTTGTGTTGGAAATGCGGTACAGATGGGAGAACAACTACCTTATTCCAGGGTAAGAATGGTTTTTTCTTTTGTTGCTTTGTCATAGAAAATATTCTTTGTTTCAGGAACAGAGTGAGTTCAGTATAAACACACTGTATGAGTTTTTTTAATTGCAAGTGCTCTCCACTATTATCCTACTTGCTTTAGAACAGGAGAGGATACAGAGTAGGGAAAAGCATCTGTGCCTTCCTTTGATATCTTCAAGATGCCTGGAGAAGCTCAAGTTAAAGTGCACTCCAGTGTGCCAATGAGGGTGAAAAACAAACAAGCTTATGGAAATACTTGGCTTCCAGTTGATAATTAGATAAAAATGAAGGAGCTCATATAACACAAAACACCTTTGCTATGAGGTGTTATTTTTGTCACTTTTCTAAGGAAGCTGTTCTGGTGTAATAATACCCTTTCCAGGCAGCTAATGCTGTCTGAAGTGTTCCAACCCTTCCAGGTTATGTCTGCTGCAGCAGAGCTTGTTGCACACCAAATGAAGGGGTCTGTCCAGATGAGCTATCTATGTAGAGCAAAATCTGTCCTGTTTTGGGGTTTTTGTTTGGGGTTTTTGTATTTGTCTTTTGGGGTTTTTTTGGGGGGCATTGGGGGTGGTTGGGGTGGTGGTTTTTTTTCTAATAGGATGGATTGGCCACTTATTTATAGGATCATAGAATGGAATATTCCCTAGTTTTTACTTTCAGATAGTTACACTAACTGATAAAATAGAAGTTGAAATACAGAGAGATCACTATCATTGCAGTTTAAAAAGTAGCTGGAGGTGCTTAATTTTGTGTTTTAAAAATTTAACTTTTAACTTCCAAATGGAGAACTGACCTGGAGATGCAGGGCATGTCAGTACAGTACTACTGAGAATGATCTCTGAGCTTCAGAAGTGACCTCTAGAAAATAAATCTGGGCTTGATCAGTCACCAGCTTGTCTTCTGAGACTGTAGAACAGCTGCATATCTGGTGGGGGTGGGTTCAGTGTGGAAATTTGCCCCTCTTTTGGGTTTTATATGATTTAAGACCACATGTGTGGGAAAGATTCAGCTTTATAAGTGATAATGGTTACACTTCTACCTTTTTTTTAGATTAGCTAATGGCCCTCCAGATCTGAGATGCTGTTTACTTCATCAGAAACTTCAGGTAAACATCCCAGATTTAAGAATGGTTTTTCTGCTGAGGAAAATGTCAAAATTACAGCAATATATTGTTGTAAATTTTTAGTGGGGCTTGTATTTTTGAGTCTGGACTTCATTTCTTGGGAAAATCTTTACAAGAGCAACAACTTCAGTGGAACTGTTATTTTTTAAAATTAT
Source organism: Calypte anna (assembly GCF_003957555.1). Lineage (NCBI taxonomy): Eukaryota > Metazoa > Chordata > Aves > Apodiformes > Trochilidae > Calypte > Calypte anna. The sequence continues at coordinate 6,766,424 of NC_044253.1, read as the reverse complement.
TAAGGTTTTCTGGTAATTCTCCCAAGTTTTTCTGTGACGTTGTTTCCATAAGTAATTGCTAAAGAATTATTTTTTTTTTCCCTTTAACTTGTTAGATGTTAAATTGTTGCATTGAAAGAAAGAAAGCAAGAGATGAGGGGAAAAGGGGAAGTGTGTCTGATCGTTCACCTGGTAGTTCTGGTGATGCTGGAAAAGGGGCTGAGCAGCCTGGAGATAACCCTGATAAGGAAAAAGAAGTTGGCAAGTCCTGGGAATCATGGAGTGACAGTGAAGAGGAATTTTTTGAGTGTCTGAGTGACACAGAAGATCTTAAAGGCAACGGGCAGGACAATGGAAAGAAAGGAGCAAAGGAAGGCAACAAAGAGCCTGTGAACTTCAAACCAGAGGGTCGTCTGCATCCACATGGGAAGCTGCTGATGCTGCTGCATCCAGGAGAGCCTCTCTACATCCCAATAACACAGGTGGGGTGGCAGGAGCTGAGCCAGGTGTTTGATGTGACCCTCATGTAGTGTGGGTCATACTCAGGAGTGTGAAACTGAACGCAGTGTGGATCAGCCCCTTGTTCCAGCTCGTTAAACCCACTTGTGTGCACAGTCACCAGCAAACCCAAACTGGTGCTTTATTGTCCACTTGTCTTTGTTGATTGATAAATAAACTGGGGGTGGCCTGGTCTGCTGTTAAAATTGCTAAATGATTTTGATCTCAGGCTTTCTTTTCCATCTTTAAAACTTGGTGAGGCTGTTGAAACGAGATCTCACCTTCTCTTTGTGTTTGAGAAAATGGATCTCCTTACCACATTGCACTCAAAACAGTTTTTTAAAACAAGAATTAAGCAGTCTGGCCTATCTTAAATTTAGGTTTCTTTTTATTTCCAGCTCTTCAGGGATCTTACATCCCCTCCTTACTTTCTTTCCTGTAAATTAGGAACTGCTATTGTCTTTCCACCATAAAGATTTCTAGCTGACTGACCAGACTACTAGTTCAATTTTACTGCTGATTTGATTTGAATTGATTTGATTTGATTTGAATTGATCTTATTATTTTATTTTATTATTTTCCTTTATTTTCCTTTATTTTCCTTTATTTTCCTTTATTTTCCTTTATTTTCCTTTATTTTCCTTTATTTTCCTTTATTTTCCTTTATTTTCCTTTATTTTCCTTAGTTTAATTTATTTTAGTTTAATTTATTTTAGTTTAATTTATTTTAGTTTAATTTATTTTAGTTTAATTTATTTTAGTTTAACTTGTTTTGATTTGTTTTAATTTTTGATTTGTTTTGATTTTTGATTTGTTTTGATTTTTGATTTGTTTTGATTTTTTATTTGTTTTGATTTTTGATTTGTTTTGATTTGTTTTGATTTTTATTTAATTTTAAATTTTATTTTATTTAAAAATATTTTTATTTTTAATTTTAATTTTATCTTTATTTTTAATTTTAAAATTTATTTTTATTTTATATTTTGTTTTTCCTTTTAAAACAAACCAAAATGTTTCTCAGCTCATATCTAAAATGCCTTTTCAGCCATCAGTTTTTGGTATCACTGTCTTAAGGCAGGTTTGTCATCAAGCAGGTACAGATGTTGTCTGACACAGACTTTCCTGCACAGTGAAACAGGGGTGAAACAGGAGCAGTGGTGTGAGAGGAATCGGGTTGGAATCAGCCATGCATGAGGAATACCTGATTTTTCAGTCACCTGAGGAGTTTTTAATGAGTTGTTTGGCATGAAAGGAATGAGAGAATCAGGCAGAATGTTGTCTGTTAGTGCTGGTGTTAATGGCAAAAAGTCTGCACTGCTTTAGGGGAATTTTCATCCATCTTAACAAAACAGGAACAGGTGAATCCTTCCTGAACTCTGTCTGCATCCTGGCATTGTAGCAATCTGTCTTTGTGTTGTTATTGCATACTCAGGTTGTTTGGGTTTTTGTTTTTTTGGGGTTTTTTGTTTCTTTTTTGTTTCTTGTTTTTTTGTGGTTTTTTTTTTTTTTTTTTGTTTCTTTTTTCCTGTTTTTGTTGTTTTTTGTTTCGTTTTTTTGTTTTGTTTTTGGTTTTTTGTTTCTTTTTTGTTTTTGTTTTTGTTGTTGTTTTTTGTTTTTGCTTTTTTGTTGTTTTTGTTTTTGTTGGGTTTTTGTCTTGTTTTTTGTTTTTTGGGGTTTTTTGTTGTTTTTTGTTCTTTGCTTTTTGTTTTTTGGGGTTTTTTGTTTTTGTTTGTTTCTTGGTTTTGTTTTTTGTTTCTTGTTTTTGTTTTTTGTTTTTTGTTTTTTTTTACAAAATGTTTTATTTTATTTTATTTTATTTTATTTTTTTTAGGGTTATCTTCAGGTACACAGCTGAGCAATACAAAATTCTTCCTGCCTTTGAGTACCAATAGAGTGGAAGGAACTTTCAGTGACAGGAATCTTCCCTTCTCCTTCTGTAGCAGGACCTAGCTCTAGGAGAGGCAGTTGGTAAAGCTGTTTTTCCATGTTGCAGGAACCAGCCCCCATGACTGAGGACTTGCTGGAGGAGCAGTCTGAGGTTCTGGCAAAACTGGGGACATCAGCAGAGGGTGCTCACCTTCGGGCACGCATGCAGAGTGCCTGCCTGCTCTCAGACATGGAGTCTTTCAAGGTACTGCTGCTCAAACAATCATGTGAGACTGCTTTCTTGGTCATTAAATTATCCCTGGTACTTGTGGTGAACAATTCTGAAGGTTTTTCTAACTAGTTTATTTTTTTTTTCCCCCACACACAAAAGTTTCAAAGTAGTTTAGAGTTGAAAAAACCCTCTTGATAAAGCCCTGTTGATAAAACTGTTCTTCAGTAGGAAGGATGAGTTATTTAGACAATAAACAATAAAAATAAAGTAAAAAATAATAAATGAGTTATTTAGAAATCCTGATATCTGGTCATGAAAATGGGACTGGAACAGCTTGTTTTGGTTAATTTATGCCATTTCTTTTCTGAGCTCAGTAGAGGGAGCTAAGAGTACACACACAGGATCTCAAAACTCTGAATATTAAAGATTGGAGGTTCTGTCTTTATTTTAATTATTGCAATGTTACTTTGCAGTAAAAGGACAGCTGCACTGTAAAGCAAGAATATTTGCAGCATATCAGTATCAGTTTACTAGCAGGGACTCGTCAGATATATGGAGTAGTTTTATTTCCATGATGCAAGTGAGCTAGAAACTCAGAATATAGAAATGTAATTGGAAGTGGAAGTGCACTCAGGGTAGGGATATTGAATAGAAAGCTGGGTTTCCTCTGTGTTTCTAGATGTGTAGAGGTATTTATTTGTGAAGGTTTTTTTCTTTGGGACGTTTTTTTTTTTTCATTTCTAGAGGAATAAGAAACAGTGAGTTTTGTTACTGGAGTGTTAGAAGATGAGAAGTCAGTGTCAAAAGCATATTTATACAACCCAGTGATTCTTCTAGGATTGGCTGCTTTAAGTCTTCAATGGCATAAGCTTCTACTTAAAAATGTAGAGAAAATTCATATTTATTGCATGTACCAAGTACAGTTTGAAGCTTTATTTAGCAGTATGATTTTGAGCTGGCCTGAAATAAGTGGTGAATGTACTGTTTTGAGGAGATAAAAGGAAGGTTTGTTTGTTTTTTGTTGATGGTGTGGGCTTTCCCTCTCTGTCACTGTCTTGGTTTATACTTATTTTAATCCTCTTAATCCTCAAGAACTCATTTCTAGTGTAGAGTTTGCTGACTGAACAGAATTCACTGAGTTTTGTCCCCTTTGCCTATGATCTACCCATTAAACCCTACTGCTTTCATTCCCAGCTTATTACATTTTTATAGGATTTTTCCAGGCAGACATTTTCTCTCTTCTCTATTCCAGGCAGCTAATCCTGGCTGTTGTCTGGAGGATTTTGTGAGGTGGTATTCCCCTCGGGATTACATTGAAGAGGAAGTGGTTGATGAAAAGGGCAACATAGTAATTAAGGGGGAGCTGAGTGCCCGAATGAAGATTCCCAGCAACATGTGGGTAGAGGCCTGGGAGACAGCGAAACCAGTGCCAGCCCGGAGGCAGAAGAGACTCTTTGATGACACCAGGGAGGCAGAAAAGGTAAAAATCTCTGTGGGGAGTGAGAGTCTGATCTATAGCAGCCCTTTCTCCCTGCAAGATGTAAACCCTAAGACATCACTGCACTATGTTCTTGGCATTATTAAATTGTTTTGTACATGGTTTAGGGTTAATCAGAAATTCTTGCTGCTGGACAGTGTGCTTGAAGTATCTGAAATAATTAGTGTGTGGACTGTAAGTTTGCAAGCTGTTTTACCTAGATACTTTGAATTATTAGTAAATAAAACAGATTTTTATCTGCATGAGTGTGTTAGGAAACTGAAGGGTTCCTAAGACTTATTTTTTAAAGTTTCATTCTAACCTGTTGGAACTGTAAACAGTCCCTAAGGATTCACATAAAACTGCCCTTTGGGTTCTGTCTTACAACAGTGCTCCCTTCTTGTGACTGTTCTCTGATAGTACTCATCTCTCATAGTTAACTTTGTCTTTGGGAAGTAGTTTTGTTCACTAAAATATTTAAAATTTTCTTTTGTTCCAGGTGCTTCATTACCTGGCCATTCAGAAACCAGCTGACCTTGCAAGGCATCTCTTGCCTTGCATCATCCATGCAGCTGTACTCAAGGTAAAGGAAGAAGGTAAATAATGTTTAATAATACATTATGAAGATATTTTAAGGTGAACACTGATACAATAATGACAACTTCTTTATTTCTTTTCCTCCTACTAGAAGCACTAGAAGATATATCTTCAGTTAAGAAGATGATTAAGCAGATAATATCCCATTCCAGCAAAGTTCTGCGATTCCCTAGTCCAGAGGACAAGAAATTGGAGGTAAGGCTTTTATACTGGCTTGAGAAACTTAATGAAAATAGAGTTTTAAACTGTTCATGGAAGTGTTAAGGAACCTCTGCTAAATTTTCACTTCTGTTAAACTCCTGCAGGAAATCATAGCTCAGATTATGAGTGTGGAAGCTATCATCGCCAGGGCCAGGTCTCTGAAAGCAAAATTTGGGGTAGAGAAATGTGAAAATGAGGAGGAGAAAGATCTACAAAGGTGACTTTTTTTCTTTTCTCTCTTTTGCCTGTTTTTGTAGTTTAAAAATTCAGGAGAGATGAAAGTGGTGCTAGCACAGAACTATTAAGGAGTCATTTCGAGTCATTTCTAGCTATAGAAGTCCCTGTCCCTTGATGCCTGGAGGTGTGATATGCTGGTAACCCTAAGTGCCCCTCTCTGAAAACATGTGATAGAGATTATTTCCATTTTAATTAAATTTGTTTTTATCTTGGCAGCACTGGGGATTTCACTTTTTTTTTTGGTCATGTCTGTAAAAGATGCATTTGACAAACTTCGTCACAATAGAGGTAAAATTAGAAGAATTAGCAATTTAGTTTTCTCCATAACTAGTATGGAATGAAATACCCCCAAAGCTACATTTTCTTATTCTAGTTTCCTTCTTATTTGGAAACATGTCACTCAGGAACCATATGAATGTGGTTGTTCCACTCCCTGCTGCCAGATTATTTACTACTTGGTGCTGTGCAGGGAGGGAGAGGTGACGTTTCTGTAGTAGATGTGGGGAGTTCAGAGGAGTGATGTCTGACCAGTGCAGTATCTCTATGCTCAAAAAAGATGTCACATTGTGACATTGTGAAGGTTTTTCATGTTGCATTTACACATCTGTGCTAGGAGCCTGGGTTCCCTTTATAGTTAATTGAGAAAAGGTCCTTTCAGGGGCTGAATTGCAACCTGGGTGCTAATTGGGCCTGCTGCTGGAGTTGCAATGCAAACAGCTGTATAGTTCTGCCTTTCTTCACCTTCCTGGGAGGTTTCACTCAGGTTTGTTTCTGCCTACATTGTCTGTGAGAGAACAGCTGCTTGTATTAGCATGAAGGAAGGAGCAGCAGGAGGGAACAACTGAAGGCTGAGGAGGGTTTAGTCTTTAAAGTAGAGGGTAAGGAGTGAAGGAATGAAAAGGTGATTATAGTGTGTCAGTGGGATACTGAGAAATGTCTTGAACTTTCAGAACCCTCAAGAGTGTGGAGAACAACCTCACAGGAAACAGTTCTGGCTTTAGATTCACAAACTGGGTACTGCTGAAAATTAATCATTCCTTTTTTCCTTTTCCTACCACCAGATTTGTCAACTGCCTCCTGGAGCAGCCAGAAGTGTCAGTTATTGGTGCAGGAAGAGGACCTGCTGGCAGCATTATTCACAAGCTGTTCCTGAATGCTCAGAGGGTAAGAGAGAGCTCTTGATTGCTCTGCAGATGCTTCTAATTTAAGTACTATGGGGCAAGGAGTCACCACATGATGCCAGTTAATTTGTCTGAATATGTGCCTGTATTGTCATAAATGTGCTTGAGGTTTCTTTTTTTTCTCATGTTCAACATGATTTTGGCAGTACCAGAACCTTGCAAGGCAAAAGAAGAGTAGATAACCTGGGTAGACAGAGGTGTCTTTGATGTATGATTTCCTTCAAATGGTAACATCAGTAAAGCTAACATGGCACAATATATGGCATTTTTTTGATGTTACACAGGATATGCAACATCACAGCAAGATAAGTGTGTTGGTTGTTTCAGAGGGGAATGTTGAGAAACATGTCATAATATTAAATATTTTAAGAGTAACTTTTTAGACTGAGTCATACTTGGAACACCTGGGATTTCTATTGTGGGGACTGGTGTGCTTAGGAAGAGTTTCAGTTCTTTCCCAGTACAACTCTACATTCAGTTTACTTATTGCCAGTGTTGCATCTGCTTTCTGGAAACCCTTCCCCAGCCTATACTGGTGTAAATATTCCCTTTGTTTCTTAAGCAGTCTGTGTCATAATTAGCCTTAAAATATTGATTTCCAGACTTCCTGGACTGCAGTCAGCCTTCAGTTTTTGTCAGAATTACACCTGGTCATAGCATCAAATTACCTAATTAAAGTTTAACTGCAGTGGTAATAATAAGGTAGCAGATGTCTTAGAGCCTGAAATCCCATCTGGAAATTATTGCTGTAAGAATGATGTGATTGGGTAAGGTAGGGATGCTTTTGTAATAATCTGTATTTTGCAGTTCAGCATAAAAAGGACCATTCTGAAAACAGACCACGGTTATTCTGAGAAATGAAAATCAGAATATTTATTTTATCCTTCTAGTCTCTAATGAGAACTCTGGTTGCAAACCTCAGCATGCCAAACAGCCTTAATTACAGGTGTCCCTGTAAAGCCTCAGGTTGTGCCCTGTAAGGGTGTGTAAGCACATGCACTTGCCTTTTTAATACTGAGGCTTTGTGTTTTAAAGCTAAGTTTCTAGTGTTGGTGCTGAATAAAGCTGTGTGTAAATCTCTAGGGTTTTGTTTCTTCTGGAACATCAGTAACTAAAGTTAGGTTACAGATACTCAGCTGCTAGGAGCTGCTCACTGCTCACTAAGATTTCTTCGTGGGTCAGGAGCTAACTTGCTACAAAAACCCTCTTGTGTTTCATCTACTATGAACTATTTCAGTAGAGAGCTGCTGGGTAAATAGAAGTTTGGTGACTTCCTTGTTGTTACCTTTGGAACCTGGACTTCTCTCAGTGGGCTGTGTAAAATGTGTTACCTTACATTTTCTCAGGAACTTTATAATAGGAAATGCATGTGTTTGGAAGTAGAGTGCATGATGTCTCTTAAACCTACAGTCTCCTTCTAACCTCTTGTAAGTCACCTCTGACTTGCCTTTGTTTCTGTCTTTCATCACTGGTTCTTTTCTCATCCCTTTCCAAGCTGACTGAATCTTCTGATGAGGTAACCAACTTTGTCCCTCATTTCCTACTCATCTTCCCTAGCAGCAGAGTGGAACCTTTTGGTAGATGTAGTCCAGTAGCCCAATTTAATTTGTACTGTTGTTCACATAGGAAGCATAAAAATAATTTTGTGTTTTCAGAATGGTTTTTCATCATTCACAGACTTTATTTTTAGAGTCTTAATGTGTAATGAAAAGAGAGAGGAGTCTTTAAAAAGAAACTGTAATGAAAAGAGAGAGGAGTCTTTAAAAGAAGCCTAACCAAACAAAAACAACCAAGCCAAACACATTTCTTCAAAGGAACACTAACATTTTAGATGCTGGGATCTGTGGTAATACCTTTATTTTTATTCTTCTCTGTTGCTGTCACAGTTTTTTGTTTATTGTACAGCCAGATGTTTTGGGGGGGAGGTAGTGGTGGGAATGCCTGAGTGTCACAATCGTGGACACCAGAACTTCCTGAAACTGCTGAACTTTCTGGACAGAGATGAGAGAGGCATGGGGATGAACTGAGTGAGGAAGTGTAGCACAGGGAACATCCTCTCTGTTGGTTTCCTGGAACTGCTCCTGTGGGAACAAGTGGTGCTTGTCCCTGCTAACCTCTGCTGTGGCACAGGCTGCAGGGCTGAGCAGTGCTGAGGCTGGGTCCCTGTTCCTGGGGAGTGTTGGAGGGAGAGAGGTACAGTGGGGCCCCTTAGTGACACTGCCCATCTTGAGCTGTCTACACTTAAATTAGGATGAGATTAGCATATTGGGGTGTGTGTGTATGCATATGTAATTAGGGAATGTTTATTGGGCTGATATGGAGTATGCCAGCCCTCCTCCCAGTACTCAGGCTGTAGTTTTGCTGCTTCCTGGCTCTGGGGCAATGAGCAGGGCTGGAGTTGCATGGACCCTCACTTGCCCTGCAGTGTGATCCCAGGAAGCCTCTTTGGCCATGGGAAGCACACAGCAAGCAGGATTTTGAGTCTGAAAAGGAAGGTGATCTTTTTTGTCAAGACTCCAGTAGTGGTGTTGGTTGTTTTTAAAAATGAGTCTGGCTTGGCCTTTTGTAGCCACAGAGAGCTGAGGAGAGAGCCCTGCTTGAGAAAGGGACATTTCTTCTGGCCAGAACTTGGCCTCACACTGTCAAAGAAGCCTGGAGCTCAGCCTGAGCTTCACCATCCACACATGAGGGTTCTTCCATTCGATTGTCCACAGTTTATTCCTTGACATCCCATGAGTGTCCTGCTCCATGTGCACATAAAGCCTTTTGATGTGCTGACCATTTCTTAACCTTCCTCCTAACGAAACATTTTCTGAACCCTGGCGCTAAGAAACCGCTCTCCCTGTGACCCTCTCCCTGCTCTTTGATTTCAGGCGCCTGCAGCACCTCCTCCTGACGAGGAGCTGAGGAGATCGGGTTCCTCAGAGGAGCGCAGACAGCCCCCTGCAGGGGCTGTTTCAGATTTCCCCCCTCCCACGGGCCGGGAGGTGATCCTGCGCGCCACCGTCCCCCGACCCGCCCCCTACTCCAAGCCGCTCCCCCAGCGCATCTACAGCGTGCTGACCAAGGAGGATTTCCGGCTGGCAGGTGCCTTTTCAGCAGACACCACCTTCTTCTGATGTCACAAACAAAAAACCTTCTTTTTGTCCTTCTGGGAAGTTAAGGCTTTTGCAGACAGCGGCGAGGAGACCAGGACAAAGCTGAACTGGCAGCTGAAAAGGATGCTGCAGGGACTCTGAGCTGGAGGTCTGGGATGGCTTCACAAGTGGTTTTAATCAGATCTTCAGGGAAGAAAGTTTTAACCATCTCTGCTCTCTGCCCAAAGGATGCTGTTGTTTTTTCTTTGCATTATCTTGTTTAATACAGGACATGAATGGGCTGTATGCAATTATTTCATGTTGAAATTCATGCAGAATGTGCTGCTTTACAGTTCTCAATCAGACTTTATCAAGTGACATTGGTCTACTTAAATTGATGTGCAGACATTAAGTAATTTGTATTTATTGCTAATCATTAATATTGAGCCCAATATCTTTTGGTTAATCACTAAGTTGCAAATGCCTCTAAAATTCTTTAGTTTAAACCATACAGTACATGTGCTAAACTCTCCTAGCATTGCAGTTGTCCACCAGGATCTTGTCTTGGATGCTTCTCTTAAACAGAAATAAATATATTTGGGGTTGTAAGTGGACAGTAAGCCTGATAGCCTTAAGTGGACCACTGATGCTTTTGGAAAGTTTGGCTCTTGCAGAGAGGGAAGGATATAAAACTCTGTTAAGGATACACACAGAGGTGTTTCACTGTAAGCAACCTGATGGTATTTCCAGGGACAGTTTGAGGGCATACTGTGTTTTTGAGCTGATAAAACAATTCTACCAGCTGCTGTACATGAACCCCATGCAAACACTCTGACCTGTATGTGCCAATGTTGTTTTACAGTGACCTTTGTGCACTTTAGTGAGAATCAGCAAAAGATCAGCTTTACAAACTTTACAAAATGAAATGTAAAACCAGCTCCAGTATTGATGTTACTCAATAAATCTGAACTTATCATTGGCTCTCAGCCTTCTCTGGGAAGAATCTTGTTTGTAAAACTGCATTTTAAGTGTCTTCCTTCTATGACCTGACCTAGGAACAGCGTTGCTTATGACTACAATGAGCAGAGAAAGGTAAGGTCTGTCTCAGGTAAGCCCTAAAGCTGCCTTGAGGGGGGGCTGTCAGGGGCTGGAGGGTTTCATTCAGCTAAAGCTGTATCAAGTAGAAATACATTTTTTCAGGTTAAGGAGTTAATTTTCTTCAGAGAAAATCTTACTACTTCAGTTTTGCTGTAGTTTAGCTGAGGCAAATTTCCCTGATAAAATGGATGACAAAGCCCAGTTTGGCTTCTGTTTAACAGTCTAGCTTCTTTCAAACAAACTCCTCTAGGCTAATTACTGAATAAGTACTGGTAAGCTTCCTCCCTGGTACTGTGGTTTCTTCCTCTCCAGACCTTGCTGTCTTCTTCAAATTTTACATTAAATGTGATCACTTGTTTTCCAAGTATAAACTTGGAAACCTTTCAGTTATCTGTCTATCCCGACCTGGCCTTTTCAAAACTGGCAGAGAGGTGATTCTTGTAATCACTGAGACAACACAAGTATCATGTAACACCTTTTTTTTTAAAAAGTTTCTCATAAGGCTGACCTAGAAAGCTTCTCAGCTTAATTAGATGTACTTAAAATTGCAGTCATGTATTTCCAGAAAAAAAGATGTTGTGTAGCCATGTGCTTTATGAAATTACTACTGCATTGTGGCATTCAAGGGGAGGGAGAGAGACTGATAAAACATTAAAAAAAATCACCAGGAAAAAGAGAAATAATTTATTTGAAGTAACTATAAAGAAAGCCACATGAACAATCTGAAAGAGCCATCAGCTCTGCAGTCTTGTTCAAGACAATAAGCCTGCAGCATTTGCCAGAAACCACCTTTGGTAATTGTGAATATTCTCAATAGAGAGCAATAAGTTTTTAATACAAAGTGGTTTAAGTAAAAACAGATTTCAACAGACAGTAATTGTAAATGACAAAGCCTTACATGTCAGGCCCAGTGCCAACAGAAAGCCTCTTCATGGCTGATCAGAGCATTCCCAAGACTGCTATTAAGATCCAGGTATGAGGTTTAGAAGAGACAAATCACTTTAGCAGTTTTTGTCATGATAGAGATCAGAGCATGTATTTTCTCCAGTAATTTTGCTATGTGAACAATGAAAGGAATTTCAGGTGAGCTTCCTTCTTGGTCCATCATGTCCCCAGTACAACTGAACTCTGCAAGACTCATGGAAGCTTCAACTCCCTTGAATTCTTGCAGCTAGAACTACACTGTGGCAGGCAAACTAATGCTTGAAAATTGCATCAAGGTGGCACACAGGGCTTAAAAATACAACCATGATCAAGTACCTTGGATGCACTCACCCAAGGCCCTCTGACAATCAGTGATGTTAATGGTTTATTAGTTTTAATTCTGTATTTTCTTCCCTTTACCAACAGCATGATAGACTGCAAAGATCCTTCAGTCAGTGGGTGAGGAAAACTACCTAACTAAACTGATTGCTGAGTTGTGGTGTCACTGAACAGATTTTGCATTTTACTTCTTCACAAAATATTTTGTGATATCAGAGCCATACTTTGTAGCTAAAGAACGTCTCTTCATCTGGCTTCTTTCCTTGGCCTGTTTTGCAGTTCTCTGTGAAAAAGCAAGAGAGGGCTGGTCAGTTACTGGGGCTACCTGGCAGCACTGTGTTCAGTGGAAAGCATTAAGTTAAGCTTCAGTCCCATTTTGAAGTAGACAACACAATGGAATGCACAGGCTGAAGGTGACATTTTCCCCCAGTCCTGAGGAAACTTCCAACAGTTCTGTGGTGCCTTTCCCTGCATGGGGTGGAGGGGCTGGAAGCTCAGGGAGTTCAGCCACAGAGAGCAGGGCTTAGGAGGAACCTACTCAGAGTCTTCTACTGCCAGGAGGAGGGGCAGGAGACCAAGAGCCAGGCCCTCCCCAGGGGCACAGGGCTGTGCAGGGTGGTGCTGAGTCCCAAAAGGCTTCAGTGTGGTGAGTTGTTTGTACAAGCCCAGCCCACATCCCACATTTCCCAGAGAGAGGGAGAGATTTCTGCCTGTCCCATACTGACCTCTCTGTGGCAGGCTGTACACAGGGTCTGGAGGTTTTCCAGGGAGCACTGTCCTCCTCCACTGTAAACAGGCTTGATGTGGTCTACCTGCCAGAACTGGCCTTCAGTTGGGTTTGTCAGCATTTCATTCAGCTGCAGAAAACAAAGGACATGACACTGGATGTGTTAGATGTCTCCTCTGAACAACATGAACAAAAGCAGCAGCTGTTGATAGCTTTCAGCAAGACAAAGACAGTGTGAGCATTTTTTTGTGACACCCCTGGACAAGCAAACAACTAAATTTAGTTGTTGTGTTTTCACTCTGTCTGCAGTGTGATGAAGCACATGGCACCAGCTCAAGCAATAACAGAATGAAAGTTTCAGTTTTCTTGACTGGTACAGTAAGTTGTCTTCAATGCCACCATTTTACCATCAAGTGCTGATATTAAAACCAAATTCAAGTAAAAATGTGCAACAGCTTAAAGAGGTGGCCTCTAACCAGGTGTCTGCCATTGAAGTTATTTGATTGAGACAGTGGGAATTCTAATAAGGAGCACTGAGAAACTGAAGGTGATAAAGCCCAGGGTCAGCCCTCAGAAAAATAACTGGGACACAACCTGGAATTCTGTTCACAGGTTGCAAGAAGCCCTGGTTCCACAGAACTTCTCATCTCAGCCTTTCAGGTGTGCAACACCTCACCTTAATAAAGCTGCAAGCAACAGAGCTGACCCCATGCATATGACAAGTGACAGTGCCTGACTTTTCCTTTTGCAAGTGTCAGTGGGTGCCTGCAGAATGTATTGAAACAATTTAGAAGCAGTAACTTCTGAAGCAGAATTTCAGCTTTGCAGCAGAAAATGAAATAGTGCTTTAGTTTCTGAATAAAAATACCACCTAGGTGGGAATGTTCTCCCTCCCTGCTCCACTGCCTTCAAGTCAGTGAAGAAGCAATCACAGCCATGGAAAAAGGCTGCCAGCTGGTGGTGCACTTTAAGGTGATCCTGAGGTGAGCTGTGACAAATGGCTTTCCTTAACTTCCTACCAAGCACTCTGCAAAGTAGAAGTAACCCAGTACTGCACTATATCCATTCTTAAATTGTTTCATTAACCACAAAGTTTGCTAATAAAGTGAATTGCAAGTCAATCTGGTTGCAATATTCACATCCCTAAGGAATCTGGATTCTGATGCCTGTGCCTTTCAGCAATGAAAAATATGTTAGAGCACACACTTGGGGGGGGTTGTGTTGAGGATTTTGTTTTTTCTTGTTGTGTTGTTGGTGCTAGGTTAACCTTCAACCTGTAAGAAGAACATTTTGGATTTCTCTGAACAACCCTGATAGAAGAATACACAGCTTAGCTGCTACTGCTTAAAAATCAGTGTTATTACCTGCCCAAGTGGAAGGTGAGACATCCAAGAACCCTCCAGCAGTTTCTTGCGCTGACTCTTGGGAGCATCCCTGATGCTGAGGTAAAGCTCTTGGGCATTTCCCTTACAGAGCTGGCAAACACCATGTTCAATTTCAAACACTTTAGTCCTGATGTAGCTCTGGCTAGAACGGATGGAGAAGTCCTCCTGGCAGGCATGAGAGCAGAATCTTGTGTCCCAAGCACGGGCCTGGCAGGCTGGGTCAAGCTGAGCTGTTGGCTGTTGGCAGCTGAGGCACAGTGGGTTCCCTTGGCTGTCCAAAGCTTGCAAATATCCCTTGGAGAGGGAAGAGCCTTCAGCTGGAGGCTGGGATGAATGAGGAACTGAGGGGTCTTTTCCATTTTCTGAAAGCAACCTGTTTGCAGAGAGCAAAGTGCAGTTGTTAATAAAGGAGGTATTCAGCCAACAATTAAGTGGGTTTTTATGTGCTGTATATTTCAGTTAGATACCCTTTATGCTCTGAAATATCTATTTCAATTGAAATAGTATCTTATATTGCTCAGGTTGGTACCTCCATAGTGCAATGATCTACTTGGTTATGCTTCCATTTAAACAAAATTTGACAATATGACAGGTTTTTCTGTAGCACATCTTCCTGTATTTACACATGTGCACTGAATTATTACCTGATATAATGCTGTATTTATAAAGAAATGATGGCTTCCATCAGGCATGTACACACTGCTTATTTAATAAAATCTTTTAAAAGAGCATTTTTCTGTCTAGAATTTTCTAGTTCTTTTCTCCCTTTTTATACATTTTGAGGCAGAATAGAAAATTTGGAGTCCCCAGTTTCAGTCTGGAGAGAAGGCTCCAAGGAGACCTTATTGTAGCTTTCCAGACTCTGAAGGGAGCCCACAAGAAAGCTGGGGAGGGAGTTTTAGGATGCCAGGGAGTGATAGGACATGGGGAATGGATTGAAACTGGAGGAGGGTAGATTTAGACTGGAATTCAGGAAGAAGTTCTTCACCATGAGGGTGGTGAGACACTGGCACAAGTTTCCCAGAGAGGTGGTGGAAGCCCCATCCCTGGAAGTTTTTAAGGCCAGGCTGGACAGGGCTCTGAGCAACCTGAGCTGGTGGGAGGTGTCCCTGCCCATGGCAGGGGTGTTGGAACTACATGACCTTAATGGTCCCTTTCAGTCCTGGAAATTCTATGATTAATTTGCTGTTGTCCTTGCAAGCAGGCCCTGAGCTAACCTTTTTTCCTTAGCTGAATCATTATTGTTTTGGTTTAATCAGAGTTAATTAGCAGCTATATCAGCAGACAACAGATGTAATTGTAAAACACAGCTTATTAGCACTGCAGCAAGTTTCCTATCGAAACGCTGTGCATCAGAAAGGTATACACTCAGAGCAAACAATTTTGATCTCTTAAAGAAACCTGAGGAGAAACAGCTTCATCACCTTATTTCATTAATGAACTTACTTTGTGGAGTGATCTGATTGTTCAGCAGAAGTGTTCTCACTCTTCAGACAAATCTCACTTTCTTTGGAGATGAGGCGCACGCTGCCCCCACTGCTGCTGGCCTTGCTAAGTGAGGCTGCTGCTACATCCTCCTTGGTCACATACCTGAAATAATTCAAAATTCTGTCAATATACTAAAAAGGAACAATCTTCCTCAAAGAATATTCACTTTTGGCTGGAGCAAAATTGGCACAGCATTTTCTCTTAAAGCACTCTTAATTTGCCAGATGTGAAATGAACAAAGGAAAACGTACTTCACCATAACACTGCCATATTAAATGAGAGATATTTTCCTAAAACACCACTGCTCTTAAATAAAACTCTTAAAATAATTTTAATCTGATCATTCTTCCAAAACCCACTATTCAGACCACTTCTCACTTCTCTGTACCATATGCCAAACTCTATATACTACCTACCTCAGATGACCACTGTAGGTTACACTGTATTTTCTAACACAGTTCACAGATCTTTCCTACATCTTATGGAAGGAAACAATCAGCAACAGGTTAAGAAACTTACTATCTGCTGGTTCTCCTTGTATTAATGGAATTGCAAACTCTATTTACTTGCTTGAATTCTTACCTACAGCCAAAATACCACAGAGAATTTAACAGCAGGGACTGAGAGGAATAAAAAAGTTTTAGACAGTTTGCAGAGGCACCTTGGTGAGCTAAGTTTTGTGGAGAGCAATAACAAGACTGAAGCTGCAAAATATCTGTCAAGGAAGAGAGCATATCAGGAAAAGGAAAGAAAGTGGACAAAAGGTAAATTCATATTTTAACAAGGATTACTTGCTATTACTTTTCAGTAACACCCAGCAAGGAAAACAACAGTTCTGTGAGATGATATACACAGGGAATAGAATTGCTTAAAATTCAAATTAGTATTAGAGAGGGCTGGAGTGATTTGTGAATTATGAATAAAGCATTCTATCACTGCTGGATCACTAATGTTTTATTTCTGCTTCCATGTGGGGAAAACAACAACAAGACTCTTCGACCTCACTTTTCTTTTGAGTCCCTGAAGTCAGGATTTTTCCTCAAAAAAAACCTCTGGCAAGTTCCAGATGTTTAAACAAGCAGCACAGCAAAGCCAGATCAGCTACTGAATGCAGCACAGTGCATTCCCACACTTCCATTCCCACAGGCTGGGTTGCCTTCTTGTGTCACCACCTGAGAAGCAATCACTGAGGAACCACTTTAACCTCTGCATCATTCCACTGAAAGCTGCATTTGATACATCAAAACTCCTGCAGCCATTAGGAAGACAAATGAAAGACCACACACCTTTTTGTGCTGCCGACCACTGGCTGCTTCTTAGATAACTCCTCAGCAGCATGAATAGGGCTACAAAATATCTGACCACTTTTTCTGATGATTTTCTGTTTCATTGCTGTTAGACGACTCCATTCTTTCACAAACCTCAGAATCTGTGTCAGACAAATATGCATGATAAAAATTATTATAGTAAATTAGAAATTAATGATATGAGAAATCAGACTGTAATATTGTAATTACAATTACTGTAACAACACTTTTTTTTTTTTAATGGCAATACCATCTTATTTTCTGTGGCATTTCAGTGCAGCACACAAAGATGTGACCAGCAAGTGGAAACATGCTTTACCATCCAAACAGTCAAAGGACAGCAGTTTTGAGCAGTTTAACCTGCTTTTCATCTGCTTTCACAGTAATTTCAAATTCACACAGCCACAGGATCCTGATGACAAACTGATGAACTGTTTAACAGATATCAGGACAGAAATGGAGAGAACAGCACTGAACAAACAGCTTGGTAGATTTTTTTTCCATTCTGTTTTTCCACTTTCTCCCCCACTGACTTGCAACTACCTATAACAGTCAGTATCACATGGATTATGGGGAGAATAAATGCATCAAACAGTACAGATTTAATTGTTACTTCAGCTTTATCCAGGAGCAAATTTCCATACTTCAAGATTATGACATGCCTATGATCTTCTTTTGCTTCTTGGAGTATATTTACAGGGCAAATATAAAAGTTTCCAGATCAGTCTCATGGCCAGATATAATGGGAACAAAAACAAGAAGGTATTCCTTGATTCTTTTTAGGAGTGTTTACTACTATGGATCTTCTAGAGGAGAAGGCTGAAGGACAGGGATAGGAAGTTCCATAAAGCAATGCCACTCTCTTGACCACAAACACTGGATTCTTCACTTCTCTTTCCAGTCCAGAAAAAAGCTCTAAAATCCTTTGGCAACATCCATGTCACCTGCTCATTAGCTGCTTCACACAGTTGGCTAAATCCCTCAGATATTTGTCCTGCAAATATAAGTTCAAACCTTGCCAGAGAACCTACCAAAAAGAATCAATTTCATTTCTACACGACATAATCTGATTTTCCAAACTATATTTATCTTGAAATGGAGAAAAAAAGCTAAGAAAACTATGTTAAGAAGATCACATTGCACATGCAAGTAGAATTCTGTATTTCCTTAGTTGACTACTTAGGTTTACAGTGTTAAGGTTCTCCTCAAGTACTTCTGTGGATGAGATCTTTATTACAGAAGTAACGGGTGCTACGTGTCTCAGGAGAGCTTGGCCACTGTTAGAGGACTGAAGGAAGAAGTGAGAGTAAAAGCCTGCTCAGAACTGCAGCTCTGGTACAATCTAGCAAACCCTGTGCCCCATTTAATTCATAATCTTTAAAAAGCTATTTTGTTGACTTATGACTGTTAGTTACTAATGTTGTAAAAGAGAAATTAAATTATGCCTGGTTGATTCCACCTACGGAAACGTTAACAGGAGATGGGATAATTTGCCAAAGTAACAGATTGCATAATTAATATTCATAACAACATTTATAATATCTGCTTGCATTGATGAAACTGTGCCTGGATTCCAAGCCCTAGAAGTGTTTTTCATTTACTTAAAAAAAATAAGTCAAAGCCCTCTGTGTTAAATATGACATTACCATAGCAGTAGAATTTTTTTCTTACCATTGAACGATTTTGTTTCTGCTGGAAACTTTCTGGTAAATCCTCCCAGTTATCCAGTTGTATGTCCAATGGAATGAAATTATGATGCAGTGGTTCACCATCCTAGACAAGAAAACAGTTTTGATTACAGATGCAGTGTAGAACACTCTAGGAAAAAAAACATTATTTTTCCCAAGTGAATTAACCTCCCTTCCTACTAAAACTTAGTTCCTCAAGGTAAGATTTTCCAGAAAAAAAGAATAAGCTGCAGACGTATAACAATGGCACAGATACAAGCAATATGATTCACATTAATATACCTAGAAGTAAACAGGGTGGAAATTTAGAATCATAGAATCATAGAATTGGCTGGGTTGGAAGGGACCTCAGAGATCATCGAGTGCAACCCTTGAACCACTGTTGCGGTTGCTAGACCATGGCACTGAGTGCCACATCCAGTCTCTTTTTAAATATCTCCAGGGATGGAGAATCCACTACTTCCCTGGGCAGCCCATTCCAATGTCTGATCACCCTCTCCATAAAGAAATTCTTTCTAATATCCAACCTAAACCTCCCCTGGCACAACTTAAGACCATGCCCTCTTGTCTTGTTGAAAGTCGTTTGGCAAAAGAGCCCAACCCCCCCCTGGCTCCAACCTCCTTTCAGGGAGTTGTAGAGAGTGATGAGGTTTCCCCTGAGCCTCCTCTTCTCCAGGCTGAACACCCCCAGCTCCCTCAGCCTCTCCTCATAGGATCTGTGCTCAAGTCCCTTCACCAGCCTGGTTGCCCTCCTTTGGACCTGCTCCAGGACCTCAATCTCCTTCCTGAACTGGGGGGCCCATTTAAATTCATATCTGAGTTTTTTCTCTGTAAATTGCTCATACACAAACTGCTTTAAATCAGGAAACTGAAATGATAATCCTCTTGACCAAGTTTTCAAGGTAAGTGAATAACTGAAGACCACTGTTTCATTATATTTTTTTAAAATATCTGAATAAGGTTTCATCCACCTAATTTTTAGGAACAATTTGTCCTAGTGGGTACATGTAATCCAGGAATTTATTGATGATTCACAAACATCTGAGAGATAGAATTGGAGTGGAATTCCCCCATGTCTCATGGTTCAGCAGAAAGATTTTGTGCATACTGAAATTTTAATCCAATCCATCAATCCTGACCTGTGTTTGAATATATTGTGTGAAGCTAGGGAGCAATGTATATTTTAAGTATATTAAACAAGTTTTCAGATTCAAGAGGGTACTCTTTGATTTTTTTCCAGCTGTATCAGTCAGCCTAATAAAAATTTGTCATCTCAAAGACTCGCCCTCAGTTCTTTGTGATGCTCTGAGGTTACACCTGAACACATCAACTCATTCAGTAGCTTTGAAGAAATCTTCTCAGTGAACTTTTCTATCCCCTTAAAGAAGGGATTGGAAAGTCCTGACTCCCCCTTGAAAAATGATGAATGATAATGTGTTTTATTCAGGAAGTTACTGACTTAAGCACAGCATCAATGTCTAGCTTTCTAGTAATGTGGTGACAGCATTTTATTTATTTACTTAATTCTGTCAGGATCCACTGTCATTTTTGTTTTAACTTTGCATGTTCTTCTATTACAAATATTTTGTGATGAGACACTAGTAAGAAAAGGAATCTTAAACAATTATCAGTTGCATTTCTAACATGATATGAGCATAAATCTAATTTATTAGGCATATTTTGTAAGGTAAGAGAAGTGTTAGAAGTTGTATATCTAGGGAATTATTATTTAATTCCACTGAGAAAACAAACTAGAATTATGAGCTACCTGATTTTTGTACTTTTCAGCTATTAAAAAACCACCAGTCTTTATATATAAAGTATAACAAATGAGAGCATATATACACATTTCATAGGACAACATTTTACTTTATAATTTTAAAACTGCAACAAACATACATAATTCAGATTTACCTTCGTATAAAGGTGAATTCTATCAGTATTCCTGCTTGCACAGAACATAAGCCCATCATATATTGGAAACATGTCTACATCTCCTATAAAAAGAAAAAAATGTTGATATTAAAAAGTTTTTTTCTCCATTAATTTTGTTGATCCTATTCAGACACTTAAGATCATATTATATTTGTTTTTAAGAGGTTATTTGTGAAATTTCCTAATTTGGTGTATATGCAAGCACATTTTTGTATGAACATTGTAATCTTTCTTTTTTCCTTTTCTTTTCCAAACGTTTGGTAATTGAGGAACAAAACCCAGAAGAATATATATCACATAAGAATTCTTTATCTAATCCCAGAACAACACAGCTCAAGAGTCACAGCTCAAGCAGCAAGCTACCAAGATATTTGTGCATTTTATTTTCCTGTTTTTCCTGAATTACCAACTATCTGTTTTGCCTGTGGCTGTCCTCAACACAAGTAAATGTCATCATAAATTTCAATAAAACTATACAGGTTCACCACTGCTAGTGTGACACAGTTCTTCTGTCAGCCAAACCCTGTATGACTCCAGAAGTTTTATGGAAAGGCTGGGTTTATCCATCATCAACATTTAATAAACATCCCATAAAATGAGACAGTCATGTGCTAGTGTATGTACTTTCATCCCTTCCAAATCTGTAGGTTTTTATTTAAGTAGTTTTTCATGCCAGAGGCATGTAATACAGTTTCCCAATGGGATGTAATCTTTCTTTCACAGGAGACCCACTTTACCTCCTCCACACTTTTTTTCACTTTCTTTGTTTTCAGTTTCAACAGTTTCCTCTTTGCTGATTTCATCAGAGTGCTGGGACACCATTGCCCCAAAATCTTCTCTTCTATCTTTGGCACTGCACGCTGCTCTCTCCTCATTTCTTCTGGAGTCCTTTGACACATCTTCCTCAGTCTGGCTTCTGGAAACTTCACAGTTTCTCTCAACTACAGTTGAAGAAACAAGAAAAGGAATTATTTATGGTACCCAGACAAGCAGACACCTAACCAAACACAGAAGGAGACAAGATTATGCAAAACAAAATACAAAATCTTGTGTTTTGTTCTCTAATATTATTACTGTGCAACCACTTAGGAAACTAGAGCTACCTGTAATGCTAGGAAAAAGAAACACATGGAACAAAGTTTTCCATTTATGCAATTTCATGCACCCAGCTTCATGTCAGAATATATGCAATAAATAATGTAGTTACCAATTCTATTTAATATACAATTATTGTATATCATAAACACATACAACAGTTTTCCAGGCATTGATCTATACCTGTGAAAACAGAAGTTGTCCCTACTTGACAAGCACAAGAGACCTGAATAAAATTTCAAGAAGCTGGGCAAAGAACCTTTCTCTTTCCTTTGTAATTTAAATTGCAAATATGGGAATAGATTTATAATAAAGCCTCCAGATAGATTAAATACATTTAATAAAAGACAGCTACACTGAACTGTTAGAAAAATGCCATATTTTTCAGAAGAGATTTGTCATCTCTCCTGACAAATATACAATATCCAATGTAATTAAACAAATATACCACGTTGTTTAGTTTTGAAAGGTAGAGAAGTTTGCCATTTAATTGGATTCAGAATAAACATAAACCTTCAGGAAAAGAAGAGCTACATTTGTGCAAAGAAAACAGCATACATTCTTCCTTGTAGAATTTATATCCTGTTAACATTTATATGAATGTGCCATTTGTTTAAAAGTAGAATCATGTAAAAGACCCTGGGGGAAAACAGAATTAACAAGTATCACTTAATTGGTATCTGTTCACATAAAGACAGCATTCTTCATATTTTGTGTGAATTTTTGCATATTCATGTATTCAAAAGTACTGTTTTTTCTGAAGCTAATCCCAGCTGAAATGCAAAATGCATATTTTCTCTGCAGCACACGTTCCTTACCTTTACTGTTTTGAGGGCTATTGCATATTTCACAGTAAGGAAGCAATTCATTATTGCTGTAAGTGCAAACGCTGCAGTGCCAAACTTTATTTAAAGCTGTACTTTTGCTTGAAGTATCTGAGCCACAAGGAAGGACTTCACTGCTTTTTTCTGAAAACAAAGAGGGCTTTTCTCCAGTCAAAGATATTTTCTCTTCCTTACTGGAGCTGACTGGAGTAGACTCACATATGCTTCTTGCTCTTTTAGCTTCAGGTTCACAGGTACTTTCAAGACAGCTGATATCCACAACACTGGTTCTTGTGGAATCCAGGTTTTCATTGCTCTCCTCTGCATCACCTTCTTTTATGACTTCAGATGATTTTAAATCATTATGCAATGATTCATTACCAGAAAATATTTTGCGTTTCTTCTCAGTGGCAGATTTGGGGGAAAAGAAAGAACGTATGTCATGCTGTCTTTCCTTTTCAAACTAGGAAAGAGAAAAAAAAATGTAAGCCCTACATAAAATTACTGCATCAGAAGCTGTTACATTTCTGATTTTTCTTCAATAATATTACTCTCTAATTCAAGAAGCTATTGTTTACTTTGGTGATGGAAAAAAACCCAAACCTTGTTCCTTTAAGAACAAACAGCTAGCAGAAAAATTTAAAATTCCTCTTTTGTTTTGTAAAAAGTATTTACAATATTCTCATAAAAATTCTAAACCAGCATAAAACAAATCACATTTATTTATCATAAAATAAACACACAGAATTGGTATGGCACGTGCCTATCTTGGTGATGTCTATTACAAGAAAAGGCTTTTAAACATTGTTTTTAAAATACAGGCCAATTCAATTCAGTGCAGTTAAATAAAGATGTCATTTGAACAGAAATTTGTTTGTTTTATCCCACTCTGAAGATGTCTCAGTCACCTAAACATAGCATAAGGACCCATCAGAAGTCTGTAGGTTATATTTATACCCAGAAGAGCATTTTCCCCAAGTTAATCTAATTTTAAAAATGGAACCTACATTATTTTTCCTACTTATTTAGTGTTTATCCATTACTAAAGTCTGTAATTCACAGAAAGGCTAAGTCAGCAATGGTTAAGATTTTTTTAAATGAAAGAAAAAAGACAAACATAGGCTTCGACTCTTACGTGTGTAAACGTAAATTCATTTTTGGGATCTTCTAGACTTTCATTTGGGGTCCAGGTCTCAGCAAAACTCAAAAAATCCCATTTCTCCTTATCACCTTCTTCAGCCTGCATTTTCTCTTTCTTGCCATTCAAGGTGCTGCCTGTAACTTTGGCCTGTAGAAAGAAGAGTTGCATAAAGTTTCCAACAAATTCACAGGTCGAACCAAAGTTTTTTACCTATTTTTACCCAGTTTGCTTCCCTTGAAAATTTAATTCAGCATTTGCAAAGTAAGAAACCCTGTAGTAATTAAAAAAACCTATATTAAAACTACTCCTCTTCCAGCAGCCATTTCTGCAAGGACAACAGTAAGTAGTGTATTTAACACAGTATGGCTCGTGAAAAGGTGTATACAAAATGTTCATAAGTTAAAAGATAATGTATACATTTTGTACATCTCTTAATCTTTACATGTTTTGTTTGGCATGTGGAGATAAACAAGGAGAGAATTAATTGTAAGAAGCAGCGTAGTGACAGAACATGTAAGGGGAATTATTGGTGAATTACTGAGACCACCTGCACCATATTAAAGGAGACTCTTAATACTGGACTGATATTTTGTTAGAAATACTTACAGGAATTAGAATAAAGAATTTCATTCCCCAAAGAAGTGTCAAGTAAAGTTTGAAGTACTTAGATTATCTAAATTGTGATTACTTTGCAGCAGGAGAGGAATATATTGGCAAAAAGATATATTTATCAACTTCTCAATGTAGTATCTGTATGGACACAAACAAATGAACTCCTCTGCAACACAAGGGTAGCCAAATGCAGGAACAACAACTCTAAACTGGCGTACGAATCAGGAGAAATCCTTTGTAACCACTATCTCAAACTATTCTGACAACTAGAATTTAAAAGTCAGTTCTTTCTATGTTGGTTCTTAGGGAAGTGTCAGAAAACAAGAGCTGACAGAATACTAATACACCTCAGTTACTGAAACAAGACATTAATGAATGGCATCAAAGGATAAAAAACAGTCACAAAAGCAAACCAGCCAAATTAGTTTTATTAGTCCTGTGAACTCTTGACGGTTTTTCATGTAAGGAAAAAAAGCAGGATGGAATTATTGCTCCTAATAAGGACTAAGTAATACCTAAAGAAAATCACAACAAAAGATTAATGTAATCTTGGGTCTACTGAATATTTATTTCTCAAATGATTCTGCCTCTCTGAAACAAAGCTTAGTTAAGGCAAAACATTCATATAATAAAGAAAATCCTAACAAACCAAGCCAAAGATACTATAGCTGTTATGTGCAGAAAACCTAAAAACTCTGAATTGAACAAGCAGAGCAGTAAAAAGCTAGAAGGAAGATAACAATCTTCTGTAGCTGTGACCCATCCCATTTGTCTTGGCTTAGAGTTACCTTATTTATCTTTGGATGTTAAGCAGAGAGCAAAAAGCTAGACAAGACTAATCCAGAAGAGACATTTTCATGATTGGCAGCTCTAGGTCTGTCAATTTCTCCTACAGTCAGATACTGATCTCTAAAAGCAAGAATGTTGCTTTGCACATGCACTTTGGTGCTATCTTAAGCATAGAAAGTTCTGGATTATTCAGTTCCTACTCCACACACACCGAGAGGTACCTTGCGGTTCAGCATTGCCCACATGAGAGTGTCCATGGTTCCTTTTGCAATGAGGAAGTGAACATTCACAGAACTGTGCTGCCCAATTCGGTGTGCTCTGTCTTCTGCTTGCTTAATGTGCCCTGGATCCCAATATAATTCAGCAAACACAACGTGAGTAGCAGCAGTGAAAGTTAAACCCTGAACAGGAAGTAAATGTGTTTTAGAAAAATGATTCCACGCAAAACCAACTGAGTGTCTAAAGTAAAAGAAAGTTAAAGGTTGTACAAAATATTTTAAAATGGAAATAAGTGGGACCAACTAATAGCAGATGGGTTGATTTCTCCCTTGGGTTTCAGTAGATACTGATAGGGTTCAGAAAATACTTCAATACTGCACAAACATTGCATACTGCTTTTCATTAGGGAAGTGTTTCTATCAATCAAGTACGTTTAGAGAAACTGAGTTTTTACTACTTATTCAAGAACGAGATGCTGCTGCTTATTTTACTCAATCAATTTTAATAGAGGCTTAAAACAGTCAACATGATCACTGCAAAGAATGAATATGTGAGTCTACAAAAGACATACTGCATGAACTGTTTCTGTAAATCACTGCAGTCACCAATTACCTCAGTATCGATATTCTTCCAGTTTCTTATTTCACATATTTTCTTTTCTTTATCCTACCTGTCCAGCTGCCTGAATACTCAAAATAGCAACCCGAGTATCAGGATCCTTCTGAAACTGATTAACCAGGTGTATTCTTTCTGCTGAAGGAACACTTCCATCTATTCGTATGTAGCGAACCTGTAATGTACCATCAGAGAGACAAAGATTATGTTACCCATGTCCTTTTTTACACACACTCACCCTCCAGTCCCCTTGTGAAAAAATATGAAAATTGTTCTCTTCCTATCACAGGGATCCACCAGCCTTGGCCTTTGATTTACAGTTAAGCCTCTTGATCTAGAGAAGTGCAGAATTAGTCTTCCCTGTTAACAAAGGTGACACCACCACAGGATTTTAGAACAGAATACTCCGTAACAAATAAAATCTGGAATGTCCTCAACATGATTTACTAGAATTCAAAGCATTTCTAAATAGTAACAGGATTAAATAGCAAAGTTAGGCATCATTCCCTAGCAACGGTTTAGAATCCAACTCAAATAATATGAAAATGGTTTGCAAACATTTTTATTGCTTTGGATTAAACGTTCAGGTGGGATGAAAGTGTTCTGTGAAAACTAGAAAGGAAACCAAAGCATATCAGTGGAAAAATCTGGGAAATAAATGCCTGTTCAATAATAATGTATCATAGTGTTTATGTTGTCTTCAAATGCAAAATATTTCTTCAAACCCACAGAGTCCCTTTAATTCAGTGGCACTGGTCTATACATACTTAAAATCTGTAAACTCCTGCACGCACATGAGGTTCTACTGACAAACACCAACACAGCTCATGCATATTTGCAAAGTCTGAAGTTAAATCTGTGTGCCCATTTGTTAGAACATTACCTCACTTTCTAAAACCGCTTCTGTACAGGCTTGAAGCATGCTTAAGTGGTGAGCAAAAACCAGAAACTTCAGTTTGTCATTTTCAAGCATCATTTTGATATAGTCCTTTACTGCTCCTGCCTGGAAAAAGAGGGTACATTTTCATTAATCACACATACAAAATGTTCAAAAAGACAGCTTTTATTTTGATGTCTTTCAGCTACTTGTACTATGAAAAGATAAATGACCATACTTTTTGCTAAGCATGTAAGATTTATCACACATTTTCAAGTATAAAATTCTTCACATTATTTTTGTTTACAAAATAACACAGCTTTGTCTTCATGAAACCTATCTTGTTTCTTCAGAGAAAAAATACCACCAACTTTATACTCAAAAGATCACATATTTACATGACACTTTTTCCAGATTAAGATGTAGATAGAAATCCTTTTATCTACAACACTATTATTTCATGTTTTAAGCTATATTTAGAAAACAAAAAACTGATTTCTGCCCAAAGATATTTCAAACAGGTAAGGTACTGTGTAATCAGAACTTCTGTATTTGTACCCAGAAAGCTATACATCAAAACTGAAAGAATAATTTTGATTTTTTCATGATAGTACAATCACAAAAAATAGCTCTACTTATACATTCATACATTATTTTATGTCAAATATAATTTTCAGTATCTTTTACAAAAAAATATTAAAGTAATGGTGACAGTTAATAACAAACTTTATCAGTGATCAATGGTGAATGTGATACCCACTGCATTGTCCTGGGTTTTCTTTTTTTTTTTTTTCTCTTTTTTCATCTTTCAATTTCCTCCTTGAAAATGGATTGAGAGGATAGGGGAGAGAAGCTACAGTACTTCAGGAGGTGAATGCAGAAGAGGGGTTCCCTTTTGATAAAACAGAAAGAGATCAGCAAGAGGAGAGTGCTCTTCCACGTGAATCCATGGGGAGAACCAGTGTGGTGAGAATGCAGTCTGTGGAAGGGCTGCATCAGTCCTGGGTCAGCTGCAGCAGCCACCAAGACACAGGTATGGATGGCCCTGAAATATTCACCTTCAGCAGACCCCTAAGTGGGTGAGATGCATTCAGTGCTGTTGGGAGAGGATGTTGGGACACACAGCCAGCTTGGTGGGTACCTAATCAGTAATGGGTTTAACACTTAGCTCAGGTAATTATGATGAGGTTCATCCTATGCCATAAACATACAAAAAACCCCAGTGTTTCCCCACGTTGTGATTATAAAGCAAACCAAACAACCCCATCTAGTATTCAGGCCAATACAACTGATTTTATTAAGTTGAAAACACACCAGGTATTTTAAACAAGTTAAGAAAAGATTTCCATGCTCACCTTGGCAATGGCTGTTTCTTTATACATCCGTGTGATTAGATTCATGACTTGAGAAAAGTGGTTTTCACTGGCATCTGAATTCAGATTTCTCATTAATTTCTCCCACTCTGAAAAAGTGGTATTCAAATTCTAATTGGCAGAAGAAATCAGTGGTTAGATACATGGTACAAAGCATGTTCTGCCACAACATGTACATTTCAAGCATAGAACAGCTAGGAACTGGGTACCTGAGAGAACTACATCATGTTTGTCTAAAATTAACTTTAGGATTCAAAATTTAAAGGAAAGGAAGTCAGGAACAAGGAAGATTGTCCCAAAATTACGTGATGCCAAAATATTGCCATATTCATGTTCTTCATGTTGTATTTGAAAGAGTAACAGATGTTATGCTATATACCCATACATTCTTTGTAACTACATAGTATACCTATGCATACATACAAAGACTTACAAATACATAGATACTTCTATTCACTTATAAATATTTTAGCAAAAAGTGGAAAATTCACCTTAGCTGCAGCTTGTGGGAGGTCAAAAGGAATACGTTGCCTAACTTTGGGAGGCAACTGAGTTAGAACATCACTTTTCAGCCTTCTGATCATAATTTCACTTAAAAGTTGATGCAGTTCTTTTAAATTGGAAGCTCCTCTACAGTCCCAGTGAGCTCTTTTACCAAAAAACCTGAAATGAAAAATAAATACCAACACCTGAGGATGAAAATGCTCTTCCAGATTCATAGAAGCTTTCAGTACATTATACATTTAAAAGCACACTCTTAGATATGAAGGTGTGCTGGATAGCAACACTCAGTGTTCCTGTTTAGTCCAGAGAGATGACTGCTTTCTGCCTGGTTCCTCCCAGCACTCCAGTCACAGCTGCTCCAGCTTCCCAGAAGATACCACTGCCTGCAGGCATTACTACCCACCACATGCACCCAGGCCTCATCTTGTCCCACCTACACTTCCCTTTCCACAGGACATCTTGCTCAGGTATCATTTTATAACTCTGACAGACTAATGAGAAGACTGTAACACCATGAAAATCATTATTATTATTATAATGGGAACAATGGGTAGGGAAACCTATAATGAAAGCTGCAAATAATCACCATTACCAGACAGAATTTAAAGCTAAATGTATCAGCTTTAAATGTAATACTTTTT
This sequence comes from Calypte anna, assembly GCF_003957555.1. Lineage (NCBI taxonomy): Eukaryota > Metazoa > Chordata > Aves > Apodiformes > Trochilidae > Calypte > Calypte anna. Next base: position 6,737,498 of record NC_044253.1, on the reverse strand, counting down.
AGTAAGCTAGGTTAAATAGAGGAAGTAGGTTTAAGGTTGAAAAGGTAAAGGATGAAAGAGAAAGAATTTATTAACTTAGTCTTCCTTTTTCTTTAGCTGTTTTTATGAAAGTGATGCAGCAGGAACAGCAACTTTCCTCTGTCAATATTGCCAAGAGAGAACAAAATAACAAGAATGACACGTTTTGCTGCTGGAGATTTTTCAGATATTAAGAAAAGCTCAGGTAGCATTTTCCAAGGCCAGAAAAGTATGTTGCAAGTGTATATTTTTACTGGGTTTGTTTCTTCTTTGTTTCTTTTTTTTTTTGTATATAATATCATTTAGAGAAGCTTAAACCTTAGTGAGCTTATCATCAGTGTTATATACAATTGGCTGCCTATAATAATGTGGGTAAGGGGCTTCTTTGGTCTATTTATATGGCTGTCCTTAGAAAAGTGTCTTCCCTCCAGCTTGAGCACTGGGGTTATAAAAGAAACAGAAGGCAAAAATGCACAGAAATACTTTGGACCTCATCTTTAGAGACAGGTGTTTCTGAACACTGCAGTGAAAACCCCCAAAACATTTTCACAGAAAGCACTACATAAACCAATCCTCTCAAGTTTATTACCACAGGATGTTTTGTTTCTGAGAAGTTATAAGGACATGGTTATTTACTGAAAGCTTGCCAAACCCTGACCTTGATTTTTATTACATCTATGGTATTCCAAAAATAAGATAATCATTTATGATTGAGTAGCTAACCATGCTTGTACCTACGCACACTTGTGGTGTGAAAATTATAGATGTATTCAGTCAAAACACCATGGCAAAAATAGCATTCTTCTGTCTGAAAATTAAACAGCCCTCTTCCATGTTATTTGAAGTTAAGTGGTGATAAAATGCATATGATGGAGGGAAAGAAAACAAGTTATATGAACATGAAACCATGTAATTATTACTGTAAAAATTAAATCTAAATGCTAGCCAATTTAGTTGTCAAAATCTATTGTTTTGAATATAGGCAAAGTTGTAGATAAGAAAATTTTTAGCTAAGCAAATGTTTCAAGTGTCTTCTTTTCTCATAACTTATTTCATTCCAGATTGTGACACAGATTCAGAGGGTAAAACCAGGCTTTTCAAATCAGAGCTTCTTCTATCCGTCTATTTTAGAATAAAGCTAGAGAAACTGATCACTAAACTACAGTTGAGGGAAGCAAGTTAAAGGGAAGTGAGTTCTCCTTAAGGTAGTAAGTTAAAGCACAGGAATCATGAAAAATCATGAAATATGCAAGAGATGAGTTAAAATTCATCATTTGCATGCATGGAAAAGAAGTGTCATGAGCAATGTTCCCTAGCAAATCCAGGATAAGGTGCTGGACAAGAACTTACAGTTCTTATATTTGATCCCTCAGAATTACAAACACACTACTGTGCTTTTGGGAGTTTTATACCTTTACTTTTACTCAGTTAATCTGTAAAATACAGCGACAAGTACAAGACTAAGCATCAGAATTTCTTAAGTAGCTGCAGGTAAAACCTATACAGTTTATACTAAAGACAGTAAACTTATAAATAATTTTACTTAAAAGAATGCTGGAATTTAAACTTTATTTCAAATTTTTATTTCCAATTTTGTCCTCAAAATCCCCTAACAATTTAATCAATGTCCCAGTTTTCTCTGATGGAGGAGATGGTATCTGACCCCAGGTTTCCAAGCAGGATGGTACGAAACCTCACTAGAGGAAGTCTTACTAATCCTCCCACTTCACAAGAAAATAATAAGTAAATAAATGAGCAAGTATTATTACATTATTACATTAATACCTGACACGAGCATCACAGTATTTTTTGGCATATTCACTCCAAGTTCCAAATCTTTTTGGAAAGAGTGCCTCAATCTGCATGAAAAGCTGTATTAAAAAAAGAGATAATGAAAAAATGCCTGTAAATGAAAAAGCTTCAGAAATAATTATTACATGATTACTTTGTTAAGTTTACATTCAACAGTTGCACAAAAAAATATGCAGCTCAGCACATGTGTAAAGGATATGAATATTCATGTCTCTTGAGACAGGACAGCTGTGGGAAGCCCTCGAAGTACAAAGCACCCTGAAGGCAATAATGCAAAGCTGAAAAGATATCTACTGAACAAGAAAACATGGATGGGAATATGTTATCCCTAAAAATATAATTTTAGTCACTTGCCAGGCTTCTGCAAGGCCTCAGTGCAGGTATTCCATGAACAGTCTGCTTCTTGAAAAACCTACTCAGTCTGAAGCATGACTTCAAAAATCAGACACTGTCCATACAGACCAGAAACTTCACACCTTTCTTCCTGGTTGTGGTCAATACCAGTTTAGAGAGCCTTAGCCAGAAAGAAACCTACTTTACAAGCTGGATTACTGTCAGATTTTTCTACATTCAAAGATCACTACTAGATCCAAGACACACTCCTATAGCAGGGGTAGCACAGAGACAGCAATGATATGGAAGGCTTTCTCCTAAATGCACTTCCCTGCCATTCTCCTAAATTGACTTTACATCACCTCTGCCATTTAAGCTTTTGTATTACCTAATCACATGCTAGTGACCTCTCCCAGAAAGAAAATCCCTACAGCCTACTCTTGTTCTTCACACAAATCTTTCAAGATTCTATAAAATATACATAAATGTAAACAATGCTTTTAATTTTGTATACATATTCAAAGACTTCACAGAAAGATTCTGCATATGACACAAACCTGATTAAAAAGATATAATGCTTTTAACATGCTGCCTTATAAGGCCATGGCAGAACTTGAAAAAAAAAAGACTCAAACTGTTTTCTGCTTTTCATGAATTTTTATCATTATTGCAATCAAGGACAGCTTGTACATCATTTTCTTTGAAGACCCTTAGTAGTGTTGCATGCCAATCTTGGTATCAATGTCCTGCATAAAAGTATTACACATTCTAACTGCATTTCTTCTTCCAAGGGTGGTTGCACTGTCTTTGGTACACGTGCAGGAAGTTTCATAATTAACCACATCCACTGATAGAAACATTTGTTTTAAATAAACACTCATAATAGCCCAAGCCCTTTTTCACACCTGGATGTAAACCATTGATAGAATAAACTCAAAGACATTGTTTTAGTTTCATATAACTCATGCTTCCTAATGCAGCTGGTGCACTGCTTGAGTCATAATGTATGTGTGTATTTGTACATGTATGTGTGTATTTGTACATATTGAAGAAAACTACAAAGTTGTGAATTTATTACTGATAACATCCTTAAAAATAACACACACACCAAAAAAAAAAAAACCCAAAAAACCCAAACCCACAAAAAAACACAAAAAAACCCCCAAACCACAATATGTCAGATACCTCTTCAGGTCTTCCTAGAGCAGGAGTTCCAGTCAGAAGAACAGCTCTAACAGCTTTCTGCACAATGGGCAATAAAATCTTGCTGCGGGTGGCATTTCTAGATTTCATATAATGTGATTCATCAATCACAACAACCCTAAAGTTCTGCCTGTGCAAGGTGTCAACTAATGTCCGTGCATCAGAAGTTAACAGGCCATACCCCAGTATAGTCACTTTGCTGGTTGATATTCTCCTGAAAGAGAAAATCCAGAAGTTTTCTTAGTAAATTTTCCTTGTAAGAAAATTGATATGGCAAAGGAATGACACTAAACTGATTTTTTTAAAGAAGGTATGTGTGACATCTGTTGATTCATTAGGCATGCAAACATACATAAGCTCAAGGTATGAAATGATTTTAAAATCACTAGAGAGCACTGTGGCCCTTTAGGAGCCTTGGAGAAGCACAAGAACTCCTGAAGTTCTTAGACAAACAGGTTACCAGAATGCCAGTCACAGCTGGTCTACTCATCTGTCAGACAAGACTGCTCAGCTGGAATGATTTTTTATCTGTTCCTTAACTGCAACATCACAAAACACACTAAGCTTAAGTTTCTTTCACACAAAGTATGTGCACATTCATGTATCTGGAAATAAAAGGAGAAGCAACTGGCACTGTGGCCAGTGCACTGCAAACTGGCTTCTACTGTACACATAAATGCAGGAAAACAAGAATTCCTCCCAACCACCTTTTTTGTGAAGGTTAAAAAGATTAAAAAGGTTGTGAAGATTAAAAAAACTATGAATACAGTTATTCTAAGCAGAACCAATTATTCAAGCAACATCCCACTTCAAATTTGTTAGAAATAAGAATATAAATTGATGCCCAAATATATTTAAAACTTATTTAATTTATATTTATATTAAAAATTATATTTATATTTAAAATTTATTTAATTTAATATATAAAAATATATTTAAAACTATTTAATTCAAAAAGTTAAACAATATTCAAGCAGTAAATTTAATTAGTGAAGTTTTGAAGAAAAGGAGAGTTCGGAACTAGCAGAAAGCAAAGCTGAACATATGGAATCAGTATTAAACAAATTGCTAAATCAAGTTTAGCAGCTGTATTTTTGCATTTGCAAATGCACAAAACACTTTTTAATGTTAAAATATTAATTAGTTCAACAGCTACCTCACTTATAGCTAAGAAGCCTCCTGCAACTTAAGCAAGCAGAAACCCAAGTTTTCCTCTCCTCTTGTTGAATATAAGTATGTGATAATGGCTAAGGCCAAGTCTTTTTAAAAATCTTAAAAGATAGAATAAACACAATTCTGTTTGCCATTTGCTTTTGCAATAATTTCCTTTATTCCACATTTCTCCTTTCAATATTCAGCACTATAAGTATTAGGTTTGTGTGCATTTTGGCTAAATAGCTTTAAAAAAGGAGAAAAACAGGCTCACTGGATCCTTATTCTAGCTCCTACATTAATTTTTTTAGTATCAGTAGCAACTATGCCTTAAGCTTTTAAAATGCATTTCCAGTTGGATTTTCTGGTTACCACAAGGCAAGTTCCAAGCTACCATCTCATCTGCACATCTTGGTGGTCAAGTCACTTTTTGATACTCCCCAGACAACATGAAGATGAGTCTTATCCAGAAAGTTTAGAAAAACACCTAGACATGACCACAAAATCAGCCAAGTCATTTACAATAAAGGAGACTGAAAAATACCCTTAATAATAGGAGAGTTATTCTAATAACACATCAGACTTCTAGTGTCTCTCTGATGAACTCATGCTCTTACGTCTAAAGACAGAAAGCCTAGGTCATAGTGACCTTTTCAGTAATTTAGAGAATACTCATTCTAACTTACAAATCTTCTCAGTGTACTTAATAGAATTTAACAGTAATTACTTCCATATTTCTTAATGCATAGCAGTAATTGTCCAGAGATGCATTAAAAATGCTTCACAGAAGCTAACGTATACAAGCTAACTCATCAGAGTTGAGAAATAACTTTATATGTTCAATTTGAGACATGTCAAAGTAATCTAATTTCCAGCAGATAAGCACTGGCTACTTTGCAAAACCAGACCTCTCCAAAGCTTTCAAAGGAGACAAGTAATTACTATAATATAATATAATATAATATAATATAATATAATAACACAAAACCAGGAGGAGTGGCTGACAGACCAGAGGGTCATGCTGCCATCCAGAAGGGCCTTGACAGGCAGGAGAAATGGGTTGACAGGAACATCAGAAAGTTAAACAAGAAGTGCAGAATCCTACACCTGGGGAGGAACAACCCTGTGCAGTAATGGATGCCTGGGGACATCCAGCTGGAAAGCAGCTCAGTAGAGAAGGTCTTGAGTGGGCGTCCTGCTGGACACCAAGTTGGACATGAACCAGCACTCTGCCTGTGCAGTGAAGAAGGTGGATTAGACTCAGCGCTGTCTGCAGGATGAGGGAGATGATCCTTCCAGGCAACACCTGGAGTGGTGTGTCCAGTTCTGGGCTCTTCAGTGGAAGACTGACATGGATGTGTTAGAAAACACAGCGAAGGGCCAACAGAGATGCTTCAGGGACTGAAGTGTCCCTCCTGTGAGGAAAAGCTGACTGGGACAGGTTAACCCATCAGTAAGAAGGCTCAGGGGGATCTTATTAATGTACATAAATACCTGAAGGGAAGGTGCAAAGCAGACAGAGACAGACTCCTTTATGTTGTGTGCCCCATGACAACACCAGGGGCAATGGGCACAAGCCAAAACATAGCAGGTGCTCTCTGAATACCAGAAAACAGGTTTTTTTTTACTGCAGGAGTAACTGAGCACTGGAACAGGTTGCCCAGAGAGGTTGCAGGGTTTCCTTCCTTGGAGATATTAAAAAAAACCTGAACACAGTCCTGGGCAACCAGCTCTAGGTGGCCCTGCTTGAGCAGGAGGGGTTGAACAAGCTTTTCTATAGAAGAATAATAAAATTTACTCACCCAGTATCAGTTTTGTTCTGAATGATGGTAATATCATCTGGAGACAGTTCAGGAATCCATTTCTCCATCTCATCAACCCAAGGGTATCTCAGAGATGAAGGCACTACAATTAAGAGAGGCCATTCATTTTTATAGTAATAGGAAATGGCAATTGCTTGAATTGTTTTACCTAGCCCCATCTGGGAAAAAGAAAAGAAAAAAAATTAAAAATAGAAGTCTCTGCAGAGAAAGCAAATTCCATTTAGAAGAGCCACAAATATATTACAAAGAGAATGGGATTAAGGAAACAAAGCCAAAGAACTAGTTACATACTAACTACTTTAGCATCAATTTGTTACCACACATCATCTTTATGAAAGCAGATGCTTTTCTTTAAATGGATTAATATATGTTATATCTGGTTAGTTCATTAAAGCTAAAAGAGGAATTTTAATTAATTCCAGAAGATTTTCTGTTCTGGGCCTTAGTATGGTAGAATATAAAGATAAAACTCTAACTTGTTAAGCTACCAAAAACATTCTTAAAAAGCTAATAAAAAGAAAGAAAATTATGGGCTATCTTAACATAAAAATGACAATTTAGGACAAAGCTGCATAAAAAACAGAGGAACAAAGGAGGATCTATATGAAGAACTGCTTTTGACCCAGTTTTCATTCACCACAGCTAATTGTTTCTCTATCCTGTAACACAGGACACGAAGTCCACCTAGTGGAGAACTCAGATTTAAAGACAAGGTGAAGGGTAGAATACATTACACAGATATGTATTTAACAAGAAAGTACTTCCTTTATATTATCCAGGTAAGTACCTTGTTTTTGTCACAGAATGCAGCTGTTTTCCCTACTTGTTTACATGGCAAGAGATAGTTCCAGATTCCTGTCCCTACTCCAAGGTAGAACAGCAACATATTTTTAGAGTAGTTTTAAAAAGATACTATTGTTACTGTACTTTAATCCTTACATAATTTCATAATCCTGGTATCTGCACAGTAATTATATGATCTCCACTTTGCATACAAAATTTCTTTTTGCATAGAGGTTTATAATACTGATGTTTTCTTTTACCAACATTTTCTTCTTACTTTAAGGCTCTGTCAACAAGCACAAAATACACACAATACAAGCACAGAATATATGACTGCACAATACTTCCTCCACTGCCAGACTCACTGTCCTTATGAAGTATATATTATGTTCTTTGGAATAAGAATATCTTGTAGTACCTTTTATTGCTAAGAGAAATATACAGTTTACTTTCAGATTCCAGGAAGGAATTAAGAAACTGCTTTAATAAAGGAATAGCTACTGCTGATATTTTGATTTTTCCCAAGCTTGCCTTTTCTCCTCACTGAATGCTTTTGTATCCTCTGAAGCTTCCAGAAATTTCACATTCTATGTCAGGATAGTTTCTCTCCAGCTACAATTTTTATACTATACATAGTATTTTTATACTACGAGGAGTTGCTTTAATTCCAGCAATTAAAGTCTCTCTCTCCCCACTCTACCCTCAGCGTTTCAAGAAAACCCAAATGAGAACTGTGAGACTATGTCAACCCCCAAACATTAACTCTTCTTCAGTCAGGTTTTACACTGACAAAAGTAAAAAGAACATTGTACTCTATTATGAAAATGCTTTATCTGCAGGAAGAAATGCCAGACCCCAATGTTCCTAATATGGAATAAAATAGAAATTTTCAAATGTATGGAAGTAATGAATTTCACTATTACTGCTTGATCAGTGCATTTAAGAAAAGTCCTACTTGGAAGGCATATCTGTTTAAAATCCACTTCTTTATGATAGGAGTGTCTCCTAATCTATATCTATGCAGTTATAAAATAATTAAAAAATAAAAATGAAATCAATTTAGGTAATATTTTACGATTTAACAATACAGGAGATTCACCCCACCTAAATACAACTTAAAGACACCTTCTAAGTTTCCTCAAAGATTGCTTTAAGCTTATGTCAGGATTCATTTTTTTCCCCACCTAGGTATTTTCAGAATATCACAATTATGATTCTTTCATTACCAACCTTTCTGCCCACACCTCTTAAACAAAAAAGTCACATCTGCATGAAATACATTAGAAGAAGAAAAATGGTGCTAAAGGAACAGGAACATCACTTACCTCATCAGCAATCATACACCTAAATAAGAAACAAGAAGGGAGAAAAAGCAGAAATTAATAGTAAATATAGCAGATAAACCAATATTTATAAACTGTTTACTACAATTAAGTTATGGTTTTACTGAATCAATGAAAGAAGATTTCATTACTATAGATATGAACTACAAAAAGTAAATTTGGTACGAATTTGAAAATAAATATGCCAGTTATTCTTTAAAAAGTATACTCAATTTTTTAGCATTGCTGAACTATTTGCATTGTAAAACAGAATTGATGCTTTGGTCTAGTGCTACATTAACTGTAACCTCACAAGACAGTTTCAAGGCAAGAAGTGCATCTTCAACTGTACTGTACGTTTTTGTTACTCAGCAATCAATGATTAATGATCAATGATTATTTTTATGTCAGACTGATCCTAAAAAGCTGCTCCCCAGAGCTGTCACGTTGGTTTTGAAATAGAAACTGACACTTCAGTCTGCCACCGATTTACCAGGTTAAGTATTAGAAAATGAACTTGATTTTTTTCCCCATTTTGGAGACAGTAAATAATACTCCAGGTAAAGATACTGACAACTCCAAGCCCCCAGACAAAACTAGTAAATTGTGTGCAGCATATTTACATTTTCTAAATATTAAATGCCATCTTTGATATGAACTCCTTCAGTCATTTAGGGTTTTTCCACTTACGTATTATCTACATTCTTAACTCAAGGAGGACCTAGGAAACTTAAGTGCTCCTAGCCCATGCAAGCTTCTTCATCAAATCTTTGAAACTGGATGAAGGATAAAGGAAATTATTTGATAGATATTTAGTTAAACCATTAAATGCATGATGCTGCACCTTTCCAAATGTGCACCCTCAGTTACTTTACAGAATCACCTCTCAACTATTTCACAAACATTTCCAAGCTGGAAAAAAACCATAAAACAAACAAAAAGCAACTCCAAACCAAACCTACAAGCCTATCCAAATCAAAAGTATTACTGAAAGAATTACAAGTGTTTGTTCTACCTCTAGCAGTCAGTAGGTAAAATAGATACATTAAATTCATACACACTAACAAATTCAGAGAAAGGCATGAGTCCAAGCAAAAACTGTGAAAATAAGAAAGCAGCAGAGAGACAACCTATTTCCTTTTAAGTCTTACAGCATGATGATGATTTAAAGTTCCCTTTTCTCCTGTAACAATCCCAGACTATATGAAGACACAGACTCACTAAATATATTCTGACCAAAATCAATGAAGGCAATTCCAAGGCAAGATCATGGAATCATAGCATGGCTAGAGTTGGAAGGGACCTAAAAGATTATCTAGCTCCAGTAAAGAATTTATTCCTAATGTCTGATCTAAATCTACCCTCTTCTAGTTTTAAGCCATCACCCCTTGTCCTGTCACTACTTGCCCCTCCCCAGCCTTCTTGTAGGCAAGATCTGAAACTGGCACAAAGTGTGAATTTCTTCATCAGAACAGTCAAGCTGCTTGGGTTGCAGTTAAGCAACTGGCAGATGAATTCTCCACCTACCACGTGATCTGTGAAGGTTTTCAAGCACTGTATAATTTTCTAAGTTGTCATAAAAAGCAAACCAGAGAATAACTCCCACCAGCTGATATCATGTTGCCACATAGGGATCATGGGCTGAGTGAACCCATTGACTGAGATACAGCAGTGAGTGACAGCAACAGACTGACAGCTCTATGCAATCCATCAGTTTTTTAGGATGTTGAAATATCTACTGACACAAAAAAGAGCCAAGTCTTAGAAATTATGAAATATTTCAAGCTCTGGAATGGAATAAATGTCCCAGGCCAATTTGCTTGTTTCCTCCCTGACTCCAGTATCCTTGTGCTTTTCACTAATTACTCCCTGTAGCTTCCAGCCACGGACACAGACTACTCTTGGGGAATTGTTCTGATGCATCCTTCACAATCTCTTGTCATCTTCTGAAGAAACTGAAACTCCTACTCCTACACCACACAATGAGATGTGCACACCCTGTACCATGCAACTCAAATGCAATGCTCCTTCCATGACGAAATGGAAAAGATCTCCCAGGTCTCCATGTATATAACAAAATTTAATGCATCAAAATGTAAAGGTTTTTTATTTTGATACAGATAATCTTTTGAAGTAATACAGAACTGGTTTTTTTAGTGTTAGGTATTCTGAGGTTGGTGGAGCTACCCAAAAGCACATTGGAAAACAGCCATTTCAAGCTAATGATTAATGCTTGCAGCAGCACCATCAATTTGGAGCTGTCATTATGTCTAGCAATGTGCATCTTGCCATGGGGCCAAAATGGACATTTCTGTGGGCAAAACAGAAATCTCACCAGAAGAGGTACACTGGCACTTTTCAGACATGATGTACAAGATAAATGTTTGATATTCTGTGAAATGGTACACTCTGTTTGCTCACTCAGTCTGCCAGTGTAAATTTCAATGTCTAATGATTCAATTAGTTTCTTTCAACTGCCATATATAAGAATTCAAAACATATCTTATCTATCTTAATTTTTTATAAGTAACAAATTATATACTTGGAATAACTTCATAACTACACTCCCCTCCCAAATTGTCATGAATGAAGCAATGAAAACAAAGGAAGAAAACATAACAGAGCCCCAAAGTCTGCACAGATTTACAAAAGAAAAAAGGCAGGAAGAGAATTCTTTTTAATGGTAACTCATGATTATGAAGCCTTAATGCTTGTGCTGTGCAGCTGGGCAAAGGCACTTATTTGCAGACAACTAATACACAATTAAAATTCTAAAATAATGTCAGTCTCTGCTCACTTCAAAGACTGATTTTTTTTCCCCATTTAATACTCATTGTTAATTGTTTGAACAAAAGCCTTTCTTTTCACAGATTCTTTCAGAGGCAAACTGTTTTCAGTATATTAACCATGATTTTTTTAAAGTTTGAAACCTGAAATCTACTGGAATGATTGTGTTGGATGTTTCTTAAACTCCTTAGACAAATGCAGAAAATGAATAAGACTAACAGCTACAGGGAAGAGGCAGCTCATGAATATACCAAAGACCTTCTTTAACAATATAATAAACTTAATATAAGGGCACAAGAGCAAATAGACAAGCACAGCAATAGCTGAGAGTACATTGCATTCAAGTAGCATCTGGTAGTAAGGAAATGTGGTAAAGAGGACAGGAATACAAGTATTTCTTGCCAACTTGTGCTGACAAATACCCTATTTCTCAGCATATTAATGTACATTTTAGTAGATATTAAGCCAGTTTAGACCCACAGAAATCACAGTGAGAATACATAAGATTCTTTTGCATGGTTATTTGGCATATGTGAACTAATTGTTTGAACACATTCTTTTTTTTCAGGATAACAAGCTAAAATGAAGACATTTAGTGTGACTTACAAATTGCTTTGACAATTAGAAGCTGAGTAGCAACTAAAATAAATAGCCTTAAAAATATGTCAAACACAGGAACTGATGTATTCTCAATGAGATTTTTTTCATTAAACTGTAGCCACTTAAAGTTTGATGACTTCATTATCTGCCAAACAATAAATTGTTCTGGTTTAATTCTTGCACCCATTTTCAGACTGTGCTCATACAAATCTTTGCTGCCATAGAGTATCTCTGGGATCATGTTTATAAACTTCCACTTAATATGTCTGGAGTGAAACTTCTTCTGTAGCAGCAATAACATTGCTGGTTTTCAGGTAAAACTCAACATTTTGTTGCTGGTAAATGAATGGAAGCAAAAAGTAATTGCCATTTCTTAATTCACAGCATAACCACTCTTAAAAGATAATGATGGTAAAGGGATCAACACAAGTTCTATCTTCCTTGTTTCTGCAGTAACAATCAAGTAGAGATTCCATAGAAACAATTATATGCTTGAAAGTTCCATACTGGTAGTGGTATTTTGCTATTTCAAGGGTTGGACTCGATGATCTCTGAGGTCCCTTCCAACCCAGCCAATTCTATGATTCTATGATCTTCTCCCACTCAACGATGAAATAGTTTTGTCATAACTAGTCTGGATTTTCTTCCTATGCTAACAATCCATGCATTTTTTAGCCATTTAAACATTTGACTACATCACAGATTGATATGAATCAGGTAGACAAAAAATTGTTCTTAAAGCTCCCATTAAAGTTCCTGAATGTATTAAGCCCTCTGTTAAGATACAGTTACCAACAGGAAGCACTGCTTTGATCCATACTGCTCCTACTCAATTTCCTGAAGTGCTACAGTTTTAAAAGTATTGATTTATGCTAATTAATTATAATTATTGACACGCTATATAAAATTTTGATATGACAAACAAGATGAATTTATGATGGAAGTATAAGTTAATATAACTAACAGAAGTGGAAACTGAGGATATTCAAATTATTTTATGACCTAATGCATTTTAGACTATCCACTCTCTGTAGTTCTCAGTTTTAGAATAAGAACCTTAAAAGATAGCTGCTTAATGTAGTTTCAAAATATGAGAAGTCCAAAATTTTTTCAGTGAAAAATAGCTCATATTACATCACTGAGAGGGAAATCATTAAATGTTAAGTGTTCCCAGTTTATAATCATAGTTAGATTTGAAAGGTAAAGAAGTTCCCCACCATTGTAGCCTAGAACTCATAAGGTACCTAATAGTTGCAGTAAGCTATTAAAAAGCAATGCTTTACATTTTGCTTTACATAACCTTAAAAATATGCAGCCTCTATTTAAAACAAACTACAGTATGTTCTATATTATTACAGGCAGACAAGCTGCCAACATGAACATAAAGGTTTCATGCTGTCAAAGCAGAAGAAACTGATCTTCAGCTACACTGAAAGGACAAATATATATTTTTGTTTCATGTATTTTGACTGCAAGAAGACAGACTTCTTGTTCTCTGAAGTTCAATTAGTCATTTCCTCTCAACTGGTAGTTACCCAATCTGAGCTTCATCATTCATATCCCATCTGTTCATATGACACCTTTAATAATAGCTCTATCCAAGAATATAAATCAGAGCTATGATACTCAGTTTCATATCCTGTTACAAGCTCAGCCCACATGGTCAAAAGTTTCAGAAAAGCAGGGAAAAAAAATCATTTCAGATGTCTCAGTTACAGCTACCCTCAGCAGCAAAGGCCAATTGTGCAAAAAGCACCACAGTCAGTGGCAAATTCTTTCAGATTCTTTCCTATTTAATTTTTAAATGCTTCCCTTCCTCATTGTGAATCCTGTAGCTAGTATGTGAATCTCTGTCCATTTATCAGGGAAATCTGTTATCTTTTCTTAACAGAAAGCATCAGAATCTAATTGGGATGCAGTGCACATGCTGCTACAACCTTCCTACTATTCATAACCCTTTTGCAGTTGTAGGGTTAGCAATGGATTTTGGACACAATACTATCTTTCAGAAATATAAGGGAACCACACAGTCTGGTCTCCACTAGGATTTGATAACCCTTTCAAGATGTATTAGCTTTAAAATAAAACTACATTTTTTACTAAAATGCAAACACAAAGCACAAAACAGGAAGCTTTGTGTGAGAACATATCCTATTAAATGAATATGCATGCAGAGAAAAGAGCAAGAACTCTACTCTGTTGGTTCACCTCAGGTGCACACAGGTCCAAAACCCTATTGTTGATCCTCAAACAAAAGAGAACAAATGCAGGCACCTGAGGTTTTACACAAAACCCATCAGTGTGTTTCAGGCTTTCTTATAAATGTAAAAATAAATTTCATTATTTAAAGGACCACACAATGCTGGACACACAGGCACAATCAGAACAGTCCTGTGAAGGTATCAAGCACCAGACAAAGGAGCACTTATTGCATTACATTAATTACACATTGCAGTATGGATTCTTACTACAGCAAACCTTGGAGAGAAATCAGAAGTTAGCAAATTAACAGGTGACAGAACTAAGCAAGAAACCTGAAATCTAGCCCTGTGAAAACTCTGGTCAAGAAAGTTCTGCCTCTGGAAGGACAGAAAACATTTTTTTTCAAACCTCAAAGAGCACAGAAAGAGCTCTTAGTTGTGTTGATGTCAAGAAGATTGGATCCAACTTTGCAGAGCAGAAGGAGAAGCAGACCTTTAAAATTCTATGCAGATGAGTTGATTGGAGAAGCAGAAGGAAACTGAGGCTAAGCTTATGCAGCATATGCCATACAGCCACAAAAATAGTCTGCATCAGAAAGAGGTTAATACTTACACAGTTTTATAAAATGAGATTCAGGGAATAAAAAAAAGGTTTAAATGAAAAGAACTTCTATTTCTGCATGCCTGGGTTACATTCAGGTCAGCCCTTTAGAAATACCAGCAATATTAACCAAGCAAACAATACACTTCAAGTTCCTATATTAATTATGGCTACTTCAGCAAGGCATCTCTGCAAAGACAGAGTATCATTCTGAACATTGCTCTTGCAAGAATTCCAATTAACAACACACTGGCTTGTGTCTAAGGTCAAGAATCCTACTAAGTTGTACAGTCAGTACTAGTGTTTTTTTTTAACTGCAGAAACATTTTGCAGTATTACCCTAAGCTAGACAGTTCTGCTTCCTTACAGGGAGGATTAAAAGCAAAAGGGGTAAAGCAACCTACCTATTGCTTGCTTGTGGGGATAATTGAACTTCTTGATTAGTTTTCAACAGTTATTTATCCAGAAAAACAAGAGCCACAGGTAACTTTTGCAGAATGAACTCCTTCACTTTTAAATGCATTTTCTGAGACAAACAGACAAAGCAGTAGCACTCCATTTCTTAAATCACTGAAAAAAATTATTACTACTCAAATAAATTAAATGTTTTTGCTAATATGGCCTTTGGAACATGTTGTACAGAGGAAGCTCACATCTTTCTTTCACTAGTGTGGGTGTCCTGATATTCTTGGGATTCTCACCTACTCATGTGAGTCAGTTTTATATAACGCTACAACATATAATTTCCCTCCTACTCACAAGCCAACACTTTAGCACTAACATCTTAACCAAGGGTTATTTAAGGAATCTGAACTTAGTACATTTTTATATAAAACTGCGCAAGCAACCATTACATTTGTGTGTCAGTAATCACAGCACACAGTCCTAAAACTAGAACAAAGAAAGTCGACTTCCTTGAAAAAAATAATCAAGGTTGCTTAACCAAAAATAGAGCCCCAGAAGATTTAAGCTAGATGATACCCTTGCTCTTGAACTAGACTAGATATTTGAAAGAAAGATAAATAATTTAAAAATCCAGCACTCAAGCTACTGCAAGATGCACTAACTTGCCACATCTGTGGTGTTAATGACTCTCTGCAGGGGTGTAGAAGAGAATGGTTATGCCATCTCAGGCTCCACTACTCCTCAACACGTAACTGAAAAAATAATCTAAAATGCTTTATTAAGATTTCAAAGCTATTTGCCAACAAAAATAAAGCACATTTGCCAGCACATTCTAGGATTTTAGCTGTGACAAAGATGCATAGAATAACACGATGTAGTCAGGTTGACGGTGAAGGTCAGACACTTCAATAGGTTTTTAGACTATATTAACTATGAACTGTTAACTGATAAAAATTCTGGTCAAGAAGACACCTGATAGTGACACTGAAAATCTTTACTCATTCTGTCACTGGCCTTGGAGTCAAATTGTTTCAC
Source organism: Calypte anna (assembly GCF_003957555.1). Lineage (NCBI taxonomy): Eukaryota > Metazoa > Chordata > Aves > Apodiformes > Trochilidae > Calypte > Calypte anna. The sequence continues at coordinate 6,721,423 of NC_044253.1, read as the reverse complement.
ACAATGCAAGAAAAACTGACTTCAGTTAATTGGAAGAGTTGGAATTCACATCAGCTAACTTCAATCTGGCAATCTAGGCTGCAAAACTTTGCCTTGGTATTAACTGGCATGACTGAAATACCTGTGATCAACAGCAGCTTTTGCTTATTATATGATCTTAATGACTTCCAATGGAATTTAGGTACTTATTATTACTTTTCTAATAAAGTCTGCTAACCAAGTGACCCTCTCCCTGCAGCGATCTGCACTGCAAGAGCTGCAGAACTGCTCTCTTCATCTCTTTCTCCTTCAAAGTTGGCTAAATCAGGGAAAAGATTTACCTAGGAAGTGTCTCATCAGTAGTCTCTCCATTTTCAATAGTTCCCAGATTCAATGTCTTCTCCCTCCAGTACCCCAAGCTCTCAAGAAAGATTTTGTGTTTGTCCTACACTTGGTTCCTTCTTCACACCAATATTTGGTAACACATTTGTAACTTCCAAATACTTCAAAAGCATCCATCCATTCAACTGTTGGCAGAATATCCCATTTAGTTTCTGACATATGTCTCTGAACTAAGCAATTCTGCTGATCTTTTTTCTGTGTTGATTTATCTCACCTGTAACTTGTTCCCCTTTCAACACATTACAAAGACATACTATATATGCAATGTAGATTTAAACTGTAAACATAAGCTACTCTTTGCCCATGTTTTTCCTCCCAGGTTCCATTAAGTCAGTCAGAATTTGAGTCATATTTGTTTAAGACCTTACTTTTTTTCATGTGCATTAAGGCAGATTGTCACACTCTTAAAACTGATCACTTTAATTCTACCCTCTCCCTGATGCTTATAATTAAACACAATGATTTTTCATTGTGGATTCTCCCACTGCAAACTTTCCCTGTGCTCAGTTAACACTGAACTCATTTCCCCTCTCTATTGGCAACATCATACCCACACCTGCAGGCTTTATCTCACTCAGTTCTTCTCTCCCATTCTAAGAATTTCTGTCCTGCATTTCTAAAAATCTGTATTTTCTTCTCTATTCCTTTTGCTAGAAGTCCACATTTAAGATCAGGTAATTTCTCAGACTACTACCATTGTTTTCCTCTGTTCTTAAATTATTTTTTTAACCCCCCCCAGTTTCCCTCCTGAATGGCATTCTACATTTTCAACATTCACATAGTGACAATGCATTTTTTGTTCCATCTGATTTGCTCCTCAGTTCCAACTTCCAAACAAGCCTCCCTGGACATGAAGGCTCTGCAGAATATGGCTTCATCTCTCATACATACTTCCTGCATCTGAACCTCATTCTGTGAGCTAGCATCTTCATTTAATCCTCTCTCTCTCCTTTGGCACTTCTCAGATGTGAAATGTACTCTGAAACATTACAAACCAATGCCTTTAAAAAAAAAGAAACCTTTATTTAAAAACAAAAACCTCACAGAGCTACTCCATGTTTCATGTAAAATGTATTAAATTAACTGATCCTCTACATATTAAACAGTCATTCCATCTTTTTCCCCCAAGAATAATTTTTCAGCTTTGTTTTCTAGAAAAAAAGACTGGAAACAACAGCTCATGCATTATGATGCAGGGTTTAAGGACTCAAATTTATAATAAAATTATAACTTGATGTATCTAAAATGAGTTATTGAATAAAAGTGAAAGGGAAAAATAAAAGTGTAAGAGAAAAGGACCTACTGTTCTAGCACAAACCAAAATATACATGGAGGGCAAACAGGCTGAGCATATTTTCTCTTATATCAGCTGCCAATAGCTAGAAATGTAACTCATGTAGTTCATCAAATGGAAATTACACCTTTCATACCACTCAACGACTAACAGAAGAATTCTTGTGATTCAGCCTATTTCAGACACTAGACCATGAAAGCTTAACCTCTACCTCAAGGTCTGAAAAGTTCTATTTCAATTTCCACCCCTCCTGCCCAATGCACTGGACATGCAGGTTTTAGGGTGCGTTTCTATGTTCAGGCAGGCTGAACAGAAACAATGAAGTAGATTAAGAATATGAATTTCAGAGAACTTGAGGATTTTGGAGTTCAAGGGGAAAAAAATGGTAGTCTAATGACATGCACAGATACCTAGACTCAATTTATGTGCATGTCATAACTCTTTCCTACCTACATCCTAGAAAGTTAAATAAATTTGTGTAGAAATTTTCCCAGTTTAAATATGGCTTATATCAGAAATTCCTGGCCCTACAAAGGACTACACTCTGCCTGAAATTGCTAAACATTTCTATTTGCTTGCTGTCCAAGAGCTTTAATTTTATGATTCAATTACTAAAACAGCAGACTGTATATATACTCTACCTCTCAAGTGAGCAACTGGACGTAGTAGGACCTTTTAGTTGTATTGATAAGCTCTGAGTACACATAATTTGAACTTCTGTTTTTCTGACCTGCTTTGGGAGGGGGATGGAAGGAATCAATTTCTATGAAGACTGATAAAGTCTTTGAACTAAGCATCTGTTTTAATTAATGAAGAACTAACTCCATGTTTCTCCTGTGTAACTTACTAGAGAACAGACACACAGTTAGTGAGAAAAAAATGTACTATTCTGAGGTGGAGCCAAATGAGTTGTTATTCTAATAGGAGACACTTGCACTCCATTCTCTGATGAGCTCACTGTCACAATGGTTCTCTGTAGCCTACTATCCAAACCAACATCAGCCAGTATACAACTTTTTCTAATGCTAGTAAATGACTGCCTAACAAAATGAACACCTTTTCATGAAAACTGATAGGTCTTAATGCCAGATATGAACACTGCATACCGTGCAACTACCATCAATTGTCACTTACCTCATTTTTACTTTATGTATACTCAGTGAACAGCTTTAAGCCAGCATGTATGGGAAATTAAAAATCTCATGCTCCAGAAGGTATTAGTATATACTTACCTATAAAACTTATAAAGCAAATATAAATCAATACTACAGTAAAATACAGATCCTGGTAAATGTATCAATAAATATTAGATACATTCAGATAAATTTAAATTTAATCTTTTCCCCTCAGAAAACAGAAGTCATGATATGAAATGCATTTGGACTTTATGTAAGAAAGTGAGAAGAAAACACAGCAAGAAACTAGACAACCCCAGTAAAAACTGTTTGAGTATACAATTATATTGGAAAAGCTGATCTCATGAGTGGTAAATATCTCCAAGTCCTCTTATGCATTCACAAGCAAAATAACTTAAACTGCTCAGCCAACATTTCTGAGAAAATTCTGTCTGTATGTCTGAAGGCATCTTTTTCAGATACCATCAACAAGGCAAGTAATGCTGAACAGTGATGCTTGAAACCACTTCCTGAAAGTTTTTATACTAAAACTTGATCAAGCATTTAGTGATGTGGTTTACACACATTGCCCAGGAGCAAGAGAGCTAACTTTCAAGTAGCATACCTCTGACTTTTACAGGTTACTCAGGTGAGAAAATTGCTTGTAAAATAAGACAAACATTGCACACTTCTATAAAAAGAGGAAGTAAAAGAAGAATACACAGTAGAATGAGATTGTGAGATTCCAAGTACTATGTTAGTGACTAGCAACAGTAAAAATCATTGATAACCAAAGAGAAATGCAGGCTCAAAAGAGATTGAATATAACCAAATTTCTATCACTTCTTCCAGAGTACTGTGCTTCAACACCACCTCCTCCTCTTCACTAACACCTGACCATAGGCTTATGATTTCTTAGTATTGTTTAGGCCTTCATTCTCCAGTCATCCTCCTCCTGCAGACTTCATAGATTTTACATGGAAGAATGAATTAGGTCTGAAAATTACACTCTGTTGCTCAGAACAACGAAACCAAATCAGGAAGATGACGTTGTTTCCATCCCTAAGTACCAATTCCCTGAGTGCACTTCTAAAGATTGATCCCTAGTATGGAATAAGCATTTGTGCAGTGTGATTTACCTCTAAGACATGACTGTGAGCTAAAAGGTATCTCATTTTATGCTGAACTATACACTGTCTTGCTGGCTCTAGAATTATTATTTCCTAGAAAAATCTTTTAGTCTAGATGATGCCTTTTCAGCATCCATTGAAAAAGCCTCTGATTCATTTACTAGTGAATCAAAAGTACAAATGACAAGTGTATTTATTTTATGCTCAGGGAAAAGACAAAGGAATTTATAGGTTAACCCCAGCCCCTTCCACGCAAGAAATGAGAGTTTGGTATAATAATAAAGTCTCTTTTTACACAAGGTGCTTGTCTAACCTAAGATAATATTAACTGAATCTCTTCAGCTAACAATAGAGCAATTTCTCTATACCAGTTTTCTGCCACTACAGCAAAGCATGGATTAAGTGGTAACTGCAAAAGCAGTGCATAGCCTGAGGCAGAGAAGGAAGAGCTGAGATGCACATACTTCTTACTTCAAGTCCAATGTTTATATATTTATAAAACTAGAAAAAACACTCCTATGGAAAAGTACCAGACCCTGATAAAATATACCACCAGGAATACTGAATGAAGGCTTAAATCATTAAGGAGTACATAAAAATGAAAGACTTGAGTAAGCCAAGGGCTGACAGGAAAGGAAAATTCAGCTGCAAGCAGCAGAGGCTCATGTTTTCTGGTTCTGGACAGAAAGAAAATCAGATCTGCCTGAGCAAGGGACAGATTGAAAAAAAGATACTTCTCAGGAAGGTTTGACTTAATACATTTTACTTTATATAGAGGCTGGCTGAGAGTGAGCACACAATTCTTATATTTGACCCAGCTTACACACAGAATGTGCCAAGGAATAACATTTCTTGCAGTCACGATGAAAATGCTTTCACATGCTTGCTGCAGTAAAACCAGCAACACTCTTTCATTAGTAACCTTTCAGTAAAGGTTTCAAGAAAAGAAAACAACATAAAGACCATAACTCCAATGGAAATAATGTCATTCCTTTCTTGACAGTCATTAGCTTAGGTATTTCAAACCTTTTTAGGTATTTATTGCAGGCAATTATCACTTCTCAAACAAAAGGAAGAAAAATCTGATGAAATTTTCTCTATTTATTTAGTTAATCTGCTTCCTGAAAAAAACTCTATTCTATAAAAGCCTGTAATTATGCTACTTTCAAATACATCCACTAGCCTACCCTGATTAACACTGAAGAAACCAGACATATTTTCATGTCTTCTGTTATTTCACTGTTTGTATGTATAAATGCACCTCAATAGCACGTAAACCTCACTTCCCCTTAGTAACATCAGATCAGCTAAGATACGGTAGCCCAAGGCTTTGGGTTTATTAAATTTAACTCTAATGTAGACTTTGCTGTCTGTTCTACCAAAGTCTTAGCAATCCATTCTAACTGCACACATTCATCCTCCCAGTCACAAAGTGCAGCAGGAAAGTGCCCAACATGCCCAGTGGTCACACGGGTTAAGTTAATGCCAATAGAGCATAAAGCTTTTAAAATCTCAGGCTTGTACGTTAATGGCTGGGCTCATCTTTCTATTCTGCTGCCTAGCACAAAAATAGGTGGCTTGCTTCATTCCCTGAAGACAGTAAGGTTATAATTGCTAAAGGTTTTTCACCAAATGAATAGAACTTAAGTGAAAAAATCTTAGAGGAAATTTAAATTGGTCAAAAGTTCCATTTAATTGCAACTGATGATAAAAAAATCCTTTCCAGGTTTTCACCTTTAGAGAAAGAGATACACATTTCTCCTGCAAAAAATCAGAAACCTTAGCAAGCAACCAATCTCCTTAGATCCTAAGCCTCTTGTATGGAGCAAGATGATGAAATTATCAGAAGCTAACTTCATCCTTCTTTAAAACTTAAACTAAAATAAATTCATTTGTGCCAGACCTCTAAAATCTCACTGCTTTCTAAATGGGCAACATACAGTAGCTTCATGGCTTTAGGCTGCAATTCCCTAAACTTCCTAAAATTTCTAAGTGTGTAAATAGCATTTTGCTTCCCTCCTTTGCCCTGTAAATCAGAAAGAGGCCCTTGCTCAGCAAAATGTTTCCAGTTTCTGCTGCATAAACTATTTTTCTGATTGATCAGGTACTTGATTGTTGAATGCCTGCTCTATCAGTTGCTGCATTCACTCACTGAGCACCCTCAAGGCTTCTTCTGCTCTGCTGTTGCAGCTCAGTGAGTTCCAGAACACCCTGATTACATGCCAGAATTGTACCAAGTTTAAAATAGAAAACCACACAGATGCATCAAGATCTGTTAGTCATTCTCTTAACAGCTCTACCACGCCATTAAGAATTAAAGAAACAAATGTGAATTAACTTATTTTAAGAATTCCCTATTAACATGACAAAAAGGATGGTCCTACAGATATCAGCCTCCTCTTACTTGAGATCTTTGATACTACAATCCTCCTTCATGTAAAGCATTATTAAACTTTCCTTCATCCTCCAGGCAAAAAAATCCCCAACCCCTCATTTTAAACTACATTACCTTATAGCTTGAGATAAATTTCTGTAGTATAACTCACCAAAGAGCTGCTGGTATTACACAGCCTTTGACAAAATTAAATTTACGTTTACCTAAATTAATTGTTTTTAGCATATGATGCAGTAAGAGTTTTACCTGCCACTTCTCTGAAGTGCAAATCTGATGCCTTCCTCCTGAAAAGGAAGCAGCTTCTTTCTCAGCCTTTCAGGTAGAAAGGACAGCTCTGCATCAACATTTTCTGAATAAGGAGCTTTGAGTGTAGGTGTTTTCTGGAATGTATCAGCCATGTTGAACCTAAGAGAGACACAACCAAGAAAGATGTCTTACCTAAAAGTCAGGTTGTCAAGATGTTAGAGAATAAAGCTTCATGGAACAATAATAACCACACATCTTGAAATAATCAACAACTACACCACTCAAGTTTTGACAACTGCCCCTAGAATAATAATAAAATACTGCATATGATGTAGGAAAGCTCATCACCTCAGTACCAATGAAATAATTGTTATTGTTCCTGTATGAAGAGGTCAGCATCTGTAACTTCCTCAAAGCTATTAAATAGTTATTTATGAAAGTTCCTTATTTATGGATTAAAGTTTTTTTGCCATTTAGATACAGCTTTACTTACAGACATTGAGTTACCAAAAAAAGGTTATTTAACCTTTTGATGATGGAACTAAAAGTGCTCTAACATTTTTAATCCTAAGAACCAAATCAGGCAAAAAGGGCAAAATATACCCAGCTTGGGGGGAAAAAATAAATAAAAGGAACTTTATTCCCTTCAGAAACAACACAGAATTCCTCAATGAAAATTCTCATGCTGTGTTTCAGACTAAACATGTTGATTCTTCATTCATTTTTGTCCAAGGGAATAGTTAAGACACTACCTTTTGTTCTCTTATAACTTCTTGAAAAGAAGACTTGAAGCAAAGACTTAAAAATCTTGGTAACAGCACACCACTTAACCATAAGGGAAGCAACAAACCTATATATATAAGCATTATTTATTTTGGATTCATGGCCCATGTGAGAAGCCAGCTTATCTTAAACATCATGGGAACAAAGAGTATCAGCCAAAATCCACTTCCTATAATGTTAATAGTAGATATTGTACCAGCAGGTTTGACAGCAAAATTATGAATGTTTTCACTCAGATTTTTTTGTCCTGATGTATCTCCAAAGCAACTCAGAAGTCAGATATGATTTGGTGGATTGAACCATTATGTCTGTAAGAAACAACATGCTGCACTGAACCCTCACTCACTTTAACCATCTGCAGGACAAAGTAACTTTTTTTTTACATTAGCTGTTTAAAAAGTAAGATAGGCCCAGGGACAATGGAAATGGTTGAAGTAATCAACATAATAAAGCATGATCAAGCAAAACAGAGTCTGCAACAGTTCACTTCTAATGTCACAGAAGGCACTAGGAATGAAAGCTGTATTTGCTCTATGAAAGATTTATTGTGGTTGTGTAGAAAATTAGAATGAGCAGTGATGAAACAAGACAAAGAAATAAATTCCATCAAATTGCTTATAATTCATTTATTCATGTAATAATTATACTGAATATCGATGCCTTACCTAGTGTATAATGGCTGTGGTAGCAGTGGTAATTTGCTTTTAAATAGATCAATTATGTACAGCACTGTAGTGATGTCAACAAATAAAAACAGTATTTTTTTAAATTTAGTATAGCAGAACAGTTTGTGTCTGCTGTTCTACCCACTGCACATTTGGAAGTTACACGAAAAATATTAGTGCATGTTTTCTCTCAGTACAATTTTTCTTCTGTGTCCTTAATGTGTTGTAGTACTCATCCCAACAGCATTCCCACATCTCTAGAACTTCAGTTTCCTCAGAGAAAAGTAGACCTAAAAGCTCTGGTGTTAGCAGCTAACTTTTCACAGCCTGGAGAGGGCTCTTGGGAGACCTTATAGCAACTTTCCAGTAGCTGGATGGACTGGAGAGGGAATTTTACAAGGCCATGGAGTGATAGGATGAGAGGGAGAACAGCTTCAAGCTGAAAGTGGGTAAATTTAGGTCAGGTGTTAGGAGGAAATTCTTCCCTGTGAGGGTGGTGAGACCCTGGCACAGGTTGCCCTGAGAAGCTGTGGTTGTCCAGCTCCCTGGCAGTGTCTCAGCCCAGGCTGGATGGGGCTTGAAGCAACCTGAGCTGGTGGGAGGTGTCCCTGCCCATGGCAGAGGTTTGGAATTAGATGATCTTTGAGGACACTTCCAACCCAAACCATTCTGTGAATCACTCAAGAGAATTCATTCAGCTACAGAAGGTTTAGGAGTAAAAGGATACAAAGAAAAACCGTATGATGTTTTCTCAAGTGTTTTAATATAGGATGGAATATCTGAATAACTAACTTTTTATCTAAAATTGCTCAAATTGCTCTAGTATCTCAGGACTAGCCAGTGGCAAATGGTCCCAACTTTTATAAACAGGCACAGGGAAGACTCATGGAACTACAGCACAATTCAAAAATTAAGATCACAATTAAAAATTAAGATCAAAAATTAAGAACACCAGGATAAATACACTTATTTTGTGGGAGTCAACACATCTTCTTTAAAGCTCTTATCTTTTAAGCCTGCTGAAGTTATTTTGAAGATCTACAGCTACATAGCTATAACTGGTTGATGCTGTCCAGTTTCTGGTTTTTCAAAATCAACTATATTAAAACAGAATAAATTCTATAAACATATTTGTACAGTAGTTCTAATTCCAGGAAAACCTTTGAGAAAAGTCCCTCAAACTTTTAAAAGAACTCAGCTGTCAAATGAAAAGCTTTTGGTTTTGAATACAAGCAAGCAGATTCTTCATATATGACTGCAACAACATCTGCATATTTCAAATGTATCTGCTCCAGCTTCTGTTATGTTCCATGAATTAATAAATGATATAGAGAAGTAACCATGGATGGATAAGGGCACTGCAAATACTAGTAAAATAATAAAAAAACCCAATCACAAACCACAACCAATCTGGAATTTTTTCTGTCAGTGCTGCTCCTACACTGCATTTCACCAGACACTTATCTTTCTGGAGGCATGCATTGAGATCAAACTTCTTGAGGATATTACCCCAGGTGAAATGCTTCTTTATTAGAAGGTTGAGTTGTAAGACCCAGGAGAACTTCAGGAACTATTTAAATTCAGCAATTGCTGTTTGTCAACACAAACTGACATCATGATATAAACCCAGGATTTTATTTTTACAGGCTACTAAGAAAATCATGGGACTTATTGATTCAACCATTTTTCCACCAGCAGAAGAATATTAAAAACTGAAAAAATACCCAGATCATTACAACATTTTTTAAAATGTTACAAGAAAAAAGCAATCAGACAGAACAAAGGACATCACAAAGCTCTGTAATACAATTTTCCACAGGCCTGCACACTGAGCTTGAGACAAGTCACCTCAATATCTGCTTAGGGGCGAATTTTATTTTTTTTTTTTTGACTTCCACAGTTCCCTGGACATAGCAGAACTACCTGGGAACGTCCTGCGATAACCCAGCGGCAGCCAAGGCGAGCCAACCAGCCAGACCTTCTCGCACAAACATGGGCTGACAAATAACCTAAAACACCTGGAACCTCGCCCTTTTTCAGCCAGCGAGCCCCACCTCAGGCATCCCCCGACACCGCTCCCCACAGCACCTCACACCCCGCTGCTCCGCGGGTCCAGGCCGCGATCCGGGCCCGACCCCCCACACCTCCCCCGTAAGGGATGTGCCTTGGCCGTCCCTCACCACCGCCCCCCGCCTCCTCCCGGCCCGCTGCGCATCACACCGCAGGGAGGGGGCTGGGAACGGCGCCTCCCGCTCCCTTCTACCCTGAGGGGCCGCTCGCAGCTCCGGCCGCTGCCGCCCCGCACCTTCGCGGGCTCCCGCCTCAAAACCGCCGCCCGCCGCCGCCCGGAAATGACGCGAGGCCTCGCGCACCCGCGCGCTTCCCGCCGCTGCGCGCGCGGCGCTTCCGGGCACGGGAATCGTGTTTGGTTTTTTTTCTTTTTTCCTTTTATGTGTTATTTTTACCCTTCTTTCTCCCCTCCCACCTTTCCCGGTCCCGATTCGCTTCCTCGCTAGCGAGTTAAACGGAATGTTCCTGCCCGGCGGTGCCTCGTACCGGCCCCTGCTTCGCTCGGATGGTGCGCGGGGAAGGGAGGGCGGACTGAGAGAGGAGGAGGGGGCGGGAAGGGAAGGGGGAAGGAAAGCGGCGCGGTTACCTCAGGCAGAAGCCGCTCTGAGAGAGGCGACCTAGCTGAGAGGAGAGGGGTAGCAGGCGCAGAGGTGGCGTTAAGGGCTGAGCTGAGCGAGGGGCCTGGAGGACGGAGCGCGCTGGGCAGTGCCGCTGGCTTGCGGCTGAGGGCTTGAAGTAGGGCGAGAGGCCCGCAGGGTGAAAGGGTGCGCGGCTAAACTGGGACTACAGCTCCCAGCCTGCCCTACGCCCGCCCCTTGAAGGATGCGGACTTTCCGTGCGCCTGCCGGGAGGGATACCGGAGATTGGGGGGGCAGGGGGAGGAGCCCAGCGGGCTCCGTTGGGGTGCTGCAGCTCGGCATAGGCGGCAGCAGACCTGCTGAGGCGCGGTACGGTGACGAGAGGGCTACGGCCGCCCGGGGAGGGGAAACAAGGAAAAGGGGAGGTGCGGGCTCCCTTTAGCCGCCGGCGCGGTCCTTGTGCGCGCCGCCGCGCTGCCGGTGGCCCTCGCCTGCCCACAGTGGGCGGGCGCAGCCGTGCCGGTGTCCGCCGCAAGGCGTGGTTCTTATTGGCGGGCGAGCCCGTCCGTCATCGCAGCGGCGCTCTGCCATTGGCCGCTGTCTTCTGGGCGGGCTTGCGACCACCTAAGCGCTGCGAGGCACCATTCACCGGCGGCGCCGGAGGGGGGCTCCGCGCTGCTCATTGGCCGGCGCGTCCGTTAATCATTAGCGTTCCGCTCGGCCATTGGTGGCGGTGACGCTGGGGGGCGGGCCTTTCTCCCCGCCGCGGCAGCAGGAGGAACCCGGGCGGCTGTCGGGGCTGGCGATGGGGTTAAGCGCCCCTCGTGCGTGAACCCGCCGCCGCCGCGCCGGCCCCAGCTTGCCGGCCGCGCTGCCGCGGTAAGGACCCGGATGAACCGGCGGGGAAGGCGCCCTTGCGAGCGAGGGAGGGAGCGGGCGGGCGGGCGGTTGGTTGGTTGGTGGGGCTGCGCACTCCTCTTGAGGAGAGCGGAGGGGGTGGGGGGAAGGAGAAGAAGGAGGAGGGAAGGGGGGGGGGGTAGCGGTGGGCCGCGCCCGCAGTGCGGAGAGCGGGGGGCAGCGGCTGAGGGAGCGGGGCCGCGCCGGCGGAGCGGGCGGGCCCGCGCGGGGGGAGGGGCGCGTGCCGCAGCCGTTGGGGACGGTTGGCGGCGGGGGCCGGCGGCACCTGCAAAGGGGGAGGGGGAGGGGGAGAGGAGGAGGAGGAGGTGTCGTCCCGGTCCGACGGGGAAAAGCTTGGCCCCGTTTCCCTGGCCTAATATAGGCAGGGTTGACCGGCGGTGCGGGGACACGGCACGGCGGCCCGGAGCTGCGCTTTTGCGCCTCCCCGCCGTTGGGCCGCCGGTCCGGCCTCAGGGCTGCGCCTTCGGCCTGCCACAGCCTCTCGTTGCTCCCGCCCTGGGGTCCGTCCGGGCCGAGCTGTCGCGGTTACTTTTTAGAGGATGTTGGTCCCTGGGGAAGCGGTCTCGGAGGGAGCCGGAGGTCGGGAGCCGGTTGGTGGCCCTAGGAGCGCTCCGAGCCCTTCAGGCGGTGTGTTCGAGGGGTGCGGAGCGTGGCAGGGGTGGGTGTTTCGGCTCTGTCCCCTGGGGTTAGCAGTGTTGGTGTGCAGTACCGGCTATCGCGGGTTTCTGATTAGACCTCCCCTTAGGTTGCCTGGGGGGAAATGTTCCATTCGTGCTATGATCGTGATGGAAGGGGGCCGGTTTATTATGCTTGCTTTCTGCTGCATGTTGGATAATTCTGCATGTGGAAATATGTAGCATGCTGTAATCCGAAGTGTAAGTAGGATCGAGAGTGAACTGTGTCACAACCTGGTTATTTTTTTACAGTTTCCTTTAATAATAGTTTAAAGTGAGTTTTCGGATCTCGCTCTTTAAACGAGACAGAATGAGACAGAAAAAGAAGTAGCTGTTTCTCACACTGAATCTAAGAAGAATTCAGATTATACACGATAAGAGATTTACACAAAGTCTTTTTAATAATTCAACTTGTAGGACAAGATAACACGTTGGTATGATATGTGTAGAATGCTGGATTTGGAAGATTATGAAAAAAACCCAAATTGGGTGATGGATACTTTAAGGTGCACTGTCAGATAAACACAAAAGTGTGTTGTGTTTCGGAGTGGTTTTTAAATAGCTTTAATTTTTAATATGGATGCCCTTTTTCATTAGCCTGAAATTAGAGCTTCTGTGCCTAATGCAGAATAGGGAATGTGCTGGGTTTTTTTTTTCTCATACAGAGTGTCTGATAGTAGCCTTTTTGCCTGGAGGCATTAACTTGCAATTTTCTACGGTGTTACTTTCTCATGTCTCGTCTTCCAGGAGTGCTGCACTTGAGACTTGCTTTTTGTTTGAATACTTAAGTAGAAGACACAATTACAGAAATCTTACGGGTTTTCTTATTAATGTTAGGAATAGCTGCTTATTGTTGAGTGATAGCAACAAAAATGAAGTTCTAAAATTATTTTTCAAAAGGTTTTATTCAAACAATTTGCTACTCAGGACAAAGGTGACAGTGGAAACATGTTTTCTTTGACAGCCTTCTATTTGTTCGTTACAAATATTACTATTATTGGCAGGCAGCTAATACTGAGCATTTGTTTTATAGTAAATAATGTCATGTCCAGGGTTTCTTTTTGTAGAAAATCTGTAATTTATAGCTTGTACTCCCCAAACAAAAAAAAAAGCCTCAGTGGTAAAGATAACATGCCAACTTGTGTCTTTTATATCTCAGGTGAAAAATGTAGTACTTGTAGCTGCATTGTTCACTATTGCTGGCTCACTTTATTTTACAGAACTGTAAACTGCTATGAAGATCAACTACTAGTTTCCGGGGAGTAAAAATGGGTTTGACTAAATACCAGTGATTTTAAGGGTTGTATTGGGTTGGCTTTGGTAGCAGTTTTCCAGAAACTATTTGTCAAAGAACTGGGAAGGGTGAATTACTCCAGTCTATTGCAATGGTTCTTTGATTATATTATATTTTTGTGTGTGTGCATGGAGAAATAAAGGAAATCTGAGGAGACACAACTACTGTCCCCTCTCCTGTCTTGAGCATTATTCTATCTATGCTTTCTTTCTTCCCTTAACTTGTATTAAGTTTTTGTTTTTCATTTCTTCTCATGTGTATTTGCCTTACATGATAGTCTTACTTATTTTATACTTGCTTAAACCCAGTCTGTGAAACTGGCTTCAAACTAGCTGGATATTATTAGGTGAAGTGCTTTAGGTATAGCTCTGGGCTTGAAACACAAATAGTGTGGTTTTGTGTGTTGTTCAGTTAAAAGGTGCTGTCAGTTGGCTCCTGTAGCCTAGGTTAATTTAAGTTCGTATATATTTGTATCACCTTTTTCACACAATTTCTTCTCCCAGGGTTGATTTGGCTGAGGTGTAACATCACATCTTTATAATACAAGGATACATTCAAAGTTTTGAGGTACTATATTTTATGCCTTAAAAAGTAGTTGATACAACTGCATTTTTGGGTCTCTTCAGGGAAAATGGGGCTTCTGACAGCATGTTCATGAAGAGGGCTTCTCAGACAATGTTAATAAAGCAATATAAATTTTGAATTGGCTGCAGTGTAGCATGCATTGAATTTTTAAAAACATTTCAATCTATATTGAAATGGTATACTGTTCTTTTTCTTTGTTCTGTGACAACTCTTTTATTTTCAGAATTAAAAATAGCATAACTTTTGATGTCCTGATAATGGTGACGGGCAATAAGTTTACTATTAAAATGTACAGATTCTGAATTTCCCCAGCCCTCTTACTTCAGAGGGTTAAGTAATAGCCAGTAAATATAAAATACTGTAATTCATGGCTCTGACACCTATGGGGCTTTCATAGTAATGGCATTCAGTAATCCTGGCACCGGGAGGTTGGAAGGACTGCAGAAGTGCTGGGATTTGGGAACCCAGTTGATCTTTTAGTGGCAGTTATCCCATGTACATTCCACATAGTGATGGCTGTATGGGAATGACCATGGGGCTTTTGTTAAACATTGCATTCAAATCGAGCCTTTTACTAATGGAAAGATGAGTCGTTTGGCAATGTAAGGCCTGAATAATAGGTAATTCACAGTATACTCTTCAGGTAAAGAAGAGTCTATGTAAATACCTTAATAGGGTGCTTACTTTAAATGATAGGAAGCTCTATGCAAGCCTATTAAACACAGGTTTTATATATTTCTTTGTTGTCTCTTCTTGGAAGTGGTGAGCTGATGCCCTGTATAACAATGATAGAAAATTTTGAAAGCAGTAGGGGAAAACCCTATTTCTATGGCATTATGAATCAGCTATAGATTATGATTAAGTATTGTTGGGAAAATTGTACCTTCAGCCTACCTATAATCTTATTTGTTTTCATAACTTTCTGAAGGAGTGCCTTAGAGGAAATAATGTCTGAAACCAGATTATTGTAATGGAAGCTCAACAGACTTAATTCAGAGCAGATTCCACTGCTACTCTTGTGCATAAGTTGGTCTCCTGCAGTTTAATGTTACTTGTATTATGACAATTCTGTCAACATGTCATTTTATGATATGAACTCTTTTTTAATATGTAGAACTAACGTTTCCAAGAATACTGTATTTTGTAATTTTATGTTTGTGCCCAGGCTGCTGAATGAAAACTGTAGATTTGAAGAGCATGACTGCAGAGTATTTGTTCAAGGGTTTCTTTTCTATTCTTTATCTTGAATTTCTTGAAGGGAATGGGGCATTATCTCTCTGCAGCCATTGGTTTCTGCATAAATATTTAGATACTGCATTGTTCCCCTGTCTTTGTTCATCTGCTGCTTTTGTATTTTTCTAAAAAATGCTTTTTTATGGTGGGCTAGGAGTTAACCTATCTTCATTTTTAAGAAGTATGTTTGCAACTAAGTGAGATTTAATAACTTTCTGTTAGGGTCCAGCTAAACCATTTTACTTTATGTTATGGTGAAACAGGATAGAAATAGATTAACTCCTTGCAAATATCTGCCTTTGTGAAAGAGGCCATCATACTGCAATATCCTTAGCTTTTTATTTTTAACCTCTGTCACCCCCTCTGATCTGCTAAATGAGCTCTTGTTATTGTGAGAAGTTTCTGAACATTTCACTTTCAGCTGTATTAAGATGTAGGGCTCTTATTCTATCAAATTGGAACATGTACAGGGAGGCTCACAGGAGCAGCTTAACTGGCAGATGTAGGAAATGGTGACTGGAAGTAAGATCAGTGGTTTAGCATAGCTGAGTCTGTTGGTGTGCAGCTGGTGAATGAAGTTTAAACCAACTCGAGTGCTTCTACCAACAGCAGATTGAGGAATGTTCTCACTGTCCTTTTTTTGAGTTCAGCTTTAGAAATAAAAACCTCCTGTAGGTGGTGAGTAGCTGGGAGCAGTTGCATCATTGACTGGCATGCTGGATCCACAAGATTTCCATTTGCTTTTGTACTCTTTAAGTGAGATCGGGAGAATTTGGTACGTTCTTGTGGAGAGATGAGTTTGGGGAGGCATTGGAAAATGTTGACCCATATAACTTAGGCTTTGGACAAATATTCAGGTTTTGTGCCCAAATGTTGCAGTGGCAAATCAGTTTTGGGGGTGTACTTGTCCATGTTTATCACAGTATGATTTGGAGCATTTCTACAGTACAGTTAAAAGTCTGTTTCCTTTAAAGCATTGTAAATCCTTTTGAATGAAGAGCTATATTTCAGGTTCAGTGTGCTTTGTAGGTGTTTTAAAGAGTGAAACTTGCTGCCAGGATTAGATTCTTTTTATCCCTTTCTTTTATAGTCTATTGAATTCATTCCATAACTTAAAACGAGAACTGAACCCCTGCCAATTTCTTTCTTCCCTTAAAAGTAGATTGATTGGTTAGTATAGCTACAGAGAATGTCAGTACCTTGACTCAAAATAAAGCTTGGCTTGTCTTTCTGAGTTGATGCATCCTTATCCTTCTTACACTTGGGAAGCCAGGCTATTCCCAAACAAGAACTTTTCCTGAACGGTGTTCCAAGGGAAAACCAAGGGAAACTGACTCATTGCCTTGTGTTAATGACTGTGCCATGTACTCTAATGGAAAAACCTGTGGTAAAATGGATACTTGTATACTTAAAGTATCTGCTGATAATAGTTTACTGGTAGAATTGACAATAATGAGTCTTTGATTTTTACTTGCAATGAAGATTACAAATTATTAGTTTAGGTGTTGCTGTTTCTTTTTTATTTTAAGCACATCAAAGAGGTCCTTAATGTATTTTCATTGCAAGTAATCTCTAAAAAGGATTCTAGGCATGTCTTTCATTGCACGTCATATTATTGTAATGGAAAAATAAAGTACTCTTCCATGGATTTAAAGCTGTACCTCAAACCAGCACCAGTATTACTCTGACGTATCATCCTTGTGGTATGGACAGAGAGGATTAAGTGCACGTGCAAAGCTATTGAGTGACTCTATGGAGGCTACCACAGGAATACTAATGCTTTCTGGTTAGGCTTGTGGTCTAGCAAATAGACTTGAATCTTTAACACAAATTATTGATTTGATTTATTCATAATGTTATTTTCATCCTAATGCTTTGTGTGGTAACACTCTTCAGGTCCTGTTTCTCTCTGTTTTCTATTAATGATTCTAAGATGGGAACACTTGTAATTTGTGTGGACGTTACTTTAACTGGAAGAAGCAACTGAGTCCGGACTGATCTTAGTTATTAATGATTTAAATACAGAAAAGCCTTCATCAAGTATAAAAAGTTATACC
This sequence comes from Calypte anna, assembly GCF_003957555.1. Lineage (NCBI taxonomy): Eukaryota > Metazoa > Chordata > Aves > Apodiformes > Trochilidae > Calypte > Calypte anna. The sequence goes on along the minus strand of NC_044253.1, from coordinate 6,704,005 downwards.
ATGTTTTGGCTAATATTTCTGAGCTCTGAATGGTACCCATAGACTAAATTCTTAATGCACTTATATGAACAGAATAAATGATGTTACTGGGCTAACCCAATTACTGCAGCACATGGTAGTCCAACAGTTGGCTGTTCAGCATTTAGCATGACAGTATCACATTATTTGCTACTTAATCTTGCCTTTACTCCCACTGGAAAGTTTAATTTGCAAAGCACAAAGAACAGTCCTTATTAAGACATGATGGTTGGACTCGATGATCTTGGAGATCTTTTCCAACCGTGACACTTCTGTCTGATTCTGTATATGAAAATAGTAGTGAAAGCTGTCCCAGCTCAAAATACAATCAGCTTTTTATCTGGCCCTTTCTGTTGAAATATTGGACAATGTTAGAAACTGGTTTTGTCTGCTTTCCTAGTCTGCAGCAGTGGGAAGGCTTAAAAAGACTATTCCATGGAGATCAAGTAATGTAAATGTGTAGGTATTCTTTCAGTATTTCTCTGTCTTGTCTTGCAGTATGCTACAAAATATAGGCAAAACCATTTCCTGATTAAAATTAGTTTATTTTTAATGTGGAATAATTGGAGGTGAGAGACCTTGAAAACATTTTTCATCTCTATTCAGGCAGTGTGATTTCAGGCATGTTTTTAATCTGTGGTGACAATTTTAAAGCTTGCTTGAGATCAGAGTGATCTGTTGGAGGTCTTAGTTGTCTGGCTAAATATCTTGTCTCTCTGTAATGCTTCAGAGAGGCAGCAGAGTCTCCTGTAGATCTGTCATATCTGTGCACACCTGACATCTGTATCTGGGCAGCTGACTAGTTCTTGATTTGACAAGTAAAGAAGTCCTCATGCATGAAGGTAACAGGCATCCAGCTTTAATACTGCTCATAACTTATTAACCTCGGGACCCTTACTCTTGCAGTAGTTGTTTTCTGAATTCATATTTTATTCATGTCTGCATGTACTGCAGTTACAGTTATAATGGCAGTGATTCTAGAAGTTCTATGTTTGGATTCAGAATGCCCATGTACTATATATAGGTTAAATGTAGGCACGACTACTGCAATAATGGAGGATTCTTTCCCATATTTAATGTTATAAGATAGACTTCCATAAATCTGATTTTAAGTGATTCTTTGAATTTTTTAGAAATAAACTACAAGCAAGTGGACTTTCTGTAGTTTCTTATAATTTAAAGGAAAAATCCTTCCTGACCTTAAGAAGGCTTCTTACCAGGTTAAGTAGTTTCTCTCCTGATCTTCAAAATGTAAGAGTTAGATATTCTTTAGAATATAAACTCACTGATGGCTGTAGTTTTACCTATATATGTGCTTTTTAGAATAAAGCCACCATGCTATAGACCAAATCATTATTAAGTTTCATTTTCTTCCTCCTTCCCCACTAAAGAGAGATACAGTGTTTGATGCAGGTAAGTTCCTTTCACACATAGCCTCTTATTTTAGTCATTATATCATGAAAGAGGAGGATATGCTACCACAAAGAAAATTTGGTTTGGTCCAAATGTTTGCTTGACTAAGCCCCCAAACTATCCTTGAAAGGTAAGAGAAAATGGTGGCAGAAAATGATGCTCCACATTTTTTTCAGTTGGGAAAAGGAAGAATCCTCTCTCAGTACTCCCTTGGGCTTGGGTTCAGACACTTAGAGTGCTGTTCTCATGTGCTTTTGGAAGTGTTCTTTAGGAAGTACCAAGGTGCTGATCTTTCTCTACTATCCTTTTTTACCAGAATTTTCAGTTTAGAAATAAAATAATCATGCTTAAACAGCTGTTGGATGAGGCCATCATATTAGTGAGGCAATTGACTTCTGACCTCCCTCTGAGTAGGAAGTTGAACAAAGGAATTTACAAGATTGAACTGCAATGCAGGGCACTGCTCTGCACTCAGTCTTAAAACTCTTTAAACTGAAAGCTGCTGCAGAGGACAGTAGCTCATTTGTAAACAATGCAAAAGAATCAGGCACTTCTTCTGCAAGTTACACTGTCTGCACTAAACATTCTTACGGGTTACGAGTTATGGGTTCCATATGAATCTGGTTTAGCTATACCCTAATTCAAGAAGCTTTGACATAAAAGCTGGTAAAATGTGTCTACATGCCAACACACTTGTGAGATTGAACTGGATGAACTTCCGTTTAAAGAAGCAGTTCTGGCTATGGGGGGGGGTGGGGTTCAGATCTGCACAGCTGTCATACAGGATGACAAGGCAAGTTAATGTGTAATGGCTTATTCCAGGGCTTGTCCTGAAATTAATGCACATTAATTGAAAATCAGATAAACCAAAACAGTTGCAGTTAGTAAATCATGGAATCATTTAGATTGGAAGGGACCTTTAAGATCATTGTGTTTAACCATAAACCTAAGACTGCAAAATCCACCAGTAAGCACTGTCCCTAACCCCCGAGGATGGTGCTTCTTGAACACTTCCCTGGGCAGCCTGTTGCAGTGCCTGACAACCCTTTTAGTCTACAAATTTCTCCTAATATCCAATATAAACCTCCCCTTGACAACTTGAGGCTGTTGCCTCTTGTGCTATGATTTGTTACTTAGTAGAAGAGACTGGCCTCTAAGTCACTACATTATCCTTCCAGGTAGTTGTAGAGAGCCAGAAGGTCTCCTGTCGGCCTTCGTTTCTCCAGGCTAAACAACCCCAGTTTCCTCAGACACTTCTGGTAAGACTTGTGCTCTAAACCCTTCACCAGCTTCATTGCTGCTCTTTGGAGACACTTCAGCATCTCAAGGTCTTTCTTGTACTGGGGGGCTTCATAGAGACTTGGAGAGGCTTTTATCAAAACCATATCAAGTAGATTATCCACCTTCTATTGTGTTTTTCTTTGTAAATCAGCTTGGTTGTTACAAACATTATTTTGCAGTCATCTTGTGGCATATGAAATTGTATCTCTACATAGACAATGCTAATCTCCAGAAATTGAGAACTTTGCTTAAAATAACTATACATTTCACTGTTTTTAACGGTGTTAAAAGAGATCTGAGGGTTGTGACATAAAGAGGTGGGGCAAGTTGGATTTTTTTTTTCCCCATGTTATTACAGTTCAGTGAACTCTGAGGAAAAGTTCAGTCTGAGAATATGAGAAAAATGTTAAAGCTGGCCTTGTCCAGGTACTAATCAGAGACTTGGTTGGAAAGCCAAATGAAGGAATTTATTAGTACTTAAGTTTTGGGTAGGGTATTGACTTATCAAAGGTAAAGTTCTTCAGTTAACAAGAATCTTGCCAAGTCTTGCTGCCATTGCTTTTGGAATGCAGCAACAGACATCTCTAGAATGTGCACGAGGCTTCCCCCCACAGCATTTTGGGAGTAACAAACTTCTTTGGATGTGCATAATGGATAGAGAGTGTCCAGTTCTTCTCAGTTTGTCTGGTCCTTACTTTGTAATTGCCAAGATTTGTTCCTGTCCCTTTGGAATTGTTGTTGAATCAGTACAAGGAGAATCTTGGACAGAAAATCAGATACAACTTTGGCTTAGAAAAACTGTTCTTTTAGATTGTGTAGTCATATTTTATGTAAAACAGCTGCTTATGTCTCCTTATTCTAGGGCTGTGAGCCTTTGTTCAGACTAGTGGTATTGTCTTACATAGTATGTTAAAACAATAAATAGATTCATGTTTAGAAGTCTAATAAATATTCTAGACAGGATATATGGTATATCCATTTGTGGTGATGGAATAAGGCTACTGCTTTTATAAATCTCACTATTCAAGAGTACATATGAATAATTCAGTCAGAAGTCTAAGATCTTCCTATATTGCCACCTGCTCATTATTCAGAAATTCTTGTTACAGTCTGCTGTTGCCCTAGCAACATCCTGAAAATTAGTGTTGCATCTATGAAAAAGCTTTTGTTTATTTAGCAAAGCCCACTATCCAATCTAAATTATTGCAGGATGCATCTTTAGTGTCTGCTCCAGGTCTAGTTGTTGCCCTAGTTGTTTAAAAAATAATTATTTAATTTTCTGTGGCATTAATTGAAATCTGTTTTGTTTTGTTTTTTTTAACTAGTCATAGATATTAAATATTATGCTGGTTTTACTTCAAGTCCCTTTAGGGTCTGATAGTGCCATGATATTATCTCATTTAAGTAGAGATCCTTGGTTGTACAAATAGGCAAGAAAGTAAAAATCACATGTTGGGTCCTGGTGTTTTTAGGGTCCCTCTCTGTCTCTCCTACCCATCTCTCATTCCTCTTTCTTCTTCCAACTGTTTTTGTGACTTTTAAATGAAAATTTCTATCTTGTTGAACCTTAAACACTTTGGGATTTGAAAAGGTCTTTCTTTGTGCTTATGCAGTTGATATGAGCCAGATTTGGGGTGGGAGCAGGGTTGGTTTTAACAGAGTCCTTGGAACTGCTGGTGCCATAGCTAACAAAAGTCAGCTTCAGCTCTCACTGTTACTGAGTGGGTGGAAGGTAACACGTACAGTGCTGAGGAAAGTCATCACTCTGGTCTTGTTTGACCTGTTGATTTTCAGATTCGGAGTTCTGGAGAGTAATAAAAGACTTATGCTAAATTAGCAAGCTGTAGTCTAAACTTCACTCTAGAAAAATACTTTTCAAGACTCTTAGGTCTCCCTTGGTTTAAACAAATGCATTCAGTGTTTTGCCTTTGAAAAGTACTTGAGGATTGGAACTGATGAGAAGTTTTGTGGTTTCTTAGTGATTTTCTTTGTGTTTCATGACATGAAAGAATGCTGTTGGCCATTACTCCTAGGGTTTTAAGAGTATATGGAATGACAGGAAGGACTTTGAAGAAATCACAGGCTTTCCAAAAGGCTTGAGTAATATTATTATTTTCAGGAACTGTCTGATTTTGGCTTATAGTGATCTTGTGAGTGTTTAATCAAGGCACCTGATAACTAGCAATATAATAATGTTAAGTTGTGGGGAAGAACAAGGCCCAACTAAAATGTGAAATACAGGGTTATGACAGAAAAGCTCATCATGATCCTAGCTGCAGCCTCCCTGTCTACTGTCTTGTTCTTGGTTTTAGGCATCCAGCACTGAAGCCCTGTTCCCATATTCATAGTTGTTTTAGAATTCTTTAGTTTGATAACAGGAGCTGTTGTGCTACCCAAAGGTGGAATTTTACAAACACAGGAGAAGGTTTATTGTTTGGGTTTTTGGTGGTGTGTTTTTTTGGGTGGGTGGTATTATTTGGGAACTTCTATTTCAGCTGTCCTTTTGCAGAAAATAACCCTGGTTTAGTATAAACAGTTTCTTTCAATTATCTATTCTTATTTTTGTGTTCACAAAACTACTGATAATTTTTTTTACTGGAATATAGGAAAACTTTGCTTTATTGGTTGCATGGTAGTGTTTTTTAGCAAAAAAAGTTGATTTTTCACTCCTTCAACATTCCTTTCCTTGCCTAGTGTGACAGCTCTGTACAAATTGCTTATGTTTTCTTGGACATCATGGCTTCAAAATCAGCACAGTATTCTAAGGAATGATAATTTGTATATCACATACCCTTTGGAGACCAGATTTTATTATGAAAAAAAGATTGGGAGAAAAATGCAGAAGTTCATCCAGTGAGACAATGCAAGTTTGTTTGGGTTTTGGTACTTAAAGCAGATACTGTGTTGTAAAAAATGTTCTGTTCAGCATCTGACACCATCATGTGCCTGGCCCGCTATATCAGTCACTTACTGGGTCACTTATGGGGAAGCACTGAGGAAATTTATCAGAAACAGTTATTTTTTTTTCAGAGTGTTCCTTTTTCATTCAAAACAAAACCAAACGAAAAGCAAAAAGCCCACAGTGAACCCCATGTGGCTGAGAGGATAGTACAGTTTTTGCTTTCAAGCATTTAGGATGACCTCAAACTCCAAGTTGCAAGTATCTTAATTTTCTTCTTAACTAATGCCTGGCATCTGGATGAGACTACATAAAAGCACAATGTCTAGAACAGTCTGAATTTAAATTGCAGTTCAGGAAAAAAAATAATATAAAGATAGGAATTCAAAACTAGACACAATGTGATCGTTAGGGTTTTTCATAGAATCATAGAATAGGCTGGGTTGGAAGGGACCTCAGAGATCATCGAGTCCAACCCTTGATCAACTACCGCCACAGTCACTAGACTGTGGCACTGAGTGCCATATCGAGTCACTTTTTAAATGTCTCCAGGGACAAAGAGTCCACCACCTCCCCAGGCAGCCCGTTCCAATGTCTGATCACCCTTTCCGTGAAAAAATTCTTTCTAATATCCAATCTGAACTTCCCCCGGCACAATTTAAGACCCTGCCCTCTTGTCTTACTGAGAGTTGCCTGGGAAAAGAGCCCAACCCCCGCCTGGCTCCAACCTCCTTTCAGGGAGTTGTAGAGAGCAATGAGGTCTCCCCTGAGCCTCCTCTTCTTCAGGCTGAACACCCCCAGCTCCCTCAGCCTCTCCTCATAGGATCTGTGTTCGAGTCCCTTCACCAGCCTGGTTGCCCTCCTTTGGACCTGTTCGAGGACCTCAATATCCTTCTTGAACTGAGGGGAGAAATTTTTTTAAATTTCTCTCATTGAGACTAAAATTACAGTTCTTTTAATATTTTTCTTTTTTTTAAACAGGTATGTTAGGTCATTTGTGGAGAAAATGTGAAGCTTTTGAAAGGTTAAAGACCCAAATTTTAGAAGTGATAGTGAATGAGCATGTTCAGTAGTAGGAACAGCTGGGGCTTAAAGGACAGAGACTACACTGATAAAACAGGTATCTGTCAAAATGTAGTAACCAGTCTTTAGTTTGGCTTTGTGATATATTCATTCCTTTGTTTAGCATGAGACATTTCTCAGTTGATTGCTTAAACTGGAGAAGCCATACTCTGTTTAGTTTATTAAGAAGCAATGTTTTCTCTGGATCTCAAAAATCAGCCTGTGGTTGAATGTAATCTGAGAAATTCTTATTCCAGATTATGCAGACAGGCTAAGGTTTCCACTAGTAGCCTTTTTTTCTTTTTTTTTTCTTCTTGTGTAATAAAATGATCTAGTTTTCAGAAAATGAGAAATATGACCTTTTAAAATGTGCTCTAATGTGATTTTTAGAGGAAAGGAAAAGGGTTGGGGTTTGATTTCTGATTTTTGCTTTTTAGTTTTTTCTTCACTAAGTGTGACTTTAAGGACTATGATTAATGAAGGTAATAACTACCTCAGTTAAGTGTAGGATCATCTACTAGTATTTGCTTTCTAAGTCTTCCTCATTCCTTGAAATAAGCACAAGATGAGAACTGCCTAGTTGAAGAGAGGGAGAACTGGACAGGTGACAAAAATATCCCTTCCATATTCTTAGTAATACCCTCTGTTAACTTTCAGAGACACCAGATTTTTTTGTCTGGGTGTGTTGTTTTTTGTATTTTTTTTTTTTTCTTTGAGAAGTCTGATCAGAAGAGAATGTGAGAATGTTACTCTTATTTAATTATTTAGACATTTTGTACTCCACTTAACACCACAAGTTTACTCATACCCAGAGATATATTTATTTTTGTAGTAGATTGTTATAATGCATACTTGTAAAGAGATTTTTTAGTCTTGATTTCTGTGAATACTAGGAATATTTTTTCAGCTTGTTTTTAAACTGTCATTCTAAACTGTTTAATTAACGAGAAGTTAGTCTTCCATCAGCAATCAGTGCTACAAATGGACCCACCAGACAGACACTTGGTCGTTTGGTATCTGTTGTCCAGAGGGCATATGAAACATAATTACATTTAGTCTTAAAAGCTAGCTGTGCAAAGTGTTTTGGGACTGTTTAAATTTAGGGGGTTTGCTTAAAATCTACTGTATTTAGAGCTGGAGAACCCTATCATTATCTAGTAACCATAGCTAATTGGTGACTCTTAAACAGCAGCACAATAAATTGGTTTCATTTATACTGGTAAGAACTAGGATATATTCCACTTATTGGAATAAAAATTAAACCACCAGAGAAAGTTGTTTGTTTATGGCTTATCTAAACTGTGCTTATGGTGTGAAGGAATGAAACAGCATTGCTTGAGGGTTTGTGTTTTCTTGGAAGTGAGGGGTTTGAATAGGGAAATGAGAACTAAATACAGAATAGATATTAATGATCAGTTTGGAGTTAGGTAATTTCTCTAAGGGTAGAGATGAGCTTTCTGTTCTATCAAATGCTGAAGACTTAATAGCAGTTCAGAAGAGAGAAACTCAAAGTCAAGTGGATGAAACTTGCAGTGATGAGAAGATGGCTTCCTATGGTGCTTCTGTGAAGTTCACTTAGATAGGACAAACATTACTTACATCTTCAAGTGTCTCTCCCTTTCTTAGGTAACTGTGAAAAGCTGCTCTGTTTCCTTTAGAAATAGATGAAGTTAATTTTGGAATTGTGATAAGTAGTTTACTTAAAGTATCCCATTCTAGGCTTTTTAAAGTCTTTTCTTTCTCAAGGTTTTTTAAAATTTTTTTTCAGTTGGTTCAGAAGCTTGCTTTTTAGCTTCTTTTAGTGAGTCTTTGAAAAACTAATATTCTTTCTTGTCCTTTGTTCTTTCTTCTAAAGCTAAAGGTAAACATTTCAGTTTGTTAGCTGCGTGCTTCCTCCTCCAGGAGTTGGTGCCCTGCTTTTTCTGCCTTGGAAATGTACAGGCCTGTAAATAGTACTGTGAGTTGTTTTGGGAGGATATAGGGCCCTTATACCTCACATTGGTTATTGCAGAGCCAGTAACACCTGCTTCCTAAGTATATCTTATACAACTGACCATGCTATATTTTTGCTTTTTAAATCTGTTTGGATTTCCTTCTGTGCCAATTCTTGTGTTGAAATTTTAGAGACAATTCAAGGCAGTACAGTTTTCTCTCTTCTGTGAGTTGGATACTGGTTTGGGGGCATTTTCTTGTGAGTATTAATTTGTGAACAGTTGAGAACTATCGTAGAGGGTATTTGTTTGTCAGGAAAGGGGTTTGGAAGTTGTTGTGGCTGTGTTGCTTATCTTTTTCTCAAGCCTAGAGAATCCTTCCTCCTTATGCAGACACCTTGTTGCTGATCTTACTGTTTATCTCCTGGGACATATGTGAAATGCCAAATACATACCATATCAGTAACAGTAAATACACACATGCACACAGACATGTTTTCCAAGTGCCCTGTAAGAAGACTATTTAGATTGTTCAGACATTAATGTGATTTGATTATGTGTCAAACTGGAAAATTCTCTTTGGCAGCATGCAGAGTACAGACCCTGCAACGAATGGCTTGTGCACATAGGTGTTCACCTATATGGAATTCATTAAATAATTTATTATTTTTAAAGTTTTCTTTAACATCCTCCTATAAGTCTCTACCCTGATGAATTATACTCCCCATGCAGACCAGATGAAAGAGGTGAAACCCCTGTGAAAACATGAAGGGCCTTCCAGAACTGTGCCTTTTGTATGTATTTCCTTAGAGTAGTTAGGGTGTGTTGGGAGGTAATTGGGTTGATGGGGCAAGGAGCCGAGGTATCCAGATCAAAAGGACTGTTGTCTGCATACCTGAAAGCATGGCCTGGGGTAGAAGGACAGGAATAGCTGACATGTGTATTAGTGTAGGGAGGTAACTGTTAAGTAGAGAAGAGGGATAGCCATCATTTACAGTGAACCTGATATTCACAAGAAAAAAAACAGATATTCCAAGAGCTGCCATCTTCAGTGTCGTGGTTTAGGCCCAGCCAGTAATGAAAAAATAAGCCCCAAAGCTTAAATACTGTACCCCACTCCTCCCTCATTCCCAGCCCCGAATTACTTCCTGTATTTCTAGCTCCTTAGGTTCCCAACACGTTTTCTCCTGCTCCTTCCTCCTTTATCACTGGTGGACTGGACCTCTTGGAGCCAGAGCTTTCGGCAGCTTCTCACAGGAGCCACCCCTAGGGTCCCTCCCCAGTTACCAAAACGGCACTACCAAAACCCAGATCATCAGCTAGAGAAAAAGGCACGTTTCTTGGTGCATTTTTGTTCTGGTTTGGGTTTTCTTTCCACCCTTCCCCTGTGATCTGGCATCAGGGATGACAGCTGAGATGGGTAGAGTGTGGCCACTGCCATGGGCAGCCAGTAAGAGTGGAGGCTTTAAAGATGAAGCACAGAGGTAGCAGAAGAAAGTAACAAGCAGATGAATATTTAGACCTGTCACAGATTGGGGCAGTCACGGTGTAAAAAGGTATTTTATATACTGCTTACAGAAAGATATTCTGATACTGACACTACTGCAGTGTTACATATTTGTTATTTCCTATGCTTGTTATGTTATAGAAATGTGTATTTGCGTGTGTATATATACATGTGTATATATTTGATATATATTTTTTTTTAATCTTGTCACTTAAAAATATAGAGATCTGCTCTCCTATTGATGAAGTATTATAACATTCTAAGAGTTTACCTTCTCTCTCTGGAGCCCCCAGATTAAAAATACTGCTCCATTTGCCTTCCAGCCTTACTTGGTATTCAGGGTTCTTAGTGGTTGCTAGAGAAATGCAAAGATAGATTATCAGTCTGCAGTTGTACTAATGGGCACTGTGGTAATGCTACAGATGGGGTAGCAATAGCAGCTTGTCACAAGCAAGAAAATTAAAAGACTACTGGATACTGGATATCCTGGATACTGATTTTGAAAGTATGATAATTAGCATATCATAACTGGCTTTTTTTTCTACCTCTGTTCACAAAATATTTTTCTTCCTTATTTGGACTCTGATAGTACTTATGTTCCAGTCTAGAAAATTACCATGGAATTCATACTGCTGATGACAACTGCATTTATCTTCTGGCACTGTGAAGTAACTTACTGGTGTTTTTTTAAAGTTGTGTTCACAATGCCAAACTGAAAAAATTGGAAAAGAAATTAATATCTTTACCATAGGAGCATTGTGTTGCATCAAAATTTCTTTTAGTGCGGTATAAACTTTTGTTTTGACAGCAATCTGACTGCTAATGGTGAAAGTGATTCAAATCTGCACAGCCATTTTATAGCACTCCACAGTTTCAGAAAGCTTTTGCATCAGTTGCTTGTGAATTGCTAATGAGGAGCTCGGTATAGGTTCTGCACATTTTGGTGACTGACTGAGTGTCAGTGACAGCTCCGTGCCCAGCTGCTGAGTTTCTGTTGTCTCAGAGGCCTCAGCAAGTGCCTCAACAGCCTGACCTATGGACACCCAGGCTGTGCAGAGATTTCTGAAGGGACAGAGCTTGTTGGAGGTATTATGGAAAGCACGTCTTGCATAACTGCATAATGAACCAAAATGCCAATATGACACAGGTATGGGTGTTCTGAAATAGGATAGCTCAATGCTGTCTGAAAAAACAAGAATAAAAATGTAGACAAATTGCAGTTTGCATTTGGGTTTCTTTCTTTCTTTTTTCTTTTCTTTTCTTTTTTTTTTTTTCTTTTACAAAAAAAGGCATTTTAGGTCTTATCAATTAACAGGGATCATCAGCATCCTACATCTCGTATCTCATCCTTAAAGTCATATAATGTTGACTTTAAAGGACTTTTTTCATATAATCTTGTTTAATAATGACATTCTTGCTCATTTTTTTACTGAATATTCTATGTGTGCCAGGATTGGAAAACCATTATAAATATCTGCTAAACCAAGAAAATTTCCCTAGGTGGAAAAAATGTAGGTGTATGTTTATATGTACATAATTTTTTAAAAAGTGTTACTGTTGTCTCCATCCTAATTAGGAACTATAAGATTAATTTATTCAAAGTAAGCTTTGAACCAAAAAATAAATTTCAAATCAAAATAGCAAGAGTAGGCTTTTTTACAACAGACTGCATAAAAATGTGTTTCTCTGGGGCAGGATGCTGGTGACTCAGTTGTTGTGGACTGAATCTCCTTTTGTTGAGATAAAAAGTTATACTGAATGGCCATTAAAAATCATGATACTTGATTTCATGAATCAGTGGTCATTCAGATCTTTTTCAGTTTTCTGCACTACCAAAGCAGACATCAGAACTGCTATGGATTTGTTATAAACTAGGCAAAAATACATTGCTAAAGGATTAATGTTAGTTAGTGGACAGTTTTAAAATTCTGATTTGTTGTTACATATTTTTTATACTCATTAAGCAATGATGCCTCTTGCAAATGTCTAGTACTGTGTGAAACTGGAAGCAATACATGGGTCAGAGTGTTAATAGTACCCTATGGAAAGTTTTGTCACATTTCTCTTGTTTTTTGCTTTGGTTGTTTTAATCTTCTTTAATCTTCTTCTTTATGTAGGGAGAGACCATAATGTTATGGTAACTCCTCAAATTCTTGTTATAAGGGACAAAGAAAGTGCTTGAATTTGAAGCTTTTCCTTCATAACTTTTTTGAACAGCAAGCCCATTCCATAATCTTGAGTATTGAAGGTGCTAAACAGAATCCTTAATTTGGCACGGTAACTTCAGGAGTCTGTTCCTACCATCAATTGCTAAAATTTGTGTGTCTGCTTTAGAGACTTTTTTTTTTTTTTTTCTCCCTGTTCCTATTGGTGAAAATGCCATAGGAAAAATACAAACTTACATAGTCTAAGAAGAAAACCCAAATTCTGTATAAAAACAATATTATAAAAAAAATATTATCTGCTGTGTGCAGTTCTGGATGGCTGTTTTCTAAGTAAAATGAGGATTTGTGTCATAAGAAAGATGCTATTTGAAGGATATCCACCAAAATAGTCACAGGCAATGCTTCCAGTTTATTTACTTAAACTTGAGGGAAAAACAATCTTGGGCTATTTTGAGGTTTTGTTGTGCTACTGTTTCATCTGAGGACCTGTGTGTACATGGCATCTGCTTTATTTGATTGTGTTTTCTGCATGTCCTTTGTTACATATTTCTGTTGAGTGTGTGGAATAGCAAGATTTTTTTTAATTGCATCTGAACTGAAAACATGTACTCTATTGTTTTAAATATACTAACATTAATTAGTGCTGAGCTGTAACTGTTCTTGAAGATACCTTTTGTTAGTTTACAGTTTGGTAATATAAAGCAAGTTTTTGCTTTTTGATTTCTATCTTATTTTTAAAGCAACATTAAACAGCTCAGGCTATCCTTTAATGTGCTATAAGACCTCTAACAAGCATTGATAACAGCATTAAGTGAAAGCCAGTTATTTTTTTGCAAACTAATCATTTTTTTTCCCATCAGACAGAGGAAAGCATATCGTGACTCTCTTTGTATTCTATTTTAAAGCCTTAACACTAGAAATCTAGCTTCAGGGAGCGTGCTAATAAAGTGTGATTCTTTTTTGGTTTTTAAGAGTTGTTTTTACTAAGACAACTGACTCCTTGCATTTGATAGTTTGAAACAGGTTTTGGGTCCTTGATCTGAGTGGCTTTATGACCTCTGTGGTGATGCAGAGATTTGTGCTATGAGGTATTACAGACTGTGTTTCATGGCATTGTTGGAGGCTTTCTAAATAGAGAGTTGAAAATGAGTGAAAATTTTATGGGAAAAAAATGCAAGATGACAAAAGGAGCTGATAAAGGATGATGGGTGAGCATACAATATAAACAAAATAAGGATAAAAAGGGAAGAGTGGAGGACTGCTTGAAAGATGAAATTGCTTGAAGTTGGGGGAGGGTGATGATGTGAGGGCACAGATACAAAACTGTATGTAACATCTGCCATGAGGCTGACAAGAGCAGAAACAGCTTAAGAGACAGGAGGAGTTTTTCTGCTGTCAGTTAGGTTTCTCTGAATGATGTAAGCTAAGCCAACAAAATCTTCTGTCAGCATAGTTGTTTCTACAGAGCTTTTGCTGGTGCAGCAATGTCATGTGAGAAGGGCATTCATTCCTTGCCTCCCAGGCCAACAGAACTATGCTAGCAAAAACTAAAGATCTGTCATGTTGTATTTCATAGGCATTTCTAAGTAACTTTCCAATATTTCTAAATAATTTCTTTCCTCATGGCTTTAGGCAGGCATGTCCTCTCAGGGAGGAGGGACTTAGCCATTCAAAATATGTATTTTCCACTAACTTAATGCTTTGCTATTGTTGAGCTGAAGTAATTTTGAGAGGTTAATGCAGTTAAGTATCTTGAAGTCAGTTTCATATATTATTTTCTTTCCTTATCTCTCCTTCAGAAAGAAAAAAAGCTAGAGCTCCTTTGGAGGGAATTTTCTCAAGAAAGCAACAAATTTACGAGCAAACACTTGCAGACTGTGTCCAGTGAGGTTTTAAATGATGCCTGCACTCAGCAGGTAGTAGGACATAACTTGCATAGGCCGTGAGATGCAGTCAGTCCTTAATTTTGGAAGAGGTAGAGTAACTGTGCATTATGCTATTTTATTCCCATTTATCTTCATACTGTTTCTTGGAAAATCTGCTCGCTAAATAACTTCAATGAAATAAAGAAGTATCTTCTAATGCAGTAAATAGCATTCACTTCTTAACTGATTAGTGTCTAAATTTAGAGCCTGTGTAGATCATTTTATCATTTGCAAAAGCAAATTTTTCAATTGTATTTAAGCCAATGCAGCATTCATTTGTATAGCATTTTCAAGTTTATAAATGTCAACAAGATTAGGGAATTTTTGTCATTCATGCTTTTAAAATTGACAGATTTCTCATTCAGATCATGTTATTAAGATCAGACCTGAACAATACAGTAGGTGAGGGTTCTTTGGTTCTTAGTTGTTTGATGGGTCACAAACTTCAGACATGAGAACATGTAGAGAACAGTTACGTGTGTGGCTTTTTTGGAAAAAGTGAACAGCTGCCTCAGCATAATTCCACTTTTTATCTCATAATTGTACAGAGCTGCTTTGCAGTTAAATGAATGGTGATATTAAGATTTACTGCTTCATTTTTATAAAAGCCATGGTAGATTTTAAATCTTTGAATCCCTGGGTGCTGTTAAAGAGGCTCTTTAACTGACCTCTGGAGCAGAGCTGGTATAAAAGTTCCCACTGCAGAAAGAGGGAGGTACAGCTGGGTTTTTTGTCCCTCTTGTTGCTTTATTCATGCTGGCTAGTGCTCATACAAGCTTCCTAGCCCAGCAGAATCTACCCTGGCACAAGAACTTTATGGTTCTTGGTCACTTCATGTTGAATCACACCATGGAAAAGCTCAGCAAGCACTGGAACTGATGTGAGGGTGGGAGATGGGAGCACACTTAAAGAGCATGGGGCAGACACTGCAGGGAGTAGAAGGAAGAAGCAAACCCTGCCCTTTTTGACAGCAGTGTGTTACTTGCTGAAGTTGCTGGCTGAGGCATCAGTGTAACTTGCCAAAATGAATTGTTTCCGAGCACTGTGTCAATAGTGGTCCTTAAGAACTAAGTAACTGGATGTAATAATTCTTTTTTAGTACTACCTATAGTTTTTGTTAATTTAAGAATGAGAATTTTGATCCATATCTTTCTGCTTAAGGCATAAACATTTTCTCATTTCCTTCTAACAAAGAAGGATACAACTTTTCACAAGTGTTGTTGGTTGGGAAGGCTGGTGTTTGTTCTAGTCACAGGAACCCTGAAGTTACAATGCTGATGAAAATATGTTTATATTGTGTTTAAATGCTTCCTAAAATAATTGAGGTAAAAAATAGCTGGAAAAGCCCTTGTTGTGGTAAGTCTTTTATGTAAAAATCTTCAAAGATCTCTTTTTCTAAGGAAGGTCCTGACCTTTTTTTTTTTAAAACAAGCAACAAACCCCAAAACAACAAAAAACCCACCCACTTGTATCACCAGTATGCTGGGGTAAGGCAAGACTTGAGACCCAGTTCCCAGAGATTTTGCTGTACTTATCAATCAGTTCTTCCACTTAGGCTGCTGAGGGAGTTGTTTCTCATGCAAGTTATGGTAAGAGGCCAGTGCTTGTTAATTTTTCTTTTTTCTCATGACATTATGAGAGTTTAGAGAGTTTTTGAGATAAAATGAATCCTACACAAAGTTAAGGTCTCCTAGAGAGAATATAATTTGTAAATTCCCCTTAAGTAAGGGGACAATACAACTCTAGTCTTTTTATTGCAAAGAGGTATGTTGTTTGGTGCAGAGCATCTTTTATTATTTTTTTCCTCTTCCTCATACTCCCTTTCTAGGGAAAATTGTCCTTATAATCCTGCTTTAAAGATAATAGAAGTAAACCCAATATTGATTGTTCTCAGTTTTATGGAGTCTAACATGAATAGTATAGAATATAGCATAGTGCTGTGACTCCTGGGTGTGTGTATATGCATAAAGGCTTCTTTTATTTTTAAGCAGAGGAATGTCAGCTCTGTGTCTCCAAGCTTGAAGACTTAAGAAATGAAATGTTTTTGCTATAGCAAAAGCAAACCAACAGCAAAAACGTGAAAATGTAGATATCTTCTGTTAGATTTATATTATCCATTCTCAACTCTGTTCCCACTCTTTTGAGCACATTCCCAGCCTTTTCACTTAATGTGACTGTGGAGATGGTTCTTGGAGTTGTCAATGAGGGATTCGTGATAACTGGTCAGAAATTATCTGTGTGACATTCTGTGTTCATCTTCGCTGAGTCTGCTTTTCTGAAAGACACGGGAGACTTAGGAAGTTTGAAGTAGTTTGGAAATGCTTATGGGAAATGTAGAGCCACTAGGGAGAATCAGTTTCTATCTGTATCTCTTCACATTTAGCATATGGAAATTATATGATGAGTGTAAGAAAATCATACGTTTTTTTCATGTGTGTAAAAAGCTGATTGTCTCTTTCTTTCTGTTATTTTTGCTGCCTCTCTCTGTGCCTGAGTATTTACCACCCACCCCTGCTTCCCAGCTGCTTCTTGATCCTCTACTTTGCTTAGTTTTCCTGTGGTTGCTGGCCTTCTAATGCTGGGATAGATAAACAAACCAACTACTCTTGTGTCCTGCCTTAAATTTTGATGCATTGATTGGTTTTGCTTTCTTTAAGCACTAACATAGGTATACAGGACAGTAAGCATGGCTTTCTCTGTACTGGTTCACATTTAATCTGGTTTCAGGGAGAGTACAGCTGGGTAATTAAGTTCCAGTCTTTAATGCTTAGATAATAAAACAACTTGTGAAGAGCAATACAGCTTTAGGTGTAATTAGAGCAGATGTTGAGAGCTTAAGACAAGGTGCTGCATACGGTCTGGAGATTTCTAGATGACAGGTAATAAGACTTACAGGGAATTGAGCATGACTGAGACTGACTGTAAAGTTAGGGGGTAAACTACTTATAATAGTAGGAAAAATAAGGTAGGTGATTATTGTCCACAACAAGGGAATACTCTTTATACCTGTGCAAAAATCTTTTAGAAATACCTGGTGAAGAGAAGCTTGTTTAAGTAATAAATTTTTATTTTACCTTTCCACTTTCTATGTTGAATGTAGATTTTTTCACTCCCACCCTTCTAATCCAATTTCCTGCCCTGAATTTGATTAAGTTATTTTGACAGCAGTTTCTGGGGTCTTTTTGACAGCAATGATATCAGTAATAGCTTTAACAAAGATTAAAAAAAAAATCACCTTCTGTCTTTTACTCTCTTCTTAAGAGAAAAATAATTGACTTCTTCCATCACGGGCAGAGCAAAACTTCCTGTTTCCATCTACGTTGCCAACAAAAAGGAGATGGAGATCTTGATGCCCATTAGAGAAATTGGATTAAGTTGAGTAGATCTGTTGCCAGAAATACCCTCACTCATTAAAAGTAAGTTCTGTGGGTTTGCATATGATAATTTTTCAATCATCATAGATGATATATGGTATAGAACCTAAATCAAAGGACCCATTCTTTTCCCATGTATCATGGTTCTGGGGGCTTCTGTCATAAAACTCAGCAATGGCTTTGAAGGATGTAGGCTTCTCTATCACTTGTTTGAGCACAACAAAGCAATTGAGAGCTTTTGTTGTGGTCTTACTGAAATACCAGACTTCCATCTCAGAGCTGATAGTTTTCCTTCTGAAAAGGGGTGTGTTCAGAAAAGTTGCCAGGGCAAAATGGTTAACTACTTCTCAGAGATTTAGGAGAATTTAGGATGAATGGTGGTGATAAAGTGTTAACAATACGATGAAGGAAGAGCATGCCTTTCAGCAGTGTTTAGGTGGAGACAGCAGTCCCAGAGGTTAAAGGTGACAAATATTAAATGTCTTGTACTTGTTTTCATTAAAGTAGGTCTATGGTTGTGACCTATAAAAACTACTAAAAATCAGAAGGCTTTTTTCATAAAATCTGTTGCTAGCTGTTTGAATTTTTAATGCAAAACCAGGTGATGTTGTACCCCTAATATTCAGTCCTTTCAACAGTTTGGATAATTTTAGGGCAAGAGGTATAGTGTCCCTTGTTATTAAAATCTGCTTACTTTTATTGATATCAGTATATTGGTATATTTATCTGTATTGCCATAGAGTCTATGGCCAGTGTTGGGATTGGATATAAATCAACCAGTTTGCTTACTAGAACCCATTTTCTCTCTAAACAGTAGAGTAAGTCATAAGGTCTACCTTCTACCTTTCTTCTTTTTCCTGCACTGCAAGGGACACAAAAAAATGAACATCCAGATGTATGGAGAGGTGAAAAAGGGGGGATTAATAAGGATGGATAGAATGATCTGTCCCCCGTCTGTTTGCAGCACATAAAATTCGTAAAGTCTCATTTAATCCAGTCTGTGCACATTTAGCAAATAAAACTAAATTAACTCAGCTATGAAAATTGTCTGAACTAGAGGAAACTTCAGGGATGGAATGCTATACAGATACCAGAATCTCACTACTGTGGGTCACAGACATTAGGTTGCATTACCAATTTTAATGAATCTGTGGCTGTCATTACTCAACCCCAAAACAACCGAACAAATAAATACACACAAAAAAACCCCACCCAGCATATTTTTAGGTAAACAAAGATTCATCTTTCTATGTGTTTTGCTGTTAATTGTTAACCTGGAGTAGGGATTTGTCATATCTTGTGTGTGTGCATATATGGATTCCAGTTGACTCAAAATAGATACATTCTATAAACCAAGAAAATAAATATTGTTTAATGGACCTACACATGTGGGTTGCATAGCACAAAATTTTGCAGGCTTTAAATCTATCTGCGGATGAAAAATCTTTTCATAACAAGTTGGATCATTTGCAGTTAGGTTGTAGTAAACAGAAGGACTTTCTTGTGCATCAATTTTCTGGGTTGGCCTAGACAAGCAAATATGTTTCCAGTTTAAGTTTCACTGAGTGTGCTGATAGCCATGTTTTAAAATGGTGTTGCAAAGGGACAGGAGCTCTTGGTGAAGAAAAAACTTCATGATGTTGATGACAGTGTTAGATTTGTGACTTCTATAGGGAGTAGCAATTAAATTACATCTAATTTCCAAGATTTTATTTGCAGCTGGGCATAAGTGTTTGGTATTGTTTGTTTTCAGCCTGTAATAATTTTTAGCATTTTTCTAAATACAATGCAAATCATATGGCAGTCAACAAAAGCAAACAGCATCTCTGTTCAAGTCTTGTTTGCAGTAAAGATTGTTAATTGGAGCTTCTTCATAAGTGTTAAATCACCATCTGGATTGTCTGAAAAAGCTAACTTGGCAACCAAGCAGTACTGCATATCCTTAGTTGCATTTCTGCACCTTTTATCTCCAATTTATTGTTTCATCCATAAGCCCTTCCCCTCCACTGCATTCAGTGAATAGGGTCTTTTACAGGCCTGAGTCACAGTTCATCTTTCATCTTTCTTCTTGCAGCAAGATTTATAAAGTCATAATGCTTCTAGTATCTTATATCTTGCATCACATTATATGTTTCCTCAGACCTAGAAATGTAATTGTAGCCAGGTTTTAATCTTGCCTGCAAGGAGACTTAGAAATCTAAGGGCCATTGTGCTGCTGTTCCATGCCATTGCTGTCCTCTCAGTCATACTGAGGGATAAGTTCAGAGTTATAACTTTATGATGAGTTAAGATATCATAGTACTTAAGAGGTATTAAATACAACACAGTCTTTAAATGATAACTTAAAATTCTTCTTACCCAAATATCTTTTGCAGGGTTTGTTTGGGGCAGGGAGAGGTACATTATTCTTCATTCTTTATGTGCATGTGTCTTCTGGAGTGCTGCTTTTTGCTGGTTTTACAGTTGTATTCCAGGAAGGGATCAAGAGGCTGCAGTAAGATCTTGCTCTTTCCATCCTTTTTTCCTGCATGTAGCAAAGCTCTTCATTTTGAAAGAGAACAGCTTAGTGCAGGTTCTTCACCTACATCAGTAAAAATTGTGTTTATAACCATGGTGTAGATGTTTCATTTGTTTCTCAATTTCCCTTCCGCCAGTTTAATATTTTTCTCTTGTTTATTTTCCTGAAACATTTTTAATTATCATGTTACTCACACGGAGGTGACAGAAAATACTATTTATCATGATTTGTACTGTTTTTAATATGCCTCTGACTAGTCATGAGAAAAATGTTTGGGGAATGCAGTACAGAGGATCTTTTCAGCTATTTTATTTCAGTTTGTCTTTCAGAGGTTTGAAAGATACTTATTTGTGTACTTTGCTTTAGGATATCTTGGCAGTGTTCATAGCTTACACTTTCTTTGCTACCTGATGGCTGTTGTTGCCTACCTCTTCAGATGCCTGCTTCCTTGTGGCTGGTGGTACTACTCAGAAAAGCAAGTCTGAAAAAAGGCAAGATGGTTTATTATGACTACTAGTTAGCTCTGTCATAGACAAATATCTTGGAAGTCTAATGAAAAATATTATTACTGCTAGATAAAGCAAGCAGAAATGAATCAGTCTGACAAACACTGGTTTAATCTGTGCTTTTTTTCTTGAAATTATGAAGTTTTTAGATGTCATCATGTTCCGTTTCCCCTCCCATCTCAAATAAAAGTATAATTTGTTTCCTTTGATTTTTAGGCGTTCAAAAGGGATGTTCTTGCTGATTCAAGACAACATAGTTCTGTTCAGGACTCTACACTGGGGATAAGGACATGGGACTCCTCCTGCCAGATTCCAGATGGTTCATTACAACTGACATCGTGGTTGACAACTGTGAAAAGCAACTTTGGATTATTTTATTTTATTTTTGTGGGAGACCACAATCCCCAAACTGTAGGACATATCAGGTACTAAATCAGATACTTCCTTATACTTTCCCATAGTGTTATTTGATTGTTACTTCTTTCTCTGAAGGACTTCAAGCATTCAGATCTTACTCTTTGTTTCTTATGAGAAATGAAAAATTTTTGTTTCTACATCATGCTCTGTAGCTGAGTAATGACAAGAAATTGTATTTCTTAGGGAAAGTTGAAGTTGTTCTGTTATAGCTTTAATTGTCCAGAGGTAACTTTATATAGTATTTAAACTTAATAATAACAATAAATATTTACTACTCTGTTATCCTACCTACCAGAGCTGCCTCTGTCTTTCTGCCTGTCTTTCTGCCTGTCTTTCTGCCTGTCTTTCTGCCTGTCTTTCTGCCTGTCTTTCTGCCTGTCTTTCTGCCTGTCTTTCTGCCTGTCTGCTTTTGAGAGTGCTTAATTTTAATAAGACTAGTTTTAATATATTGAGTAAGAAAGGTGGTTCCTGTGCTCAGAATGTGTCCAGTTGTTAGCTGGAAGTGAGGAAACTTAAATTTTAATGAAATTTATGAATGTTTGCACACTTGGTGCATTATGACTAACCTATTTACTTTCAGCCCTTGTAGAATAGATCTATGTCACTTTCTTCCTTACAAATGGAAAAAGCTTCCCTTGTTTCTATTGGGAGCTAGTTGGATTTGGAGTATCTGAATGCTCAGGTGTTCTTTGTGTTCCTTGGTTTTTTTTTTTTATTAAGATGGGAAAAATCAGCAAGCATTATTCAACGGTGTAGCTCTTAGTTCCTTTTTGAGTAGATCTCTTATGATAAGCCTCTTGATAGATGTGGTTCAAAAGAAAATAACCACTCTCTCCCTCTGATACAAGACAGGAAAAAAAATAACAGGAGAGGGAATCCTTTTTGCAGCAAAATTGTGTATTTTGAGTAGTTCTTCAGGTATGTAATTTTTTTAAATTAAGTTAAAGTTACTCAGTGATCCACTTTTTCTTTGTCCTAAAGGTTCCATATTTCTTGTAGAATTTTAAAATAACATTTTCTAATGAGGATGTCTGATATTCTTACTGTGAAAGATGAAACTGATGCAATGAAGGGTTCAGAAGCTGAATTCAAAGATACAGACCCAGTTGAAAACCTTATAAAATCGGAAAATCAGGAGCAGATTCAAGCAGAAAAGGATGAAAATTGTCCTGATAGCAAAACCAATATGCAGGTAAGAAACTTCTCACTTTATTTTTTGCCAGTATTTCATGTTAAATACATCTGAGTCTTACTCTTTTCCCTTTCTCATGATCCTCTTGAATGTTTCTGTGGTACAAGTTGGGAAAACTTGACTGGCTTTAGGGAAGCAAGTAGGATGGTTATTGCTTCCTCTCCTCCTTTGCCCCACTTCTCTGTTTATGTGCAATTGTGTCAAGTAGATGAGTGGTTTTCAGGGGAAACAGACACTTTATTCTTGCTTGTGTTTTTCTGAGTGCATATGTGAAGTTGAGTTTATTTCATTGTAACAAAACAAGGGAAGAAAACTCATCAGTAAAGCTGTGGTTTGCTGTTGCTCAACATTGACTGAGTTTCAGAGACTGGACTGTGTTAGGAATCCACTCTAGTAATAGTGGTTTGATCAAAATACTGAAATGTTGAGTGTTGCTTATATGAAGAGCACTCCAGCACAGCTCACCCTGAGGAAGGATTACCAGTCTAGGGCTCCTGAACTATGTGCAGCTTACAGGAGGTTCAGATGCAACTTTTACAGCAGAGCTGTACTGCATGAGGCTTAGAGTAATCAGACATAGGTAATCCAAATCCACAGGTGTCAGGAATCAAGTCAGCAGAGCTCCTGTAGGTCTGGGTCATGCCCTAGCCATCACCAGAAGGTCCAACCTCATCCTGTCTTGGCTGCTAGCCAGTACTCCTTGTACCTTCCTTTTCCATCTCTTCTTCACAGCTGGGCAATTTTTGTATGTGATTTATTAGGCAGGGAAGTTTAGGCAGTCTTCATGCAGACACTGAGGAGTTGATGCATAAACATGAGTGGCCTCTGCAAGGTGGGAGATGTACCTAAAAAGAAATTGTGGTGTCATATCTCAAGTAAGAAAGCAGGGAGAGTGAATGGTGTGAAAATATGTTGTGTTAAAAGAGAACACACTGATAAAAACAGGTTAAGAATTTATGGCAGTAGATTTAATACTTCTGATGTTTAGTTGTGCCATTAGTGTTTATGCTCAAGTTTTTATGCTCTTGTAAATGCCCTGGATGAGATAAACAGTTAAGGAAAAGCAACTGACATTTTCTGGGCCACTGTAGAAAGTGGGACAGATTTTTAAGGGAAAACAATGTTTGACAGAAACTTGTTTTCTATAGGAATTCTGTGTCTGCAGATTAATAATATTTTCTGATAGAAATCCATACTGGGGGATATGGGGTATGACAGTATTCTCTGTGGGGTACAAAAACAGGGCAGTACCTTATTAGATTCTTCTTATTGAGAATTAAGTAAAAGGTTCATTTGGGAGTGATTTTGTTCAAGACTAACAATTCAGTATTCCACTGAGTGAAGTAAACTCTATGTCCTGTGTTAAATTGCTTCCAAATAAGTCTTGTAGACTACTATAATTACTATAGTTTTACACTTCAATATCTGCTGGCTTTATTAAGGCTGGCATCAGTGTAAATAGATAATTTTATGGAAAAAATAAATGCTTAAAATGAAATACTTCTGCAACATCTGAGAAATAAGTGCTACTGGAAAGCTGGTAGATGCTACAGCTGAGCTGTTTTGTGGTTTGCTTGTTTGTTTTTAATCAATGGAGTATCCCAGTTGTGAAATTTAAGATTTATTTATTTTAATACAGTTCAGTAGCTTGGAAAAAATCTCATTCACATCTTCTCATTCAACAAATCTCATTCAAGAAATTTTAGCATGGACACTTCCATAACAGAGTGGTAACTCTGCCTTCTTGCACCCAATGTTGCTGTAAAGTCAGATGTAGTCTAGAGAAATGAATGTGTCACTTGTGTCAGTGGCTCTGAGGTTTGGTGAGGGGTTAGTTGCTTGCTTTTGTTCTTGTACCATGCTGGTGGCTGAAATAATTATCTAGCATATGCACAATGAACTGAACAACTGTGTAATGAAGGCTGCTTGATGGAGACAGCATTGCTGTCACCTTCATTTAATGTTGCTGTGAGTGAGTGAGGAGTCTCCATCAGAATCAGAACATTGCTGTTATGTGTGTAGGGTAATTAAAAACTGACTTCCAAGGAAGAGGATTTTGATTTCCAGAGTTGTAGGATTACAAAGTGAAACCCTGCCAGTGTCGGTCCTTTGTGTAAATCCATCTATATTTGAGACTTTTTCACTGAATGCATGTCTTACACTAAAATACAAAACAAAAAAATTGTACATAAATTTACTGGGTGGAATGGTAGTGAAAGTTTTTAACTAATGAATAAATAGTTTGGTAAGAGTTACTGGATGTAATACTATTCACTAAGTGCATGTCAGTGTCACTGTAGTGATGGGAGAAAGAGCAAAGTATTTGCTGAGAAATGCAAGAGATTATCAGAAGCTTACTGGAATTTGTTGTGTTCTATTGTTTGCTGAGTATATAATGAAGGGGTGGGAGTTACGGGGTTTGGTTTTGGCTTTCCTAGCTGGTAGCTAATTGTGTAATTTTTCATACCTGTTGGCAAACTGCTGTAATATTCCTGAGTATGGTTATCACTTGATTTCTAATTTATTTACAGCCAAGTAAGAAACTGGCTATGATCTTATCTCTGTCTAAACCTGACCTAGTTTGAACTCTCATATGTCTCTGAGTCCTCACAGTTCCAGAAGTTGGTGATTATTTTTGGAAATGTAACTGTGGCTCTACATTTTGTATTATTTTGAGGTGTTTTGCATTCACAATGAATTTCATGTGCATGTTGGCACTGTGATAGTTTTTGTGATAAAAAAAGGTTTTGGTTCATTGGTCACTGTTGTCTTCCACCTGTTAATCTTATTCAGGTCGTGTGACAACATACAAATTGTGAATTAGATGGAAGTTTGTTGCCAGTGGGACAAGAAATGCTTAATCTGCTGTAAGGACTGGTGTGACAGAGTTAACATGTCTGGAAATACTGACAAAAATATAAATCAACAGCCTGCATATGTCTTGCAGGATAGTGCCATGTATTCACTATTAGAAATTTGGGGGTTGTTTTTTTTTTACAAAAGAAAAATGAAAATCTCTGTAACAATTCATGTTGGCTGAGGTATAACCCAGGAAAGGACTTCTGTTCTTATTCTACAATCCATGTGTTCTGGAGGCTGTGAGAAAGAAGAATGTTAGTCTAAAACACTGTCATCTCTGCATTGAAAAGTAAACTTCAATAAGTAGATATAAGATCCTTGATGGGATGATGATTGCCAAGGCAGTAAATGACTGAGAGAAAGAAAGCTGCATATCACCACATATCAGTAACAGCACTTGCAAGCTGGGGAGGGCAAAGCCAAAATACCCCCAACAAAATACTCCTCATGGGAGGATGGAGGCAGGTACATGAATGCAGGAGTTGTATGTAGCCACCATATGATATGGCAAGTCAAATCTATTGAGTGTAATTCTGGTTTGGATTTCTATAGATATCCCTATCCTTTGGAGGAATTAGATTGGGTTTTTTTTCTTAGCACCTAGATATCTCTCTCTCTACAACTTTCTTCCCTCCACACTAGCACAGACCTTCATTTTATCTCTGTTCCACTGCTTGAGTTCTCTGAAGACTTTTTGCCTCCTCCCCATCTATTTTTGGTCTAGTCAGGATTTACCTGTGTTTGTCTTCAAAATTTATGACTTAATGCCTTTTAATAGATAAATAATCAGGCAGTTTCTGTTTACTTACTTTTTAACTGTTGAAAATGCCTCTTGTCCAGTGGTGAAGCTGGTTTTCATTCAGTCCTCTGCTACATCACAAAGTTGCTGTGAGTTACACACTCACTAATACAGGACTGCAAATAACCATAGACCATGCTGTTCTTTCCTTCAAGATCACAAAGCTATCTATGGTGGTTAGGACTGTAGCCCTTAACTGATTTTAAAATTAGAACTTAATTTAGTAGAAAGGTGGAAAACTGAATGTCCTTAGAACACTTTCTGTTCAGGTAATGGCTGTCCTCTGAAATGTCCAAACAGTACTTGAGAAATACAGTACCTTCTTAAGAAACCTAAAAGCTTCTGAATTTGCCATCTTGTGCCTGATCTGCTTTTATCCAGCTCTTTTAGACAGCATGGTGATAGTAGAGTTGACAGCTCCAGATCTTCCCTTTGTATTTAATATACATGATCTGTGGAGGTAATTATGGAAAAAATAAAAGTCATACTCCTACTGAAAGCCTGAATATATCTGATTATTTGTGTTTGCTGAATTCTATATTAATTCCTCTTTTGTATTTGGGGATGAAGCATAGTCGTTGGGGCTTCAATGTTGTTGGCTTTTTCAAAGACCAAAAAACCTAATAATTATTTTCATTGTGCAATTGTTTGAAATACTTGCCTTTAAACATTTTGAAATCATGCCCATAATGACTTTTAATGGGGCATAATTAGATTCTTAATCTTTCTTTCATTAACTGCAGTGTTTTCTCAAGTCAATGGAAGTCTCGGAAAGGTGCAAATATAAAGAAATTCCTTAATTTGCACTCATTAAGGATTACATATTCTAAAGTGGCTGTAAACTGTTTCTCACAAATGGCAAACAAAGGTGCTATACAGGAGCAAAACTTAGTCAATACAGGGAGATTAGAAAAGAGCTAAAACTTAGATCTGAGAAGGTTGACAGCTTCATCAACAGTGACAGCTACAACATCATTGACCAACTCTTGTCCTGGAATTTCTGTGGAAATCTAGTTATCCTCAGTCAGTGTGACTTTGCCCCAGAAAGGACCTGTGCCCAATTATCTTCAGTTTTGTGAGTTACTACTTTTATCACAGACTTGGGAGATTTTTTACTTCCAGGTGCAGACCTTGGATCATAGGCCTGCCTTTTCTCACACGAGCTGTCCCTGCAGTCCTACCAGACCAGGTTTATTCCAGTGCTTTATTCTTACCTCTCAAATGTGTGGTGCTTATTCCTCACAACTACAGCTGGATGTGGGGCTTGTATTTCAGATTTTCACAAACTTAAAGCCATGCAGGAAAGCAAGGAACCCCCCCCTACCTAACGATTGCTTGACAGGGCAGTAGCTTCCAGATAAGAAGTCTTTGTATAATGGGCAGCATGATACTTAACCTCATGTAGCTTTGAGGTTTGGGTCATTTCAGTAAGGGGAGAACCTACCTCCTACAGTGGCTTCCCAGATCTCTCCCCTGTTGTTACTGGTGTTGCTTTAGTCCCTGAAAATTGTCATGTGTTCATGACATTGAGCACCGTGCTATTCAGATACCTCAATTTACAACTCTACCTCATATTGCTTTGATTATTCTTCAAAAGTTGCAAATACCTATCTTTAAAAAAATATGTATCTTCAAATGTGGGATACTTGACAGTGTCAGTTGGGTTGGCTTTCCAGCTTGGAAATAGAACTGTAATTCTACAAACAAAGTGAAAGATGAGCTGCAACTCACATAAAACACTTAAAGCAATGTCCCATCAAACTTGGCCTACAGTGATTAAAATCTGAAAGCTGTGTTAATTTTGAACATTCTTACAAAGAATTCAGATTTAATACTAGATAATTTCAGTTTCCGTATCTCAAATTTTGAGGCATTTGCTTCACTTTATCTGGCATGAACGAACATGCTGAAGTTTTTTTGGCTGGTTTTTGGGTTCTTGAGACTACTGAGGTAAGGTGAGGAGGGGATACTCTCTTTGTATGGATCTCTAGTTAATTTAATTATGATTTGGTTCCTGCTTCCCAGCAACAATCTCTATTTGGGTTTGGTGTTTTGTTTGTTTTGGTTTTTTGGGGTGGTTTTTTTTATAAATTGATCTTAAAAGTAATTGAAATCCATGTGTTATCTAACTAATGAGTGGTAACATGTAAAGTTCTAGTTAGCAGTATTAGAAATTCTGTTTGGCTTGTTCAGAACACCTCATGTCCTGTATAACAAAAGTGATTTCCCCCTGCTCCACAAACGGTGCATCTGAATGTTTGCTTCTGAATACTCTTTTCAGATATATGCTCACTTCAAAGCTTCCAAAGTTTTGCAAGAGTTAAACAATTGCCTGAGCATAGGTTCATTTGACAGTGAGCTCAGGACTCCACTAGCAATGCTGATTTAGTTTTAAGTTTGCAGCACTCGATTTGAACCCACATAAGATAATGGATGCTGCAGTAATTGATATGAGGCTGGGAAATCATCCAGTTCTTAAAAGTTTAGTGGCTTGGTATAATCGAAATTCTGCCAGGGGTAAGCCAAGTGTCAGCTTTCAATATGCAATGTATGCTTTCAATGAGTGCTGAAAGAAACAATGTTTTGCAGGTACCTGGAAAACTCAAAAGGTTCTGTATTGTCCCAGGTATGAGAACATTTGAACTGTCTTTGCTCCTCAAACTCTCAGCAAGCTTCCTTTAAAAATGATGATGAGTTCAGTTATTTTTAAGTGCTGCTATTTAAAATCCTGTTATATGGTGAAATGAGCTGAAATGAGCTCCCCTTCTGTGCTTTTCAGCTGAACTGGCACAATGTCCAAAAAAGACATTTGGGAGTTGAGGAAAATGAGAGAGAGCAGTGGCTCTTCCCTTTGCTTTAGATGAGATGTTCTTTTTAGCAATATGTATTTCCTGGTAAGGAGTTAAGGTACTTGATAAGGCATCTGCTCCTCTGAGGCATGGGCAGGGAGGGCTCTCTGAGTGTAGTCTTCAAATGGAGTTTTTGTTTAGTCCTCTTCTGAAAGGGATACCCCTTTGGTAAAGGAGGAAATAATGTCCATTGAACAAGGTGTGAAATTAGATTACCAGTATTACTGCTTCCTTACAAATATTCAACCTGTGCTCAGTAAAACCAGTTCTGTTAAAGGCTTGTCTGTTAATCAGTTTCAGTTCTATAGGGAAACCAGTACTTTAAATGATGTTATGCCACTGTAAGTGCTTCTATTCCTGTGTAACTGCCACAGAGGGCTGAGTTAAAGTATGAAGTTAAGAAATTGTTCAAAACTTTTGATTCAAATGTACCTTTCAGTCCTGCTTACTGTAGCAAAATTCTGGTAATGCATTTCTTAAAAAAAAAAGAAACAATAGTAATAGAAGGGATATGGGAGGAGAAAGAACAAATTCTATGCATAATAAGTTACTAAATTAAAGACAAAAAAATTTCATGCTGCTAAGATGAAAGAAAAAAAGCATATGATTTATGGGTTCTCCATATCGAGGGAATGCTTTTTTTTTTTAAATAGAGTTTTTCTAGGTAATTTTCAGGAATAGGAAGAAAATTAATAATAACCGTGTCATGTTGCCAAGGAAATTAGGTCACAAGAATTTAAAATCTTCAAGAGATGGCTGAAAGAGTAAACTGCTTGGATCTTACTGAACAAGATTATTGCTTGCTTCCTGTTAAATTCCTGTAGTAGCTGGTTTTGATACATGAAGACAAGCACAACAAAAATGGGAGAGCATATAATCCCTCAGCCTAAAGCACCTTCTGTTCCTTTCACAGATTTGACTGTGTCAGTAATAACTGTTAAAACTTTCTTCTATACAGACTTTTGCATTAATAAATCTGGACTATTAAGTTTAATATAAACCTTTTCTGTTGTGCCTATCATTCAGCGGCCAGTGCAGTCTTTTGGACAGACAACAAAAAGGTCAAAGGTACAGTAGACTCGTGTGCTGGCATGCTAAGGAAAGCCCTTTGTGCTTGATGAAGCTTTGTTACTTTGTGAAAAGTGCCGTTAGTTTTCTTTTTGGCATTGAAGCTTTGTTTTATTCTGTTGGATTTTTGTCTTGCCTAGTTGTCTGCTTTTGTGGTTTGCCTTTATATTTTGGTGGCTTTTTATTGTTATGGAGAGAAACACTTTCCCAAAGATTTTATTTACTTTTCATTAGATGTGCTTTATTGTGCTGACAGTGCCTTCAAAAGCTGCAGTTGCTTGGGTATTTTCTTCCTAAAGGAAATTATTTATTCTATGGAAAATACTAGAAATACCATTTTCAGCCATTTTGTTTTACATTAAGTGGGAAAGCAACGGCTTATGGTATATTTATATAATTTTTATAAGCCATAGATTTTAATTTTACATACTTTCCTTTAGTCAAACACAAAGTTAAAGTTAGTTCGGAGCCTTGCTGTATGTGAAGAATATCCACCACCTCCCACAACCGAAATATCACAGGACCTCCAGGTAAAAATTATGTTACTGAAGTTTCTAAAACAATTTCAAGTAACTTATTGTTCTAAAGAAAGTCTTCTGGGTAGTCTTTAAATATGCAGGCACCATATGATTTAATTTTTTTTTCTGATACAGCTTTAATAGTGGTGGTAAGATGAAGAAATTGCTGCTTT
Source organism: Calypte anna (assembly GCF_003957555.1). NCBI lineage: Eukaryota > Metazoa > Chordata > Aves > Apodiformes > Trochilidae > Calypte > Calypte anna. Next base: position 6,673,531 of record NC_044253.1, on the reverse strand, counting down.
GTTTTTCTGAACTATAATAGTTGATATCTGGGCAATAGGAAGAGGGATTTTGTTGTTTTAACTTCGTACTGTTACAGTGCACTTGGCAGTCTTAAACAAGATTAAGAGCTGTTTGTCATCAGTAAAACAAAGATGATTAATATGCAACATAATTCACTGGCTTTTAATATTTAGAATATTTAAACAGTTTCAGTTTGAGTTCTTGTGTGTCAGTCATAAATGTTGGTACTTTTGTTAACACATGCCTCAGGTATGCCTGAAGACCAATCTGTTAAGATGATAAAATACACCTCAAGAAGTTCCTAAGTGCTGGGCAAAATATGTATGAATAGAGAATTTAAAACAAAATCTAGCATTCCTAACTTTACCTTCACATCAATCTGTATTTTTAGAACAAAATACTGTGACGTGGTTTTGTTCTGTGTAGGAATAGTATGAGGGGCTCTAAAATGCTTCTTTTTTCACTCTTAACAAAAATGAGTGGCTTACTCAAAGCATGTTGACTAATTTGGCTTTTATTTGAAAGGCTTCTAAACTTGACTTTCTTGTGAGAAGTTTGACTTTTCTTACTAAGCAGAAGGAACCAGTAGAAGGCAGGGTGTGAGAAAGTTTTGCTAGGGGAATAATTCCATGGCATTTCATTTCTGGGGAAGGAGGGGAGTTGAGAACTCATATAGGTGTTTGTCAAGCTAATTAAATTTTTGGAAGATGGAGCCTCAAGTTTTTCTTTTTTCCTTGGAAGAACTGAGAATGTAATATTTTCCATAGTCCTTCACTAATATGCCAATATTTAGAGAGCTGATCAGAGACATTTTGAAACTAAGTGTCCATATTTGTGGAAAAATCTTGTCTTTAATTGGTATAGGCCGCAGTGAAAGATGAAAAGACAACAGAAAAATTAATGCTGTTTACAACGATTTACAACTGTTTTGTAATGTTTTGCATAAGATTAACGTCACACTGACAGAGATCTCATTCAGGCTTAGTTGCATAGTCTGAGGCAGTACAGTTTAACTTTTTCAGTCACTATCTAATTATAGGAAGAAAGAATCCTAATTTGATGGGCTTTTAATCCACACTATCTTTCATAAGAGCCATTAGGATGTAAAAAACCTCCAGTGCTATGTAGCAGCATGTATTTAATGGTTTAAAGTCAGATACTTATAATAGACATTCTCTGCAGATAGTGTATGTTACTGTGTCCTCTGGGAATCTCTCCTTAGCTGTGTGCTGCAAGGAATATCTTGAAAGCAGTTATTGCAGTAGTAGATGATGTGTAAAGGGTGGTTCTGCAGTATGAGTTGAGTTGTATTATAATCTAAATTCATATAAAAGGAATACCAGAAATTACATATTTGTATATTAAGAAACTAAATTAGAACTAACAGTGAGTTTTCTTTAGAAACAGTAATCTAGAAAAAGGGGTTATGAATCCCTGTAATGATGCAGATGATTGAGAGAACAAATTTAATTCTTCCCTGTAGACTGGAGAAATATCTGTGAAATGAAGAGTTAGAAGTAGGGATTTGTTATAAATTCTGATGCTGGGAGAGCTCATCCTACAGTGCACAGGTCTTCCATGACCCTCTATAACAAACCATACACCCAATTTGCTTCCTTTCCTCAAAGGTCTTTGGGAATGTCATGGAAGATTTCTTCTGTAAGCACCCAGCAGATGCTGGCTGCCTCAAGCCCAGACTTTAAAGCATGATATGTATGCATTAACTGTGCTTGGGGCTCGTGGGAGGTCCAGTGGCCAGGTGAAGTGACAGACTGTCTTGAACAGCCCTCCCTGGCTGTGTGAGTAACTGCTGTGGTTGCTTGCCCTTGCTGGAAAGTCACTGCTCTGGTGTATCAGTAATTGCAACTGAAAAATAGCTTCCAGATTTGTGTTCATACTTAAAACAGATGTTAAGAGTTAGGAAGAGTAAAATTCAGGATAATGTTGTTGGTAATACCTGACGAATCCCAGTTTTCAATGATTACTAAGTGTTAGCCTTGATAGGATGAAAAATATACTTACTTGACTAGGAATAGGTGTGATTTTGGGGATAACTTTCTCAGCCAACCCTTCCATACAAGCAGCTCTTAGCAAGGTCAAACTCCTGGGCATATGCAGGTGGAGAAGGCACTTAGCAAGTTATCGGTGGCTGCTTCTCCTCAGAAAGCCATAATGATGAAAGAGGTTAACAAACCAGACAGATTGTTTTAAGCAGATCAATTTTTTGTCTGATACACTTGTTTATATTTTCTTCAGCAATTGCAATGTGAAAAGATACTGTTTCTTACCCAGGTAACTAGGTAAAATTTACAACCTTTTAAACCATTGATGGTTTAAGAAGCTCTGGCAGCCCACTGCTAGAAAGTGCTATGAAAGAACAAGCTGGTACATTTGTCACAGAAGAAAGAATGTAACAGATATATTTGCTCTTTATCTTAGTAAATAAAATAACTCTTCATGCTCCTGCCTTCTATTGCCTAAATATTAGGTGCTCAGGGATTGTTCTGATTCTTTATGTTCTAATCCAAAGTATATTAGGAAAGGATGATCCATTGCAGCTCTTTAGGGAAGGGCTGTTTCCATATGAATGACAGGTGTTATTATGGGAAACAAGTAAATAAACCTTCAAAAGATGGAACTTCTTCAGCAAAATAAAACAACAGGAGGGAGGAAGCTGGGGGGAGAAGACCAAGGTCTGTAATGTCAGTTTATACTGACTTGTGTAAATTCAGGTGATTGTTGATTTTGGAGATTGATGGTAATAAGCCAAGACCCCAGGACATAGAGCTTTTGGGTAATATTCTGTAATGTTTCCTAACTCTTACCTTTTTCTCAGGTAATTTAATCAGGAGGAGTTTATCGGGTTCGGGGGCATTTGCTTTTTGTTTGGCTTTTTCCTGTTCAATCAGCATTTGGTTACAATTTCTTTCTGCTACAAGGACTTGAGATAGGTGATCAGAATTACAGTGAGGAGTCTGTTGAATCAGTATGCCAGCAGAGACACACTACAAATAGAGTGGGATTAAAAGAATTTCAGGGGAATAGAAGTTAAAAGATTTTTTCAACAGCTTTTCAGTCAAGTAGGTCATATTTAATTAGATGCTGCAGTTTTTATAGCATGAAATCACAAGCAAGTGCCCTTTGGTGTACACAGCTCTGTTGTATCACACTTTGAAGTAGAATTGGTGGTAGTAAAGGAACTGGCTGTTCAGATGGCTGTTCCTTTTTTAGCTCTCACTGGGGAAAGAAGTATGAAAATGATTACTTGCAGAAAGAATTTGACTACTGCTATATGATTTTACTTTGCATGAGTGTAGAGTATGTAGTCAACCAGTTTTCTAGTGAAAGAAAATTAGACTATGAAAATGTCCTTAATTTACTGATAGTTTTATAGAGTATTATTGTAAAATTGAAAATAACATTGGTGGATCACATTCAGAAATAATTACTTAGTAAGACCTAAATCATGATTGCTTGTTTTTCAAGTAACTGTTTTGCAGCTACTAGGTGAACAGGATGAGTAAATTTTTGTCACCACAAAGCTCATTACACGTTTGGATTATACTCAGGTTTATGAGGTGAGGAATGCAGAGATTTGTTTTGAATTTTTTCAGGTTTGTAGCCTAGTGAGTTGTCAAGACAGAATTATACAGAAGGATTCATTATTAGTGATTGGTAATGTTTTTTATGACATTTGGGTATAGATAATCTCAAAACTAAGAAGTTTTCACTCTTGTAATGCTGTTTTTTTCTGGGTGTATACACACTAATAACTTCCATTAGAACATTTAAGGTGAGGGTGGAAATAATGAAATATCTGGTAAAACATCAGCTAGTATCTTTTCTCATTTGAAAAAGTTGTTACTCCAAAAATGCATCTTGAAATTATTTTTTACCCATGACCTCATTGGTGTAGGATTCCCATCGGCCAACTCTGCAGGAGTCAAGGCAGAGAGAGCAGCTGGGTGTGCTGGGGCAGGGAGGGCATTGTTTCAGGTTGTGCAAGGATGTGTTTGCATGTGGAACAGTCCTTAGCCCTGGTGAATCCTGACTATATTTAACTCTGGCCAGCTTACATGAGTGAGATCAGGTATGTGGAATGACACGTGAGGAGAAGCTTAGAGCAGGTGCCTGGCTATGGGTGAGAATGGATTTGAAGGAAGAGTGAGGACTTACATGGGAAAGGATTGGGTGCAAGGCAGAAGAGTGATAGGCAAGAATGGATGAGGGGCAGGTTCTTTGAGTTGGGAAGGATCAGATGTTCTTGGGGAATGGGGAGTGACAGTATCTACTCAGTTGGCATCTGGGGAGCAAAGTCAACATTTGAGGCAGTTAAAAGGTAGTGGAGGAGTAGTGTTGTTACAGGACTTGGCCACTCTTCTTTCCTCCATTTCCCCCTATCTCCTCTGGTTTTGCTGTCTGAAGTATGTTAGTTCTTCACTGACAATCTTCTTAAAGAGTAAAGAAGCATGGAAAACAAATAAGTATTCCACTGGTTAGGGGACTGTTGTGTCACTATGATTTCAAAGGGAAACTTTTTTGCTGTATTTGGGAAACAGGTTTTACATTACCTACTTTTATAAAAACACTGATTTTGACATAAATGCACACAAAGATACTATAGCAAAATGCACAGGAAGAATCTATGTCTTGGTTGATTGTAAGGTTTGCAAATTTTGTCTTTATGTTGTACTATAAACATTATTTTTCTAATTTGGACATCTGGGAATATTGGTCTCTCTTAGATTGAAACATTTGGTTTGTGTTTTTTTCTCTAGATGTAAACAATCAAAATTTAAAACAAGCTTTTATAGTCAAGTACTGTGAGGAATGGAAAAGGCCTTGTGGATGCTACATTACTTAAATTTAGGAGCTGTAAAAATTAATACATCTGAAATACTGGAATATTATTCATGTGTATCAAATAAGATCTTTTGGATTAATTTTGAAATAGCATTCAGGGCCTGGAAGTATGTGCAAATTCTAAAATGAGTATGGTGCTTTATATGCTTTCTATGGTTTTTGATTTGCTGATAAATAATATGTTTTTGTGGTCATGTGAAGTACATGTGGGATCAGAAAGACTTTGGAGACAATTATTTCCATGTTACTTCTTTATTTTGCAGGTAATATTGTACAAAACAGTTCTCCTGCAGGTGTTGTTTGAAATCATTTCCATGATGACTGATTTTTACTTTTGACAGGAGAAAATTCAGATCCAGTTGTCACAGTCTTTTGAAAAAGAAGAAAAACCTGCAAAAGATGAAGCAGAAAAGGAAAAATCCAGTGATAAGCTGTCCAGAAAAATGTTATCAAGAGGTTTGCTATCTGTCATTATGCATTTAAATGTACCACGTAGATAATAATATTTAGAGAAAATTCAGTTTGCTTCCAGGACAGCATTGCAGAGCATTACTTTTTTTTTTCTAAGGATATTATTCAAATATATCAGACATCTTTGAGCTGGAGAATGAACTGGTCCCAGATAATACAGTGCCTTGGAGGCTTCATCAAACACATGTATCTCCAGTAAATGCTTTCCCTTGTTTGCCTGTCTGGCTGTGCAGATCAGCACAAGAGGAGTTGTGTTGCCTCCACTGTGTCCAAGTGTTCTTTGTAAAAGTGACTTTGCTAGGCAGTAGAATTAATCTTATTCCTAAGCCCTATTACAGCTTTTGGTGAAACTTAAGTGAGAATGACAGCTACCTTTGTACTTTTTATGATCTTTATTTGACAGAAGTCAATGTTCTTGTTTATTTCACTTTTGATAATACATAGAATTTTTAATAAAAGTTTTACAGCAAGGGTAGAACTACTTAAGTAAAATTGTCAAGTATTAAGTTTTCACTTCAATATTTCTGCATTCTGGGTTGAAGATCTATTTTTTATAAATTTTTATAAATTTTTTATAAATTTTTATAAATTTTTATAATTTTTTTTTTGGACCTGGAATAGAACCATAAAATTAATGATGTAAGCATGTCTGTGTCCATATTTCTTGATGTCTCCTAAGGGCAGAAGACTTTGTGCACTTAAATTGACAAATCATTGTACGACTCTTGCTGTATATAGAGGATCAAGAACATTTATCTTGACATCTTAGGTCAACCATTGTGTAGGAAATCCCATTAAAGCTAGAATTCTTCTTGAAACAGGTAGCACTTGTCTGTCTTCTGGCATTTAATTCTATAAGGCCTTCTTCATGTGGCCTTTCAGAGCATCTTGTCCCAGCTGGCAGCTTGGTATTTGTGAAATAAAAAGCACTAGGATGGAGAACTTAACTGCCTTTATAAATCTTAGTCTTTGAAATGATGCCTTAAAAAACTATGGTGTTCTTTCAGAGCTAACTTGCTTGATTATTAAAGTACCTGCAAAAACCCAACCTGGCCACCTTCTCCCCAAAAAAGGCCCCCAAACAAACATCTACTAATGTTAAGTAATGACGAGGAGTTGAAACCAATGTGACAAAATGAATAAGGTAGAGTTAGCTGTATCTCAGTATCTCTGTAACTCAGTATCTCCTCTGGAGATAAATGACTTTACAATTCAGTAGCTGCCAAAATAGAAATGGTGGAATTTAAGCATCAGTCTTAGTGGTTATAACTAAATTATTGGTCACTTGCATTCAATCTTACGGTTGCTTTATCAGGCATACCTTCCCTCCTTTCCCTCCTTTCCCTCCTTTCCCTCCTTTCCCTCCTTTCCCTCCTTTCCCTCCTTTCCCTCCTTTCCCTCCTTTCCCTCCTTTCCCTCCTTTCCCTCCTTTCCCTCCTTTCCCTCCTTTCCCTCCTTTCCCTCCTTTCCCTCCTTTCCCTCCTTTCCCTCCTTTCCCTCCTTTCCCTCCTTTCCCTCCTTTCCCTCCTTTCCCTCCTTTCCCTCCTTTCCCTCCTTTCCCTCCTGCTTATCAGATTCCATAGTAATCTCAAACCACATATGCAGATAAAGAAAACTCACTGTCATTCTTCCTTAGGGAACTGGAGGTTCCCTGTCCTCAGGTGGACTTGGATTCTGTCCAGGAAAAAAATCAGGTCTCATTTTCAAGGATTGGACTCTTTGGTAACCCAGTTTCCTGCTATGCCAAGAGGCTGCTCTGCCAGCACTGTTGCTTCTAATGAAAAATCCTGTAGGGATTCTGTCTCCAGCAAATCTTACCCTTTTTCATGCAGTAGTACCCTCGTTGCCAGTAGAAGCTAATTTGCCACGACTGCTCTCTGTACTGACCACAGATACATCTGGAACAGCTAGGACATAGGCATAAGTTTGATTTGATACTAGGTTTACATGTAAGTTCTTGTAAGAAGTCTAGTTCCAAAAATATTGTTAAAACACCTCTAACTTTTGCTTCTAAGACCTAAAACTCTGAAAGGTGCTCATTGAAAGGAAGATTTGCTGTTAAATAATTTCTTTCAGTGATGGATTTTAGAGAACAAAACAACTTTGAATAATTTGCTTCACTGGAACCAGAAATCAGGCAGAAGGTCGTGAGACTTTAAAGACCTCTAAATATTATGTAGTGAAAACAAAGTCCAACAAAACAAGGATTTTTTTTAATAACACAAATTAACATTTCTGAAGATGAAACCGTTACATTCTGAATGACAGCATGAATTACAACATGTTGTAATTCTGTAGATCAGCTGCTTGTCCACAGAGGTGTATACAACACTGCTTTAAAGGCTACAGCAATTTGTTGGTAGACTGGCAGTGTTACTAAAGCTCTTGCATCTCTATTATGCTTGAGTTAGGGGAGTGGGGGGAGCTACTGTTGTGTTCTCTATTTTGGTTTTGTTTTGGTTTTTCACTTGTGAGCCTTTTCCCTGGAAACTGAAAGTGCTTAATTTTGAGAATAACATGCCCAATTTTTATATAGTGTTGATCTATAAATACCATGTTCAGCAATAATTGTATAAATATAGTATTAATGTTTAATATTAAAGTGTAATTCTGCTCTCTTCCCCCCACCCCCCCTTAGATTCCAGCCAAGAATATACAGATTCTACTGGTATAGATCTTCATGAATTTCTAGTAAATACATTAAAAAACAATCCCAGGTAAGCATATGTAATGTCAACTTTCTGATTTTCTTTCTTGTTGGTGCCTAAGGTGTAACACCACCTGTTTCTGGTTTGTTTTCTTTTTTTGTTTACCCCTCCTCCATGTCTAATACTATATGTCAGTTATTTAGGATGAGATTTTGTTGCATGAGCTAACTAAAGCACCAGTCCACTAATTTGTGTTATATGAACAGACATATAGGACACTGAAATGGTTTTAAAGCTTTTAATGTTTAATAAGCTGGGAATGAGTTCTTTGTGCACTTCTGTCCCTGAAGGGACTCTTATACTTTGTCTCTAAAACTTTTATTCTTTTATCATCTGCTTGTTAGAGACTAGACAGCTTCTTATACTTTAATCTGCCTTGCACTGAGTTTACAGACATAGAAACTTTTTTTTTTAAGCTGTGCCATGTAGCCATAGTTAGAGGCACAGATCTTCACTCTGCACATCAGAAACCAAGTCTGATCTAATTCAAGTCCATCATTTTCTGGCAACAGAGTTGACATGGTTCTGTTGCACTGAGATATTGCTGTCTCTCTTGTTTGGTCTTTGCCTCAATGGGGGTTTTGTACTGTGGCAAGAAAATTCTCAGTGGAGTTGTGCTGCTGTTGCAAAACCCATTAAACTGCATTATTAATGTATATTTCATTTATGATTTTCAATCTGATAAGGTATTTGGATTCTGTTTTATTGGCAAAAAAATAAAAAACAAACAAACCACGATACGGGACCAACACCATTTTGTCCTGTAGAGTAAAATTATCCAGCACAGACCTCTGTACTATTGTAATTTTTCATGTTTGGAATCAAAGCATACCAGTGAAAATAAGAAACTGTAGGTAAAGATCTCCTGTGGTTTAACATGTATAATAACTGGGAAGCTTAGTTATGTGATGTTCAGAAATTAAGAACCATGGGACAGTTAATTTCATTACATATTAATGATTTATGGGAACTGGCAGAATCATTTTTAAGACTTTTGTTTTATGGCATTTCAGCTAATGTTCATTTCTGTCACCTCGAGTTTTAGCTTTTTCATCTTCTCTTAACATCCATCACATAGCAGTGTGTGCTGTGTTTTCACCACTGTATTATTGGTGTGTCATAGCAGTGCCTCCTGTCACCAGTGCTCTGTCACACTGTGTCTCTATGAACCCATGATGCTCACAATCTGAGGGCCAGCTCAGGCCTCTCCAAATCTATCTACCTGTGCTAGCTAATAAGAGACAACCTGGTCACTGCTTTTCCTTTTTCTTGAGAGTGTCTTGTCAGTGAATGCACTTTCTGTTGAGCCTACTGGGTGATCGTAGGATCTTTGTATCCTGATTTCTGAGAGGAGCCTGTTTCATTAGATGGGTTCAATAAGTTATGGGGGAGTGAGAAATTAATACTTTGCTCTTAAAATACTGCATTTGATACCTGGTGGTCCTGTTTACAGTCTGCCATCACCCCTTGATCACAGGTCTTACCTGTGTATACATCAGGTGAATACAACTGCTGTTATTGGAGTGTCTCATATGTGAGTTGCTGTGTTTTTATTTTCAGGGACAGAATGACGCTGCTGAAATTAGAGCAGGAAATTTTAGATTTCATTGGTAATAATGAGTAAGTACTGTACTCTTATAGGAAAAAAGAATTCAAGAGTATTCCTGTTTATTTAATAAACCTACTATTCCTTTCTTCCAGAGTTCCAAGAAAAAAGTTCCCCCCAATGACATCTTACCATAGAATGCTGTTGCACAGGGTAGCTGCTTACTTTGGATTAGAGCACAACGTGGACCAGAGTGGGAAGTCAGTCATAGTAAATAAAACTAGCAATACAAGAATGTAAGTGTAAAAGTCTTAAAAAAAAAAATGTGCATAGACTTAACAATCTGAGGTACATAATGCAGTGATACAGCACCAGGGCTCTATTTACTCACTGGGAACCATGCAGCAAGGAGAGGTAGCAGCAAGATCTTTATTGTTCATGTTCCAGTGCTCTGTCATAATGTGACCTGTTTCATATTTAAACTTTTCTTTGGGGAAAAAAAGGATGTTACTTGTAAATGCAGAATTTGTGTTGCTTTTCCAACTTTGTTTCCATGAAATATGAATTTATATCAACTGTTTGTCTGTTTGAAGATTTACACCAGTAAAATGTACAAAGTACATTCTTTGTTTATTTTGGAAAGCAAAATCAGCCCTTCATTTAGAACTGGGTCATTTCTGATTTGGTGAAGGGAAGGGACAAGACTTACACAACTTTGGCTTTTGTACTGTAAAAAATCTATTGGGAATATTCAAGCATAGATGTTGGTTGATTGGAATAAGGTGGCTTACAGATCTCTAATGACCTTAGAAAAATAAATGTAGCAGAGCAACCAGACATCCCAGTCAACCCACTTAACAAGTCCCATGTGCTGCTTAACTGTGTGCTGGGGAGTTCTTGAAGAAACCACCGGGCAAACCCATGTGGCAGAAAAAGTGGCACTGGGGCCACAGCAACCACAAACCCCGTGCATAGCTGAGGTTTTCATTCAAAGGACCCAGCTGTTCTCTCTGTCTTCTGCTCTTGCTCTGTCTCTTCATTCTCTCTCAAAAAGACAAAGGACTAATGTGTTGGTATAGTTATGCTACCTGGTTTCTTATTTCAACTTAAACACATTTGCCTGACACCATTTTTGTTGGGGTGTTTTGTTGAGTATGCTATGATTAGAACATGAAAGTGGTTTACAGCTCTCTGTGTACACTCTCTACAGCTTTGAGGAAAAAAAAAAACCTAATTATCCACCCTACTTTTCGAGTCAGTAGAACTGAAATAATATATCACACTGAAATTTCACTTGAACTAAAAAGTTTCCTCCTCAAAAGTTCCTATGAAAATGTATAGAACCTAAATATGTGTTAAATAACTTGAATATTCACATATGTGTTCTTGCTCTGCCTATACTTTCTCTGCCTAAGCTGACCTGTCATGCATTTAAAATCTGTTGCCTTTGCATCTTCCAGCATCTCTAGACTGAAGCTTCAATCTAGCACTTCAAGTGTGAAATAAGAATTATTAAGAGATGATTATTAAGAGATGATCTATTATTAAAAGATGATTTCATCATTTATGCCTTTTTTGTTTTGTTTTCTTTATTTCCAGACTGTATTTAAATAGCTTATATCCTCTGGAAGCCCCCTATAGGTGTAGTTACTAATTAGCAGGCATTTCATCTAACCTGCAGACATGAAGATTCTGAATGTTTTCAGTATTCTTATTTTAAATCGTTTTGGATATAAAATAAGAATTTAGAAAGAAAACCTTGGAGATCTGCTCCACGTTGAATAAAACCAAACTTACCTTTTCCTCATAGGCAGATTCCCGGCTCCATCGCCGAGCAGTGATGTTACTGACATCAACAACCCAGTGCATACTGGGACGTCTCAGTGGAGTGGGAAGTTGGTGATTGCAGGGCAGTAAATTCAGGGACCTTTAAAAGCAAAGAGGTAAGACAGTCTAAAGGTTCTCTGAAATGCCTGCTAATTATGTTTGGGCATCCAGTAACTGATAGTTAGGCTTGGCTGTTTTATAGAAAAAGATCTCCTGACTTCATACCAATGTCCTGGTTAATGAATAAATAGCAGAAATGGAGGATTACACAAATGTTTTATCGTTTATTAGGCAGCTATTTCCTGATTGTCTGAGAACTTCTCTTATGATAGTAGTAGTACTGTTGTCTTGGTACTTGATAGCTGTTTTTTGTAACAAGAGCTTGCAAAATAACTCATTTTCTTTTACAAAGTAGATAAACACCAAAACAATTTATATAAACTGTTGCTTCATCCTCTCACTGTGATCTTAAGAAGCTCTTGCTTGCCTGCATTGTACTGTTCTCCTCTTGCTTATTTCTACTTAATTTTGCTGTAGAATTTTGTAAGTTCCAATGCTTTCTCCTCTGTCTTACCTTCTGTTTCCCTTGAAATGAATTCTTGAGATATTACAGCTCTAGCAGAAAGCACCTCTGTTCACTTCCATGCATGCCCACTATCCATTGCATGGCACCAGTCTGGATTCAAGAGCACTTCTGATTCCCTAAGGGCATGTGGTTTGCTTGCCACCTTAATTGGAAATAGAAGCAAAAGCTTTGAAGGAGGAAGAGATTTTAAAAGCAGGTTTGTTATGCCTCAGGAACAGGACTTGCTAGGGGCACGCATCATCTTATGTTTTTGGCACCTTTTCCATTGCCTGGACAACCAAAATCTATCACTTCAGTTAGAATATTAAGTATATTTAACATTAATCTTGAGTATATTTCAGTTTGCTTCACTGTGTATAGTGTATGTTTACAAAACCATAAATCTTTTCTTTTTAACCACTTTTCATAGACCTGACCAAAAGTTTTGTGAGCATATAAAGGATGAGAAGAGTGACGATTTCCAGAAGCGGTACATCCTTAAAAGAGATAACTCTAGTTTAGACAAAGATGACAACCAGGTAAGTACATCTGGATTGTTTCCTCCCACTTGCTCTAGTTGACTCTGTATTTGTACTCTTTTCCTTTAGAAATTGACACTGTATCACTTAATCTAGATGAGAATACGATTAAAAGATGACAGAAGAAGTAAATCCATAGAAGAACGTGAAGAAGAGTATCAGAGAGCTAGAGAAAGAATATTTGCACAAGATGTATGTATCAAAGAAAATCTTACAGTGTTTTCTATCAGTGCTTCACACACATACACACATGTGGTTTTTGTTAAAAGATACAGAAAGTTTCCTGGAAAGAAGTTAACGAAGGGGCCTGAGCAGCTAGGAATCGTTAGTGTGGTCTGAGTTTTAAATTATAGTGAAGTTACCAAAAATTTTTCTTCCTTCTCTGATCACTGCTGTGTGAAACTCAAGCAGCCTTCAAGAAATATTTTGGTGCTATCAAGCATTTCCTCTTTCAATGCATTATTTTGCCCCTTAGCTATTATTTCTGACATTTATCTGTAGCTCTTGCATATCCAAAACCAGTTTCTTGTTTTAAAGAAAGAGCGATGACCAATGGGCTCTGAGAGGCCAATGTGCTGTACTCAGATATTTTCCAAAAGTGTTATTTTTTTTTGTTCATCCTAGTTAGGATATTTTGGATACAAAATTACATTTTCCTTTTCCATATTCACACACCATTTTGTGTACCCTTAAAAGCTTTGTGCCAAATGTTAGAAGTCACAGTCAGGGACATGGTAACTGAAGTTAATAATAGCTTTTTTGATTGTATATTCTGTCTGCCTTTTAGCCTATGCATACTTACACCCAAAGAACTGGTACAGTTATTGCAGTAGCCACTGTCATATTCTACTTCACACTTCCAAGCAGAAGACAAGGCAACTCAGGTGGTGTTAGCAGACTTGTGAAATCACACATCAGCTGGAAGTCACATAAAGCAGCCAAGGCTTAATGGAAGAATTGTGACTTCAGAAAAACACTGCTCTAAGCAAAATGGTCAGCACTGTAACTATTCTAATGTGAAGTTTTATTTCCTGCAGATGGGCCTTTTTATGTTGTTCTTTTTTCATTTCACATAACATGGAAATTATCGACCGAAGAGTTTTTAAGTTTCCAGGTAGCTTGATATAAAGAGGATGCTGTAAAATTTCATGTATAAAGCAAAGGACTCCAAATTGCAACACTTTTTCTAACTGTGCTGTGGTAGGGATTCTAGGTACCATTTATATTAATTTCTGCACTTCTTTGCCCCTCAGTCCCTGTGTTCCCAAGAGAATTATTTCACTGATAAAAGGTAAGAAAATTTGTACTTTCATTCAGTTTTGCTTTTCTATTTTCTTAATAAATATTAAGCTATCTTATTAAAATGTCAACAGAATCCAGGAGGAAGAAACTAATAATACACAACAAAGACGACAGATACTTAGGTATTTGATGCTTTTTTTTAAAAAAAAAAAAAATTCCAAAGTATTCTGCATGCATTTCACCTTTTTGTTTGTTTGTTTTCCCCTCCTTTTTTTTTCTTTTCTTTTCTCTCATTTTGCAATTGATGCTTGTGCTAAAAGTTTAGTTTATAACTTACAGAATCAATAAGGAGACATCAGGGAGATCATCCAACAGCCATCAGAGCAGTACTGAGAATGAGCTGAAGTATTGTGAACCCCGGCCCTGGAGCAGCACCGATTCTGATAGCTCCATCCGCAACCTGAAGCCAGCTGTAACCAAAGCCAGCAGCTTCAGTGGGATATCAGTTCTGACAAGAGGAGATAGCTCTGGAAGCAGCAAAAGCACAGGCAGGCTGTCTAAGACAGGTATAATAAAATCTGTACAAATACACAGTTACATAGCAGTGAAGTACCTGGTGGTTTGATACTTGTCATGTGTTGTGTTTGTACATTGGCACCTCAGTCTTGTGGGTGCTCCATGCATCCAACTCCCTCTGGATACAGTGGGTGCTGCATACATGGAATGGCTGCCAATCTAGGGAGTGCCCTGGAGGGCTAGAATTCAGGTTAAAAATCAAATGAAGCCTTTTGACTTTGGAAGTAAAATTTTAAAGTGCATTGCAGGTGGCTCGAAGTGAAATGCACTTCATCTGATACAAAAGGATTTGGAAACATTTATCAGCAGAATTACTTTATTCAAAATAAAAAATTCAGAGTTCAACTCTCTAGTTTCAGTGTGTAAAGCTGTATTCTGCAGTCTTGGGAAACTGTGCTGCTCTCCTACTAGCTAGGAAATACAGCATAGAGCCTATAAATTTTTAGTTATATTTGTTGTGTTCTCTTCATGTGCCATTGTTCCACTGATCTGATCTTTTAGCAATCTAGATGTTGAATTTTATCAATATTCACTTAAATGTAACAAAAAATACTGTTTAATTTGAAGATTCAGAAATGTTGGAGAAAATATAAGAGTCTGGGTTTCAAAGCTGCATGTTACTTGTTATTAATAACCAAAATCTCAGAAAATATGGATATAAATCTTCTGTGGTTCAAAAATGCAATTTAGTAAGTATTTGTATTTCAAATGCTGAAGTAATTTGATCCAATCAATGATGTTGGTTGTGGAGAATGTTGAGGCATGTGATCCATGGGTGGGCTGTGGATGTGGAGCTATGGACAACTTGAGAATTTAATGCAGAACTGTGAAAAAACAGAATATTGTTGCTTGCCTGTGTCGTGCTTGGCTTTGATGTTATCTATAAAACTTGTTCCTAATGAGGAGCTGTTTAAATAGTTTGCTTTCCCTTAAACCACCACTTCATTATTAGGTATATCAGCACACTTCTTTGTCTTAGTGGAGTAAACCAGATACAAATCCTCTTTGTCCATTGTGTACTTGTGTAAAAAAAAATACAGTCCAAGCATATGCTATAAAATTGTGCCATCATATGAGCTATTTCATTTAGCAATGTAGTAATACTGTGTGGCACAGCTTGAAAAGAAACTACAACTTGCCCAGAGTGTGTGTATACATTTATAGAAATAAACACATTCTTAGAAATTTTTCTTTCTTAAATTGCAAGAATATGAAAAGGCTCCCAAAATTTCACTGTAAGCTTTATTTTGGCATTCTGAGAGATAACATTCAAAGCTTAAAATGCCTGCCTTGATGGTTGTTGCTTCACTGCAGTTACAGGTTGTGGTGATTTTGCCTGTGTTGAGATGGGTTTTGTTTGTTCATTTTGATGAAGGATGTAATTGGCTTTATGATGGCTTCAGCCTTATTTCTCTACATAATCTAGAAGTGGATTGCTTACAAACAAATTAATCAAAATAACTCCAGTCAGGTGAAAGTGGCTAAAGAGCTGGGATACACTATTTTGCCCAGTTTCCAAGCAATAGCTTTGTATTTCACTTTCTCTAGCAATAGGAGAAATATACAGCATCACCAGATGCTTCCAGCCATACTGCCTTGTCATACACACAGGTATGTGTATGGATTACATTAAATGGATTAAATGAATCCATTAAATTGAATCCGTTAAATGGATTACAGTTACAAATTTCTATGAATGCCAAGTAACTTCACACAACACATCTCTTCTCACAGCTCTGAGCTTTGCTATCTCTCCTAGATTGTATAGAGGCTGCTAATGAAGTGTTCTTAAAGTTAAGCAACTATATTCTGTCTCTTAAATGCTGCAGATATCATAGCAAAATCTTAATGAAAATTATGACCAGCTGTATACCTAGAGATTTAGGGATACAGTGGTGTAAGAACAGTGCAGTCCTATCCCTGTATCAGATTTTTGGGATGTTGCTTTTAGCTGCATGCATGGGCTTTCAGAAGGCTCAGGGTCTGGTTCTCCACTGCCTTGCAAAGTTTATAGGCATTCATATCTAAAACTATTATTGCTCTCAATCAGCTGTTTCATACTCACCTGAACTTTTTGTTGCATAAAGCTAAGTTAAAGCTACTGTAATTTTTTCCAGCTATGTTCTTCAGACCAAAACCAGGTCTAAAAATTGGTCAAAGAAGGAAAAGAACAGTTTTAGGGTTTATAGTGTTTTGCAACTTGCCCAGCAGGAAAGTCAGAGAAGGTCTCTAGGAATAAAAAGGTGTGTTTAGCCAGTGCACGTAATGCCCTGGCCTGTACACGTGCTGTTGTTGTAGGCTGTGTGTCCATCCCATGGGTGTATCCAGCTGTGTGCAGCATTTTGGAATAAGTGACCAACCACTTGGGCGAGTTGCAGATGAACTGAACATTAACATGTATGCATGAGTACAGTGTATTTTCTGCCCTGCAAATCCAAGGTAGATATGAAAGCCTCACTTGACAGTGCAAAGCAGTGCAGAATTCACCCTTGGTTCACAGAAGGAATCTTTGTATTCCAGGGGAGATGAAGGGGGAGTTGATTGAAAAGGCCACTGTTTTATCATGTGCTTAATGCTGAGCTTTAAGGGTGAGCATTTACAATGATGTGTTTTAAGTGAGCATGATGTTTCTGTCTCTAGGTAAAAACAATTTCTCGTTACTCCTTTCCTAGGTTCAGAGTCTTCTAGTAGTGTAGGGTCATCCACGGGTTCTCTTTCTCACAGCCAGCAGCCTCTTCCAGTGCCAGCTCTAAGCCAGCCTTCTCCTGGCACCCCTGCAGGCTATCCAGCTGTCAGCACTAGTAACTCTCTTTCCTTTGATGGTGGCATAAGCGGGCAAGTGGCACCTCCTAGCAGTAGCTTCTTTCTGCTTCCCTTGGAAGCGGCAGGCATTCCCCCTGGCAGTGTTCTGATCAACCCTCAAACAGGTTGGTACACACTTGTGGATGTTTGTATTGCAATTGAGAACGTGGAGAAAAATGCACGAGTGTTTGTGTATATAAGGCTGAATGTCAGTATTGCCTTTTCTGGTTTTTTTCATATTTTTTTTCCTGTGGTTGTGTTTGTTCACTGCACTTATTATATAAAGAGAGCATGACTCTAAGATCAAAGGAAAAAGTGAACTTAGTTGCTTTTCTCTAGTAGAGTTTTAACTTGCATGTAAAATGTTAATGAGTGACTTGCACAAAATATGAAAATCTTATTCTGCATTTTGGATAATAAATCATAACTGCTTCAGCTTGTTTCATGAGAGGCAAAAAGTCTTTCCCAGTGCTACCATAAACAGTTTAAGTGAGGGATAAGAGCCTGAAGAGAAAGTAATATTGACTGGAAGGAACTTAGCAACTTCTTTGTTAGTCACAGCATGTTCTTGTGTCTCTGCTCGTGACACTGACTAAACACAAGTGGAAGAAATAACCATGAGATACTTGCTAGTTCTAAACTTCTGTTTGTCAGTTTAATACAGGACTAAATCAAGATTGGCATAATTGGCCAATACTCCTATTTTTAGTAAGTAATAGGAAATGGATACATCAGAATTTAGATGCAAGGAGCTGTTGAACTGCTTCTCTGGATTAAATGACTAATTAGTACTCTCTACTATTAGTAGAGAATACTACTAATATTCTCTATTAGTAGAGAATACTAATACTAATTAGTATTAGTATTCTCTGGGCAATCTTTTACTTTACTGTAGAAATTTAGAAATCCTAAAAATTTTAATTTACCTTTTATGTAACATATCATCCATTATTTTTAGAAAATTATTCTATTTTAATTTTACTGTAAATAATTTTTTTCCTGGTAGAAATATACTCTAGAAAATATACCCTAGAAAATACTCTAGGGTGTATTTCCCATCACTGTATAGATGGCCTTATGTTTTAATATAAATACACACAATGTCTTTAATTTCCTGTCACTAGGGTAGTTAGAACAATCAGTTATTAAATTATTCTATAACTAAAATGTTTAATGTTGAAATAGATTAATTTCTCTTTTTCCTTTGTGCACATTGTTTTTTTTCCTAATTTTAGATTTTTTTAATTAATGACTGCATGTTGATATGTTGCCTAATGTTTCTCTTACTGTATAAATGAATGGTTTAAACCAGCCCTGCTAAAATTGTTTACAAAGGACTAGTTGTAGAATCATAATTTTCATATTGGATTTGGAGGAGGATGTATTTGCCATCTTTACTCTAGGTGCTGGACTAAAGCACTACTGACTTAGTCTTTCTAGTTTTAATGACAGTTGTACATAATACACATGAACTTTTTGATGTGTGACCATCTGAAGACAAAAATGAAGATTAGTGAACAAGTTAAGATAGAAAAATAAGTGGATTTAGTGTTGGTATACACTAGAGTACTTTGTACTCCACATAAAAAAAATGGTAGACAGCATTCTTCATATTTAAGGTTTATAGCCTGGCCATACTACAGGTAACACTGAAACAATACCATCAGCTTGAAAATTATTTAAATTAAAACATGATACAACTTTGTCATTTAAAAAATAGTGAGTTTTGAGTCATCTTCAGTTCAGTTACATGCTTGTCAATATTATGGATGAGATTAGGTTCACTTTCTTTTGTACTGTCAGGCATTTTCCCTGTTACATGGATGGGAATCACACATAGCACCATGGAGGGGCTGAGAAAAAAAAAAAAGTGGTTGTGAAAGTTTTTCATCTGAAAACCTCTGGTAGTTGTCCCACTCTCCCCTCCCCCTCAGAAAGGTGACAGAATTGTGGTTGGTGTTGACTAAAATTACCTTGATTTTCAAATTCCTACATTTTGTCCATTTTTAATATATTTAAACCAGCTATTAATAGTTTTTCATAACAGAAGATGATTTTAATATCTGATGAGCATCAAATAGATAAAGTGCACTTCCAGAACAAGGAGTATCAAGGTTCAGATAAACTTCTCATTTACTTTGTGTTCAAATCATCACACTCCTGATTGTTCATCTGGCTTCATTGTTCCAAATGAGAGTTCAAATCCCATAGATCAGTTTCTCAGCCTTTCTGACAGAAGATCTCATGACCTTAGGTCGATAGAGTCCTCCTCAGTAGCTGAGGATGGTGATTAAGAAAAAGCAGTTCTTTAACACTTTTATGTAGGCCAGTTGCAATTAAAAAGTCTGAAGGAGCTTTAGTTAGCTTTGACAGGACCCTGGCTAGTGTGCAAAGTCTGTTTATACCTTTCTGGAAAGACTCTCTGACAAGAAAATACCTATGTCAGAGGAGGGACAAACATCAGTATTTGGACCTCAGGCATCAAAAAAGCCCACACAGGACACATGTATTTAAGGAGTGAGACACAGGTCCTTGCTAATTTGTTGTTTCTTTGATTTGTTTTGCTTTTTTCCAAGCCAGGAACCAAAATGAAGCACTGTTTGTTCATAAATTTTTTTTAAAGTAGCTTCTTTTTTAATTTTCTTTTTCCTTGGTCCATTGCTGTACTATTGAAGTTGCAAATTATTAAGTAGGAAAATAATACAACAGTATTAAATTTGGAAGCTAAAAGCTATTTTGTCTATGAGTAGGGCAAGGGAGTCCTTTAACAGTAATCTCATTAGCAGTTATGGGAGTGCCACTGCAGTTACTTCTTTATATGTATATTTTAAAGTATTTGCTCTCCTGTCTTCTGATTGTTCAAACTGATTAAGGAATTTAATAGCCTTTTAAAAGGTCTTTAAAATAAGCTATTTATAGTTTTCCTTTATTACTCCTGCTCTTTTCAATCCACTTAATTAAAAATGAGTTTTCAAGATAAGCAGGATACAACAAAACATTTATCTGTGTTCACTAAGTAAAGACTGAGGTATCTTTGTCTACCTTAAGTGTTTTGGTTTTTTTACTGCCTGTAGCTTGTCAAATGAGTCCTGTTTAGTCATTGCTATTATAGATGTGGGGGTTTGGCATAAATCTTTCATGTACAACAGCATGACTTTTTTGTTAATGTTAATATTTTATTCATTTTGCCTGCTGTAAATAGTTCTGGTTTTATTTTCTCCAAACATAGATGGTGCAGCTGGATGTCATTTGGTTGTGTTTGTTCTCTTTCAACCTTCCAGGTCAGCCATTCCTTAACCCAGATGGCACTCCAGTTGTGTACAATCCACCTATGCCTCAGCAACCCGTTAGGACCCAAGTGCCTGGAGCTCCACAGCAGCCACCTCTTCCTGCAGCACCTCAGCAGCAGCCAGCAGCCAACCACATCCTCTCACAGGTGCACATGTCAGACACAAGGTGTTTGTAGTGATGATTGGAACTGTCTGAGAGCAAGGGATTGGGAGGTCTGTTCTGCTGAAGCACAGGTGTGGGTAACTGGGCTTTTTACCCCCCCCAGCCCTCAGAACTCTCAGTTCTGCTGAGGACTGAACATGGTGGGCAGCCTTTTCTTAAAAATAGAGAAAATGCTTTAGTATGAATCAAAGAATAATTTGGGTTGGAAGGGACCTCTAAGGGTCATCCAGTCCAACACCCCTGCAGTCAACAGGGACATCCTCAGCCAGATCAGGTTGCTCAGAGCCTCATCAAGCCTCACCTTGAACATCTCCACAAATGAGGCCTCAACCACCTCCCTGGGCAACTTGTTCCATTTTTCCACTGCCCTCATGGTAAAGAGCTTTTTCCTAACATCCAGTCTAAATCTACTCTTCTCTAATTTAAAGCCACCGCCCCTTCTCCTATCACTCCAGACCCTTGCAAACCCTCTCCAGCCTTCCTATAGGCCCCTTCAGATACTGAAAAGTCATTATTTGTTTCCCCTGGAGCCTCATCTTCTCCATGCTGATGGAAACATTACCTATCAAGAAGGTACCAAGCCTAGAGAAAAGAGGCTCTGCCTTCTGCCCTCGTGACACCTCATGGCTACCCCTGGCTTTAGTGCTAATCCAGTCAGCAATCTGGGCAGAGAGTTAATGCAGCTGCTGTCTCTGTCTCCTTTTCTGAAGGTTATTTTTCATCCAGGTGAATCCTTGGGCTGTACTGCACAAGTGGTACTCGTGGCACAAAAGAGGTAGTTTCAGACTGATGGAGTGTGAGTGCCTCTTCAGTAGCACATTGACTTACTCTGCACACGGAGTAAGTGTGTTACTGAAGTGTGTTATTCTTTTCTTGTATAAGAGGAATTTATTCAAATAGGCCAGATTAAAGGTGACCTCAGCCCTTAAACAAGAAAAGCAAAGCTCAGAGTGTGTGTGGTCGGATGAGGGGGAGGGTTCTACCTCTTCTCACAGCAGCTATTTCAGACACCAAGCTGCAGGCTTCCTGTGGTGTTTTCAAATTCTCCATTTTTATCAAAAAGTTCTTTATAGAACTTCATCTAAACCTTTATCTTACTCATTTTGCCTGTTTAAATTTTTGGTTCACTGCACCTGCAGATGCCACATTAGGGAGAGTGTTTTGGAAAAGTCTCAGCTGCACCTTTTCTCCCTATCCAGTTTATGGAAGTGTGTATGTGGTATTTACAGTTTTCTTCACAAGTTCTTTACTACATCAAAGATTGCCTTCTCAATGGATACTGGAGTTGAACCTGCCCACATTATTATCTGATATTCAAATAACCACAATCCAGAGAAAATATTATAGTGTTGTTGAATAAGTGAAAGTAACATGTTGAGATCTGTGGCTAGTAGTAAGTTCATCCTGCTTTTAGGTGCTTTGAAACAAATTGTATTTAGAACATGTGTAGTTTTCATTTTAGCATTTAAATATATCTCTAAAAGAAAGTTTCTTTTAGAGACTTAGAGCAAATATGAAAAATAAACAGATAAATAATATAAAACAAAACATTTCTGCTGGGAGATTGAGATACTAAAAATTACTTTTAATTTTGCTTGGTCTTGAGCTTAAAAAGTGTCCATTCCCTTTCTGGTAATGGAACATAGTTGCTTTTTTCTATTACAAAAGACTTTGTTTTCACTTCTTTTACTCTGATGTTAACCATGTTTATAAACCTGTTGTTTCTTCAGCCTCTGAGGCCTCTGCAGCCTTCCTCCCAGCCTGTTCAGTACTCTGCAGTCTCTTATCCACCCCCGCTCCTGCCCGTCTCCTCCGCACAGCAATACTCTGTGGTACTGCAGCTTCTGTTCCTCTCCTCTCTGCTTGGGTTACTCTGTACTGGATGCTGACCTTGGCTTGGTTGGTTGTAAGTGGTGTGTGGTGTCTGGCTGGCTCCTCAGGCACAGGGAAGTATTACCTGAGTGGGGGAAAGTAGTTCCTATGATTTTAATGTGTTTATTTCGAGTTCAGCAGAAATGTGTACAATTAAGGCTGTATCTATATGTTTCTGTAGTAAAGATACATTTTATTTCCCTTTACAAAGAAACATCTTTTCAGTGCTAATTGTTTTGTTAGCCAGTCAGTACCTTTTGGTGGTTCTGGATTAACCTCTTTCCATTCTTTCGTGTTGTTTCTCTCTGCTCTTTCTTCTGCTAATACATTGTGAGGGATCAGCTGTTCTGGTGGGGTTTTTTTGAGGCCACCTTTTTCTCACCTCTTTGCCAGAACTCTCAAGGCTTCCACTTCACTAGTTTCCCTTGCTTAATAAATAGAATCTGAAAATGAAATTTCTTAGTCTTTTGCTTGTAAAAAAAAAACAAATTAAAAAAAACCTCACACAAATTGAAACGGAAACCTGGTTAAAGGAGAATAGTTATCCAAGGCTATTTGATAGCCTATCCAAGGCTATCCAAGAGAATTGAGGTCAAGAATTGAGGTGTGCCAGATCCTCATACTGCTCTGATGCTCTGAGTACCATTTTGTGTTGGGCTTGGC
Source organism: Calypte anna (assembly GCF_003957555.1). Classification (NCBI taxonomy): domain Eukaryota; kingdom Metazoa; phylum Chordata; class Aves; order Apodiformes; family Trochilidae; genus Calypte; species Calypte anna. Next base: position 6,650,403 of record NC_044253.1, on the reverse strand, counting down.
TGGCAAGGCTGTGGTAGCATGGAGGGGTTGCACAGGAGGCTTCTGTGAGAAAAGATCAGAAGCTGTCCTCATGTTGGACAAAACCAGTTTTAGGCAGCTCCAGGACTGACCCTGTGCTGCCCAAAGCTCAGTCAGTCATCAGCACTGATGGCTTCTCTGTGATAATGTGTTTGAGAAAGGGTAAAAACTGCCATGCAACAGCTGTGAGGGAGAGGAGGGAGAATTCTGCAGACACCAGGTTGGGAGGAGGGTGCTCCAGGTTCTGCAGCAGTGATTCCCCTGGAGCTTGAGGAGACCATTTTGAAGCAGGTTCTTCCCCTGCAGCCCATGTAGGATCCCACATTCAGAGCAGATAGAGAAGCCCTGAAGGAAGCTTCAGCCCATGGAGGGCAGGAGGTCCTGTGGACCCATGTCTCCATGGAGCCCACAGTGGAGCAGGTTTGCTGGCAGGACTGGTTCCTGAAGGACTGCACCATGTGGAAGGGACATTCAGGAGGTTCATGAAACTAGCACAGGTTACCCAGGGAAACTGTGGCTGCCCCCTCCCTAAAAGTGTTCAGAACCAGGTTGGATGGGGCCTTGAGCCTCCTGGTCTAGTGGGAGGTGTCCTGGTGAACCTGGATGATCTTTAGGATCCATTCAAATCTAAATGATTCAGTGATTGTGTTAAGGACTGTCCTGTGGGTGGTACCCACCACAGAGCAGGGAAGAATGTGAGGAGGAAGGAGCAGCAGAGATGGTGTCACCAACCAGTCACACCCCCACCCCCCTGTGACACTTGGGGGGTGGATGAAGAAGAGTTGAGAATGAAGCTGAGCCTAGAAAAAAGCAGGTGATTGGGGAAAAGCTGCTTTTAGTTTTGTTTTTGTTTCTGACTATATCCTACTCTGTTACTAATTGGAAATGAAATCTTCCCCAAGTCAGGTCTGTTTGCTTGTGATATTACTTGGTGAGTCATCTCCCCCTCCTTTTTCTGATCCATGAGTTTTTCATCTTATTTTCTCCCCCTGTTTTGCTAAGGATAGGGAAGTGATAGAGCAGTTTGTGTGGGCTCCTAGGAACCAGCACAACTCAAGCCACCCCATTGTTATAGAGTAGCTATTTTAGTATGTTTTCAGAGCTGTTTTCTTTTATAAACATTAATCAGAAATGTCTTCTAATGATAGAGACAGATTTACCTGAATTCAACAGCCTGTCTTTAATAAGAACTACATTATAGCAGTTACCTGTACTTTAAGGGGTAGGACTCTAAAAGGAGTGGGGACACTCCTGGGGAGTGTCTTGTTGTCAGCAATGTTGTTTCTCATCTTATTTCAGAGAGTTTGAATACAAGTGGACTGAACTTACCTCCTTAGTAATGAAATGAGAATGGTTAATTCACCAATGTGAACTTCGTGTGTGAATTGAGTGTAAATTGCTGTTACCAGCCACTGGAGCTGCCTGCTGCTGTGATTCACTGGCACTGTTAGGTGTTTGGTTGTTAAAGCAGAGAATGGGTTTGTCCCTTTTACCTTTTTAGTGGTACTGTTAACCCACAGTTAAATACCAGTGTCTCCTCTTTAAGCTTCTGTTATGAGAAACAACGTGAAATCCTGTGTAGAAAAGAGCATTGTAGCTGCATCAGTTGGCATCAATAAAGAATGAAAATAGGGCATTTTAAGATGTAAAGGTGTTCTCAATACAGTTTTAGGTGAAAATTGTGATACTAAGAATTTCTTTGGCCTGTGAACAATAAAATGTCACCAAAAAATTAACACAGTTAACTGGTAAAAGAGAGACTGCACCTACTCTTTCTTAATGCATATCTTCTTCAGGGTGATCTAAGAGAAGATTAGGTGGTCTTAAAATATATCTAATGTTCCTGTTTCAGAAGTTTTTTAGAGTCCACTTTTGAACAGTAAACCACATCTTCCTGTTTAGCAAAAAAATGCAGTACTGCTCATCACTTCTAATTTCCAGGATGTTGACAATTTGATGATGAATTGCGTGGGGTTTGGGTTTTGCTCTCTCTTTTTTTTTTTTTTTTTTTTTTTTTTTTTTTTTTTTTTTCAATAAAAAGTCTGCTTGGGGCTATACTAATAGAAGTTTCAAATTTGTCAAGACTCCTGCTGTGCTCAGTGCAATCAGTGTCATAGTTTCAGATGTTAATAAAGTACAGACAGTAACCACTAGAATAAATTTTTTGCAGACATTATTTTTTTTTAGCCTGATAGCAAGTAATCCTTGCATCTAGTGTAATACCAAGTTGATGGAATATACCTTGTTATTCATATTAGAGTCTCATTAACCTGCTCTTGAAACCAAACATTACTTTAGCAAAACTCATGTCTTCTGCTGCTGTACCTGGGGTTAGATGTTTTAACTTAGGCTTTGGAGTCCAATCAGAAAGAGTCAGTGAGACAAATTCTGTGTTTATTTTTGACAATTGAATTCTTTTACTGTACATAGAGGCAGATGTAATCCAGAAATTGAATGTTTGCAGTGAAATGAGTGAAGTCTGAATGTGCTCTCCTCTTGCCAGCTCTGAATTTAATTTACTGCTTTGTTCCACCTTGTTCTTTCCTGTTGCTCTTTGGCTGATGTTGCTAATGCACAGTAATTTCAGATATTCATATCTGAAACTCACAGAGATATTTGGCTATTTTATTATTTTTTTCTTGAATGTGCATTTGTGAATGTGTGTTTTTCTTTTTGTTTGTTTGTTTGTTTGTTACTATCACAGCAAGACAACCTAGGATCCCAGTTTAGCCATATGAGTCTTGCCCGCCAGCCCCCTGCTGACCCAGCTGAACCTCATGCTGCCATGTTCCAGTCCACTGTAGTCCTCCAGCCCCCACAGCAACCTGGCTATATCATTGCAGCTGCTGCACCTCCAACACCCTCTGGACAACCAGTTTCTGCTCCAGGCTATTCACCATCCAGCCACCCTGTCAACCAGCAAGTACTCCAGCAGCAGGGATACCTGCAGCAGCCTGTGCCACAGGTACAGTGGCTCTCTTGTCATCCTGACAAAAGCTGTATTTAAAAACTGATCGTGGTGTTCATATCAACCTCCTCACAAGCCTCCCTGTTCAATTGCTGCATTAAGTACTTAATAAAATGTATTTTTCTAGGGTTGTTTTGGGTTCTTTTCAGGCTTACATGCTTTGAATTTAATGACTACAGTTTACTGGAGAAGCAATAATCACATAAATTTTCCTATTTACTGTAGCTGGTAAAACTCAGGTTCCTTGTAGATTTCTGGTGTTCCAGTGCTTCTTCATAGAAGACTGGCACTGAGAATTGTTACATAAATTGTGAAAGGAGAAGAAATCAGCTGTTTAAGAGGGAATTTAGGTAGAATGAGCTATGCAATTGCTAAACCATTTAGTATCAGTTGCACCTTTTAATAAGATTTGCATCCTGCTTTTCTCACGTGGTTCTTTTTGCACTTTGGTATCTGCCTTCTGTGAACTTCCTGGTAGTGAATCTCTTTTGTTCCTGATTTTCAGATGCCAGCTTGTTACTGCACCCCCAGTCAGTACCCGCACTCCAGTCAACAGTACCGACCCGTGTCTGTCCATTACAACACCCAGCAAAACCAACCTCTGGCACAGCCTGGGCAGCAGACAGGTTTGTTCAACTTCTTCAGCATTTCATTACAACACCTTGTGTGCTTTCTCTTTTGGTTTTGCTTTTTAAATTTATCTTGCTGTGCAATTTCAAATGGAGGTAGAGGTTTAGGTGTGGGATACAAAATGTAACGAGCCAAAGGTGGAAGGATTTGAGTCAGTTGTTCATCAAGCATGAGATTTGGGCCATTACTCCAGGTGGCTTATGCTGTCATTTTAAATACAAGATAGTTAATTTTTTTTTAGAACTGGATAATTTGAAAAATTTAACATAGTTACAAACTTCTTAGTAGCTCTCAAAGTCAGATGAATTAGTATCTTCAAATGATATCACATTACAGAGATGTACCTTAGCTGACGGTTCTAAACAGAAGGTAACAATTTGAGATGGTGTGACATGAAAAGACTACTGGTCTGGCTACTGGTGATACTGTTCTAATTTGTCTTTCTGTCCTATGATTCAAGGTACCTATCTGGGTGTTGAATAGAGTGTTTCATGAGACTTCAGTGGTTAGAATGAGTTTTCCACTCCTATTTTTAGAAAAGACTTTTCTACAGCTTCTGAGTTACCTCTCCAAGCTTTTCAACCTGTATTTCTGTCTCCTTTCTTTCCTGTTATTTTTTTTTATTCCTTACAGATTATAACTGTAGCTACCATCATTCTGATAGTCTGTACTTTAAAATATTGTTATGAATTCTTCAATAAGATTTGGATTCCTGAAAGGAATCTGGTTCTGAGTAATATCTTGACTTACAGTCAAAATTTTCAGAAGTAACTCGTGATGTCTGGAAGCAGTGAGACTTAAAAACCAGACTTTCATACCATGTCTTAATTGAGCAGACTTGGTGTCCTTTTGAGTTTCTTTCAGGAAGGATTTGTTCAATTCCTCCCTTTGTCCCCAGCTTTGTGTTGCTCTACAGAAATAAGATGAAAGACCAACTTTTACAAATATTAAAAGGAGTTATTTTTAGCTGGTTTATAAGTAGCCTGTAGGGGAATTGGTCACCTCTTCTGCAGTTATTCTAGGAAGTGCTCTGATTGTAGCAACACTTGAAGTTCAGTTCAGTTTGAAGTTCAGGGTTCAGTGAACTGAATTTTGAAGGATTGTTTCATTGCAAAATCACCAGGATGTGGTGCCCACTCAGGACAGGGTTGTCAGATCATTCTAAAACAGTTACTACCTGTGTACTGCAAAACATTCACACTTTTCACTCTTCAGAAGTGAAAGTATATTGACATTTTTCAAAGAAAAAGAAATTACTCATTTTTGCAACTTGTTTTACCCACTGGTGTTAAAGATGTTATCCAACTGTATTACACAACCTGATTTCCTTCCTCAGCATTTTGAATACCTCGGCTTCTTAACAGCAAAAAAGTGTGAGGCTCAGCTGGGATTGCATCTCCATTTATGGGGACACCCTATGTGAATGACACACAGACTCCAGATTGGAGAGATCCCAGTGTATATGTGTAGCTGAACAAAACAATCTGAATTTGAAAGCATGGGGTGCAGCAGCACCAAGATGCAAAGGGCAGGGCTTGGTTGTGATTGAGTTTCTTGTATGTTTTTAGCTCTGCAGTGTGGACAGCCTGAAAAGCAGCAGCTAAAATCTCCCTCTGTGCCCTAGAAGAAATAAAGCTTTACTAAAACACTTTACTACTTTGATAATATACCTTGTACCTGTAACCCTGACATCAACAGATGATGTTTTAGTGGAGGAGTGGTCCAGCCAATCACTCCATTCAATCCTGTTTGGTTACTTAGTGCTTACAAGCACTAATGGTAGAGAGAAGTCTTTTACTATCAACTGCAGGGTCAGGGTTCCACTCAAAATCTGGAAATTTGCTACCTAGACATTGCTGGCTTCTCATTTGCTGCTTTGTAGGCAAATTTGAAGCAGCATTCAAGAAATGGAAGGTTCACATCATGTTTTCTGTTGTGTTAACTGCTCGTGAGATGGTGCATTTTGAAATTGTCTCTCATGTAGATTTATTTCAAACCTTGCATGTTAGTATTAAGTTGACCCAAAGCTACTTCCCAAAGGATTGATGTGCATGCTGGTCTGGAGACAAAAGGCAGCACGTTCCTTGGCTAACAGAGCAATGTGTCTGGTCAAAAATAAGAAGTAACAAATCTGGTATGACATAAAAGCTGTGGGTTTTATTCCTTTTATAAAGTGGTTACTAACTATGCAATAACTTTCCAAACACAAATTTAGATAAAAGATGACAGCTTCTGAAAGCGTGGCAACTGAAGCCAGTTTTGGTTTAATATTATGGAGTGACTTTATTAATGAGCTGTTGGATTCGGGGCCGTAACACTGTCTGAGAGGTTTACATTTCTCACAGTGAACCGGTCTCTTTTTCAGCTGCTTCCTGGCTTCCTTTTTAAAGGGGTTTCAGATGAAGTATTTGGAAGGTTCACTTTTAATAAGAATACTTTGGTTGTCCAAAAGATGTTGGGAGATGAAAACTCTCCTTAAGGAAAAGGCATATTCCATCGCCAGGATAATGAGGGCCCAGTTACCATGAGAACTTACAACAGATTAATTAAAAATCCTACCTGCACTACAGTTACTGTAGGAACAACTTCCACAACAAAATACAACCAGCTCCTACTTCACAAGTACCAGTGACAAAATAATAGCTTTAGTTGTAGTAGTTGTGCTCACAGCTTGCTAACCAAGTGATTGTATTTTGCTTTTCTGTTCTTAAATAAAAGCTGTTTCTCTCTCTTAATGTGTTACTGGGAAGATGTATTTCTGTGTGCTGTAAGTTAACTTTTCATACATTAACAGTGGTTTGAATTCTGTAAATATTAAGAAGCATGCTGCTTTTTTTGCCTGCTGTTTGAGTGTTCCTGTGTAATGAGACAACCTGCTTGGCAGGTGAGGGTTTTCTGCTGAGTGCTGTGTTTCTGTCAGAGCACTCTCTCTGCAGAGGTGAAACCGTGAAGCTAAAAATAGAGCACTCTTTGGAGCTGTAGGGAACCTTCTTGGCAGTCAATTTATATTGTTCCAGTTCTCACTGCTTGCAGAATTGTGTCTGTCTCTGGAAGTGCCAGAAAAAGCTGAAAAATACTCTTACTGCAGTTTCTGGGAAATGAGGGGTTTAGGTTACAGATATATTGATTGCATCTCTCCTATACCACAGCTTCTAATTCTGCTGATTTTTAGGTGCTGTGTGTGATTTTGTAATGAAGGACATTTTAGCATTTTGCTCATTACAGATATGAGAGGGTATTCTGTGCACAGTTATTAAAAATACTGATTGATTCAAGAATGTATTGTTCTGAAGTTCTGTACAGTACTCTGAAAATATTTATTATGTTGCCTGTTTCTCATGAATAGCTTTCTCAGTTTTAACAAACTGAACCTTCTTCCCTTTTAATTTTCTGTTGCAATATTTGATTATTTTAAGTCATTTTAGTATTCATTGTGGCAATTTCTATAGAGACAACCAGCAAAGACCATTAATTGACTGAGTTCCTTGTACTCTGTATGTATGTAATCATGACTGTTGGTGGGGTTTGTTTTCAGAAAAAAAGTGGTTTGTGCTAATTGACTAATTATTTTCAGAATAATGCAGTTTTTATGAAAGGCAGTTTAACAAAACAATCCAACTGAGTTTTTGCAGCTGTATTTGCATTATTATAGCTCTAAACCAAGGTAGGGAGCATGGGGAGTGTCAAGGTCAGTAGATGTGTCCAAGTTAAATACAGCCTCTTCTTGCTGCTGGTGCATCTTGACAAGCCCAGTTTTGTTATTCCAGAGTGATAATTGGCTGATTAATTAACTGATAGTTACGGGTTGTTGTTTTTTGCTGGTGTGGTAAGTAGCTCATAAATGTTTAATAGAACATGGAAGAAAGAACTCTACTTGTGTTCTGCATGTGTTTACATCATGGTAGCAGTTACCTACTATTACACTTAAAAAAAAAAGAGTGGGAGTTAAGGTTGGATCTGATAAATGCACAGATGTCCTGTTGGCACTTCTGCCTGTGGTTTTTAAAGTTTTTAGGAGGGTTGGGTGTTTTTAGGCCATTTTTGAAAGGTAGACAATACCACTTTAAGTATTAACAAATTGTTGTAGGGACAGTGTAGAAGGGTGAATATGAAAATTTTTCTTTTTTCCCACAAGATATCTTTGAATACAAAATGTCTTCTACTGCAAACAAGCATGGCTTTTACCTGGAAGATAATTCTCAGTTCTCACTTGGTTTTAGCACTATATTTCAGTAGAAATTGCCCTTTTAAAAAAGATTTGCACACAAATGTCCTACACAAGTTTTCTTGAAGTGTGATTGAGTGTTGAGTCAGAGCCAAGATGCTCCCATCCCTAGGCCACCTCAGGTATTTGTTAATAGAATTAAGCATAAGGAGAATTTCAAAACTTAAGTACCTAGAATGGCCTTGTTGATAATTACAGACAATTAATTTGATACTGTCTAGTAGCATGCTTTGTGCAAATGCTTTCAGCTTTCACCTGTTAAGTCAAGGTGTTAATGCATGTAACTCAGAGTGTAAATAAATACTGCAAGCATGCAAGAGCACCATTGCCAGTAGTATTTATAGTATTTCATGCTGGATCCAAAGGAACAGAACTGGTAATTCTAATGCTGGCTTCCTTTTATATGCATGATAAGTTCAACTCTTATGAAGCTGGCAGATTTAAAAAGCCATTGGAAAACGCTGCACATACATTTTCCCATAGACAACTGTGTATAAAATGTGTTGATTATTTCCAAATAAGATTTAAATTTATGATTTCAGGTTACCAGGTTTTGCCTAGCCAGCAGCAAAACTACCAGGGTTTAGTTGGAGTTCAACAGACTCAGAATCAAAATCTAGTCAGTGGCCAACACAACAATGTTGGGAATCAAATTCAAGGTGTGATTGTTCCATATCCTTCAGTGCCATCTTATCAGGTGGGTAATTTATTCATAACTTTCTAATCAATCTTTTGTATGTTTGAGTGATCATGATGATAAGTAGTTAGCAGCAAGGAAGTGCATTGATTTGTAAGTTGTAGAAAGGTACAAGCAGGTGTCAAAGGTGGCTTTGGCTACAGAAATTAAAGAATAAACACAAACCTGCAATTGAAGTGAGAAAAAAAACTCTGTCAAAGGTGTACAAGTTGTATCCTGTTGAAAGCTGTGTGCTCTGTTATTTGCAATTCAGAGGATGGGGAAGAAAGAGGTCGTAAGACTTTTTCCCCACCATCCTGTTTCCTGTTGTAAAGGAAATATCTTCTGTTCATTGATGGAGACCCTTGAAACCAACATTTCCATTTTGGGGGAAGAAGATAAAAAGTTTTGGGGTTTTTTATTATCCCAGCTGCTGTTACCATAGTCTTCTGATATAGAGAACTCCCATCAGATCTTTCCATTTTTGTTTCTTTAAAAAATTCTTAACTAGGAGATGGTCAGGAGGCAGAAAGAAGCATTTTCTGCAGAGGAAAGCCTTAATGTGTTCTCAATTTTAGGTTTCGGTGCCTCAAGGTTCCCAAGCAGTGCCCCAGCAGACATATCAGCAGCCTGTTATGATTCCCAGTCAGTCAAATCAAGGATTGCCCACAACAGGAATGCCAGTTTACTACAGCGTCATTCCATCAGCTCAACAGAGTAATTTAAGGTGGGTTTAATTCAGTACTTGATTTCTCATCAGCTGGGATTAATTGCCTTGTAGGAACTGACAGGATCTGCTAAAGTATTGCATATATTAAAATGTATGTTAAAGGCAGACTTACAGAACTTAATCCATTTATTTTTGCTCTTAAGCAATTGACTAAAACAACCAGTACTGCTTTAATTGGGACATACTTGTTAGACTGGAAAACATTGTTTCTGCATCTCTTCAGGCAACACTGTTCTACAGGTCAGCATCCCAAGTTTCCTCCTGTTCTTACATGTGAAACACCAGTGTGTTGAGTAGCAATGCCTTTGTGCAGCAGTGCTGAAGATGATTGCCTGTCCACATTGGCTGGATTTGTCAAGGATACTGCTTTAGTTAGGTGTGGACAAAAGAGAATTTCAACCCCAGAAAAACAGGGACTTCCTTTTTCAGACCTTTGTCTGGAACAAGCTTTAGTTGACTTTGTTGCTAATGAGGCCTGCAGGCACAAAGCTGCTCATGGAACAGCTATAGGGACTTCTTTCTATGCTTGGCTTTTGTTTGATAAATGATTTCTTTTTACCTACCTTGCTAACAGCGAATTGGTCTACACGTGTTGTCCTGCCTGTGCATGTCTGTGTCCCCAGCACAATTTATTTGAGTGTTTGTGAGAGAACAGGCAGGCAGACACCTAAAAGAATTCATTAGGATTAATCCTCGTTTCAAAGTTTTCTTTCTCTACTGCTTGTTACAGAGTTTTCTTCAGTTTTTTAAACTTTAAAATGTGCCTCATTTTTTAAATCACTTGCTTGCAGCTTTTAAACAAACAGCCAACAGTATGATGCTTGCTTCATCCTTTTGTGAGTGCAGAGACTTAATTACTATTTGTGTCATTGCTGTGTGGTTTTATCTACTTAAATCTGTTCTTTGTGACTGAAGATTCTCTTTGTCCTTTTCTTCTGTAGTTAGATTTGAGGTTCAGTGAAGTCATAGGCACACATAATCCCTGACTCTGTTTAAAATAAGTTTTGTTGCCTGATCTGTTGTGTCATTGAGAATGTCCCTCTCTTTTGAACAGGGAAACATTTGTTAGGAGCTGGGAGCAGATAATAACAGCATCTTGCTTTTATCACAATAGTTATGTTGCAGCACTTTGACAAGGAATGCAGAAGACTGTTCTGTGGGAATGGAATAGTCTCTAACCTACAGGTCACAAATGAAAACTGTGATCAGTAGACAGATGAGGAGCTATGAGAGCACACAGATATCAACTCTGAGCTTTGTCTGATTTAATGGAAGGAAATCTTTAAAGTTACATAATTGAACTGTAGGACAAAGGATGGAACAAATTTCTTGTGACAACATAAGCAAAAATGGTAAATCCCAGTGGGATCACACCTACTTTTTCTTCCACAATTTGATATACTATTTTTTATCTGTCCCTCAGAACATTTACTTTATTGGTTAGTACAGAAATTAAACACAGGATTATATAGGCACCATTCCGATTATGATCCACCAGCCTGTTGTTCTGGCTCTGGCAGGAAGATTGGTTTGTGGTGATGGAATTTGCCTGTTTTGTACTTGCCTGCTTTTTCCCTGACTGTGCTGAAAAATGGCTTAAACACATTTTTTAAGTTATCCTTTTCGTACATACTACAAACAAATGAAAGGTTGTTTATCTCCTTGAGTCACCCTCCTGGTCCACCACCCTATTTGGTAAAGCTGTGAAAGGCAATTATCACTTCAAGCTGTGTTACTTTATTCTGAAGCTGAATGTGCTCCAGCTGCAGAGGGACTGCACCCAAATCCTCATGGAAGGTTCTGTGTGGGTCAGAAACCTGAAACTGAATTCTGGTTAATTGGCAGAGACAACAAATTGTCTTTTTATTGTTACTCTACGTGGCTATACACCAATATAGCACTACAGACAAAGTAACTGTGTGCCAAAACAGGTGAATTTGTACAGCTTTTAATGGATGCATGGTGTAAGTTTTTGTCAAGAAAGAGATGTGTAACGTAACTCTCAAGGAATGAGTAGGTTTGGTGGTAGGTGGGATTTTTTACGTTTATCAGAATCTCAGTGATTTGCTGTAGCCATAGCAGTTGTGATTAAATAAATGAGTGTAGCATAAATACCTGTTAATCATGTTCTTTTTATTATTGCAGCTCATCTGTAGGATATTTGCAGCCTCCTGGATCAGAGCAGATACAGTTTCCTAGAACATCATCACCATGTAACACACAACAGCTTCAAGGACAGCAGTGTGCAGGTTGGGGAAATAAAGTTTTTACTGAAAGTCTTCAAAATTGTGTAGCTTTTATTGTGTGGGTGATTGGATTTTTGACATTAACAGATTTAGAATTAATTACTATATTGTATTATCTTCCATGTTCCATTTTTTTAAGTTAAATTGGAGGTATGTTAATTTGACATCTCAAATGAAAGCTTTCAAGCTACTTTCTTCACATCCAGTATATATATGGTAACACCTTGTGGGTCTGCCTGTGGGTTGGTTGGGGCAGACATGGGAACTCTACACTGTCTACAGAATGACTTTCATCTTGTCCTGAATATCTGCATGGGTCTGAAAATGCTGAAGTTTGGGTTTATGTCTGATAGAGTGAGCAAGGAATGTTTTGGAAGCAGTATGCTTGGCTCTTCTACTCAATGAGGAATCTAGATTTCACTTAGTGGAGTAGGAATAGTGATTTCCTTAAGAGTTCTTAAAAACAGAGTGAAAACTGTAAGCGTTTTGGGTTTGGGTAGAGAGGAGAGGTAGCTTTTTGACCTGCTGAAAAGCTAAATGAAATACTCCGAAGCTGTGTGGGGTGTTTTGGTGTTGATTTTATGGTAGCCTTATTTACTGCTTTTACTTTCATAGTTTATAGCAACCATTCGAGTCAGAAGCCATCACCTCCTACATTATTGCCATCAAAGTCAAAGCCACATCAGGCTGCTTCCATTGTGCACTACAGCATAATGTCTCCACCCTCATCATGTAAAAGTTCGCCCAGTGGTCTTTCCATCATGCAGCCAATCACAGGTATATTCTCTGGGGATTTTCAGCTAAGCCATTCTCTCTAGAAATCTGTGGTAAAGTATCAGGTTGGTCTCCTGGCTAACTGCTAGCACAGCTGGAACTCGAGTGCAGTCTCTGCAAATACTTTTTTGTAGTTGAATTTCTGTATTTGTAACTTTTCAAATGACAACTGGGAACTTAAACAGTAGCCAGCTTCACAAGGGCACCTTGGAGACAGCCTTGGGCAGAGCTGTGTCACTTAGCAGAAGCACTTGAATCCAGTTGGGAGTGTTTTGATCTACAAAACATTTGGGTAATTTTTAGAAGGTGTATATATAGCAGCCTAAATAGCATGTGAAAACAGCCGTGACACAGAGCTTGTCATGTCCATGGAATATTTATAAACGTTAATATCCAAACACCTAAAAACTCCCAATTTCCAGCCATATAATTGATGGGACGGGTCAGGAAATGAGGAGCATTAGTTAGCCTCCAAATGAGGTTATAGAACAGTCCTGTGATCAGAGTGGTACTGTCTTTATTTTGCCAGTAGGGAAGCTGATACATTAGAGGTTTGGTTGGACAAAAAGGGGTAATCTCAAATACTGCTGTCTCAGTATTTCGCAAGTAAGCAGTAGATAAGGCAACCTTAGGTCAATGACCTAGTTTCCACTATAAATTCGGTGTTTCTTACAAACATTTATCATTTGAGATAGTTTTAGAGCCTGTTGTTAGTAAATAGATAACATACAGTTAAGTGGCAAGATTAGTAGTGTATTATAGTTCATAGGCAGGTTTGGTTTTGTTTCATTTTTCCTTCAATTCTGGAAGACCTGTCCTTTGGGGATGTCCAGAATCAGCCTAGTTCTGCCCTCCTCATCTGTCCCAAGAGTGCTTTTTATGCAGATTTGAAGCACTGATTCAAACCTGTGAGGCTCTGATTTAGAGACATTTGGAGACTGGGGAAGAAGCCCATTGTGACAGGGCTTTTTGAGCAAAGAGGAGCATGCTTTTTGGTGATACTGAGGTGATGAATGAAGGACAGTTAAGCCACCCGCAGGCAAGCAGCAGGGTTCTGTGCCATTTCTTTTGAAAATGTAACAGAAATTTAGAAAATGTTACCAGACTGCAAACCTGGGGAGCCTCCTAAGGACTTCCAGGTTTCCCTTCTCATGGGTTTTGACAGGTGATAGTGGCCTCAAACTGACTTGAATTTTACATGAGACTTAATTTCATCAAGATACTTTTTCAGGAAAAGAACTATATTTATTTTCATTTGCTGAAATGCTGTAGAATTAAAAGTAGTAGAAAGAAGTTTGTCTGGATGTACCAAGTTTTGTTTTTTTTTTTTGCAGTTTAAATAATGTTTTCAGGTTGTGATACATTTTTGGAAATGGTTTTGAAAGACAAACATATTTTTGTTGAGTGTTCAGTTCTCACAGAACAGATAAATCAAGATATTATGCTAGAGAATAGAATACTATAATACTTTTAAACAGTAAAATGTAAATAAATTATAAATATTTATACATGCATAAAATTTTAAAATTAAGCCAATTTTCTACTGTAAAATGTAGCATACATCTAGATGTTTGGTAGATCTCAGGTTTACATAATCAGAATACAGAAGTTTGTGGCTTTACTACCTAGAAGCTGTTGAAAAAATGGCTAATATGACTTCATTGTTTTCATAAATAGCAATATAATATATATTGCAGAATAATTTTTTTAAAAACTAATATAGTTTGAATATTATGAGTTCATTATTCTGCATTATTTGGTTTGTATTTTGACAGTCTTGTTTCTCTTTCTGGAGCTAAGTGAAAACACCTGCCTGTCTAAAAACACAAGATGAATGCATTTTATAATCTGTATCTGACTGTTCCTAACTGATGCTATGATGTGGGAAGTTAAATACAAAACTGTAGGCTCCCTCTTTAAAGGTGGATGATCAAATGATATTTAAACCATGTGTTTTAATTGTGGTTTCTGAGAAATGCTGTAAACCATGGGTAGAGCAGAGAAGGAAATGGCAAACAACCTTTTACAAGTAAACAGGATGTTACATAAATTACCTGGGGCAGAGCCAGGTCAGGGGGGGAAGACAGCTTCTCCCTTGGGCAGGCTCTTCTCACTGCTCCTCCTGTGCTGCCTGTCCAGCTCCTCTCCCTGGACTTCGGCACTGATGAAGCTCCTGCAGGAGCCAAGTGGTACAGGATGTGAGGATCCATTTGCAGTCTCTGCCCAGATAAATGTTCCTATACAGAACTTTCAAGTAAGGGTCTTTTTGCCTCAGACTAAAGATTGATTCCAGGTCTTTCCAATGTATACCAGCACTGACAGTGACTACAGGGAATGTTTCAGCTACTATCAAAAATAATTATTTCTTTCAAAAACATTACCAATATTTTTGGTGGCCCACTGTCTAGTTCTGGGGAGCTCTCTAAGTTACCTACTGCACATTTATCTTATTGGGAATGTAATGGCAGAAGAACTGGTCTGATTTTCAAGAATTCAGCTTCTTATTTTGCAAAAAATTAATTATATTATTTCCCTGTTGTTTTTTTTTTTAACTCCTGTCTGTTCTGGTAAAATGAAAATGTTGATGTTTGATGAACTAACCGTATCCTGCTGGTTTCTTGTCTTGTAGCGGTAGCAGCACCACCAGGTGGGGGAGTAGTAATGATGCAGCTAAACATCCCCAACAACCCTCAGCCTCGGAACCATTCACCTCCACAGTGGAAACCCAATAAATATTACTGTGATCATCAAAGGGGGCAGAAGTCCACAGAACTTAGCACTTTAGACAGTGCTGCACAGGTATGAGGTTTTTGGTTGGTTTTCCAGGCTGATTTAAAATTTGCATAAATCTTTGCATGTTTCTTCAGTTGTTCTTTTTGGGCAATAAATATTTAATCTAGCTATTTTTATTTTACTTCAGCATTTGAATGCTGTAGGTGTTGTTTGACTTGTTCAACGAGGTGCTTTTTAAACACTGACTCGTTTATTGCAGTTGCAGCATAGTCCTCAACTAGGTAGTCCTGTCACCTCACCGACCCAGTCACCAGCACCAGCGCAGCTATCAAACATGAAGAACATCCGTCCCACATTAACACCTCTTTCTATTGTGTCCCAGTTTTCTAGACCTTTTGTCCCTGGACAAGGTATAGTTTTACTTAACTAAAACGTGTCTATGGTTTTTATTTGAATGTTTCAATATACAAGTTATATGAGGAATTTTTGGCTAACTGTAGTTCACTTCAGTAGTACTGTTATTGAAGCAGGATCATCAAAATTAGCCACTCAAGGATCCTGGAAAATTCCACCTTATTTTAGTTCTCTGCACTGATAACATTCCCTGTGTTCTCAAATGTTTTTTATCCTCTTCTTATTGTGAGAGCTTCTATAGCCCACTATCTGTCTTATATGTTACATTCCCTGTTTCAGCACTGAAAATTTAGCTTCAGTTGAGAACGTGACATATACTGTGACAAAGAATGTAATTTTACAGCTGTAAAGGTAAAATAAACAATGTGGGACTACCTGATCTCTTAGCATTCAGTAGGCATATTATTTTGGGGGGGAAAGTATCTAAAAATGCAGTGTTGAGGTGAATATTCTGCCAAGCACAGTAGCTGGTGATGCACAGAATCAAACCACTGCCTAAGTGACAAGTCTTAATTTCCTTGTAGAAAAAACAGCCTGATGGGACTAGAGCCTCTAATCAATCCTGCTGCCATTTCAATTAGTGTTTCAGATAGTACCCACTCAGAGATGGAAGTAATTCCTTGAAGAATTTCAGTACTTTACTGTCATGTTAACAGAAGAACAGAGAATAGGGAGTTTTCTCTAAGATGTGATAGCTGATAGCAATTAAAAAACAAACGTTAAAAACAACCTTGCCAGTGAGCGAAGACATCCTGGTATAGTTCCCAAAATCACAATTAATGGGTCTGTTTTACAGAAAGATTTACTTTAAAGCAAAACCTACAGAAAATTCTGTCTTATTGATAAAGAAAGTCTTATTTTCTTGTCTGTCATCTTTATCTGCTGCATTATTTTCATTGCTTTGCATGCTGATGTTGTAAGAATTCCAGGTTGCCTGTGTAAGGTACAACTCTCAGCTGTCTTAATCTTCTGTGATTACTCTAAAGTTCTGTTCCATTGTCTCTGTGTATCCTTGGAGCAAATAGGAATGTGAAGATGTTCTGGCTGTAATGAGGGATATAGCCATTAAAATAATTAAATTAGTACACTGAGGGGAGCTTTAGCCTTATCAAGTTCATTTTGAAGTTAGAGGATTTAGATAGAGAATTTCAGTGAAGAAAAACATCCATTTTGTTTCTCAGGGTAATCCTTACATGCAGGAAAGTTTTGTACCTTTTCACCTTGTGATCAGTACATGACTGACACTTATTTAATTGTCCCAAATCTTACTTTTTAGCCTCTGCACAGTTTATACTGCTTTCTCTTCTGTGTAAGGTACACATCTGAAGAGGAACTTGGAGGAAGATTCATATAACAGAAAACCCTTTCTAATTACTTTTCTCTTTAAGGAGATGCCAGATACCCATTGCTTGGCCAACCCCTGCAATACAATCCACCATCTTTATTACGTGGACAAGTAACAAGCCAACAGGTATTAAAATCTCCCAGCAATACTGAAAAAAACCAAGATTGCCAATATAACCACCATGAATAGGGGAATATGTTATTGCATTGGAGAAGTAATTGAGTGGAATGTGCTTGCTTTCCAGTCAGTTTTATTCTGTTATCTCCCATTGTTCTTGTTTGTTATATTTAAAAAAAAAACAAAAAAGTGAGAAACATGAAACATTTTCCTGAAATTTTGCTTTAGGCACAGTATGGATTTTTTTAGTTGCCACCAGTTCCATAAATCACAGAGAACATTTGCTAAAAGATGATTTTTTTTTAATTTGAATAACAACAATACACGTGGGTATTTCTCAACAAAGAGTAAAGAGTGGGTTTGTTTCTTAAAAGAAATGCAAAGCCATATTGTTAGTGTTAGCCAAGATAAAAAGGTCTGCCATCTAGTTAATTTTTGAGACAGACACACAGAGCCCCTACCTTAACCTTGCTGAGTTCTACCTGGGATCAGCCAGCATATGTGATGAGGTGGGGGGGATGTTCTTCTACAAAAGATTTAAGGTGGTTGTTGTTTTTTTTAATCAATTCCTCCCTTTCTTCTGAAGCCAAGGATTTATTGTGCCTGACTGCAGGATTGCTAAAATTAGACATTAAAATCTTTTCTGTACTGTGGTAGCACAGTTTATTTTCCAGACATTCTTCTGCACTGTTTTTCCCTGACCTAACCTAGAAACTTTAAGATACTGGTGCATTGTCATTAAAGTACATCATTTATGTCAATCTCTCCAGTGTCAGCCTGGAAACAGACATGGAAACAGGGGAAAGAAACCAGCAAAGAAAGCTGCTTCAGCAGATCTTGGTGCAGGAGAACCAGGTGATTTTTTCTTTTTTCCTCCAGAAAAATGAATTATGGTGATGGGCTGGGACTGTAACAAGAAAAGCACAGGTGAGAAAAGGGCCAGAATGGAGATTAATTGGACAGGAATGGGCATGGCAAATAATGGAAACACAGGGATGGAGAGGAAGACTTGATTTGGAGAGAGGGGAAGAAGGTTAAATGAGGCAACTGTAGTTTTGGAGAAGAGACCAGAGAAGACCAGGACTGGATAGTACTAAAAGGAACATCAAGTTTGTCAGTGAACTGGACATAATTTCTATTCTGTTGTTACATTAAATATTGTTATATTAACTATACATACTCTTGCTTCCTTTTACTTGCATGAAATGTGAAATCAAACATAAACCACAAATTAGTTTGTGGTTTGGTTTTTTTCCTCCCCATTCTAATATAAATAAGCACATGGATTTGGGGGACATATTAGGAGTTGTGCAGATTAGCTCCTTGAAATTGTAAAGATGTCACCTAAGTAAAACCTGGTATTATCTGTCTTCATATCTTTACTGGAATCTTTGTTGCTGGCTTTACCTAGTATCAACTCTCTGCAGAAAATTAACAGATAAATCTTTTTCTAATATAAGGGGAGGCTTTTTTGAGAGAAGACAGTAGTTTTTTTAGCAAGGTGATGTGGGAAGAGTTAACAGGCAAAGCCTGTGAAATGCAGTAATGAGTTCACAAAGCTCCTGCAAAGCAAGGAAAATCATTATTTTTCCCCCTCTCTTTTGAGGGCCCTCTGTATTCTCAGCTTTTATTTGTATGTTTGTAGCTGTAAGCAGTGCTGAATATGAGAAAAAAGGCTCTGGTATCAGCCAGTTTGAGATATCTAAGTATGAAATAACTCCTTTCCATTTTGTTTGTATTATTGAGTACTGAGATTCAATGTTTTCCTTGTTTCAGCTGTGGGGAAAGTTCTAGAAATTACTGAGCTGCCAGAAGGCATAACTCGTATGGAAGCAGAAAAACTATTTGGAGAACTTTTAAAAGTTGGTGCCAAGATTCGGTGGCTAAGGGATTCCCAGTGTCTACAAACACAGCAGCAGCAGCATCGTCGTTACAGCAGCAGCGGAGACAGCGTGACCACTGAGCCACCCAAACCCAGTGACTTGGCTTCCACTTACACGGTTCTCGCCACCTTCCCCACCATGTCAGCTGCTCAGAACGCGTTGAAGAAACAAAGCAGTACCTCAGTGAACAAGTTCAGGCTGAGAACAAGCAAGAAGCACTACGACTTTCATGTTCTGGAAAGGGCTAGTTCTCAGTAGTAGTTACATCAGTGGACACTCAGCCTTTACTACTTCCATGTCCTTCTCTCCTTGATTGGCTCGATGTTTTGGGGTTTCTGTTCTCGTCATAGAGACTCCTGGGATGTTTTGTCATATGACATTAGCCATTGAAGAATGAATAACCCAGTGATCCAGCAAGATGAAGAAAAAAAAAATACAGAGTTTAATCCCAGACAGTAGCACGGAATCATCTTTGAGACAGGCAGCTGTCTACAAGGAATGCTGTTGAAATGTCCCCTACTTTTCTAGTAGTTTTGTTTTATATTTTTGAATTCTTGTATCAGATCCAAAGTTCTATTGTACAGCAAACATTCATGAAAATCCATATTCAGATTTGTATTTTATAATCCCTTTTCACAGCCAGCACACAGCTGTCCATTCCAAGGCAGGAACCTGAGAATTGGTGGAGGGGAAAAGAGAACCATTTTCAACAAATTACACTCATTGTCTAGAAATTACCCCAAATCTTCAAGTTAACCTCTTCTTTGTCCCTTTTGTTTTGTTTTGTTTTTATTTGTTTTTTGTTTTGGTTTTTTTATATATGAGAAAAAAAATCTATAATTTTAGTAACTAACTCCTTAAATGGTTACTTCCTTCCTTTTCAGATTCATTCAAGCAGTGTCAAAAGAAATAACGAGTATGTTGTACCCTTGAAGGATTCGCTTCTTGATCCAACAAGTTTAATAATTATTTAAAGGGGAATATGAATATGTTATGAAGAATGTTCACTGAATCACATTTTAATATTTCTTCTTTTTAGCAAAAATGTGAAGAAACTGAACGGTATCTTCACAAGTGACAAAATGTTTGCACTTTAATTGTATTCCCACTAGTATGGATCTCTTTCTCTTCCTTTTCACGCTAAGATAATTGTGTTTGATAAGTGCTGGAAACCTTTTTAATGGTTTAAGTTTTCATCATTTGCAGATGCTCACTGGACATTAAAGATTCATTGCACATAAATGAAACAAACTTTTTTCAATTTGTGTAATTTGCAAGGCTGTACAATGTGTGCTGATGCAAGCCTTTTTCAGTTCAAGAAAATAAATGTTTACAAAC
This sequence comes from Calypte anna, assembly GCF_003957555.1. NCBI lineage: Eukaryota > Metazoa > Chordata > Aves > Apodiformes > Trochilidae > Calypte > Calypte anna. The sequence goes on along the minus strand of NC_044253.1, from coordinate 6,630,306 downwards.
ACGAACTTTTTCAGTGCCCTTGTTTAAACTTCTAGGAGTCTTCTGAAACCTGGAGGGAACATTAATAGTTTGTATCCCTTCATATGTGAGACAAGAAATAGAAAATAACACAAATTCTACAACTACTCAAAGAGCCACTGTTGCTTTTCCTCTTCTTCAAGCATTTATTCATGTTATCCTGCCCTTCATAATTTTTACTTGTTTCCCCTATGTAAGGAGAAAAAGGAATTATTAGAGAACACAAGGGACTGCTTCTGGGTTTTTCTCTTTAGCACAGGCACTGATTTGCTGTGTAGATGAGAAACTGCTTGTTCCCTTCTTAAGGCTACAACTTTCTAAAAGATGCACTTGTAATTTCTTTCCACTTGTAAGTGGAAAGTCAAGGTAAATGTTATGATTCAAAACATATTTGACAGGGGAAAAGTAAAGACTTTAGATTCCTAAAACAGCATTAGTTTTCACCTTGTAGACTAAAAATCTATCCCTGAAAAACCAAACATTAACATGGGAAGTGGCAAGAACTGCCCTATGCATGTTCAATTCTTAAATCCTTCATGTGATTAGTCAAAGTACTTGGAAGAAAACTGACCTGGCTCGAAATGATGCAGCCTGATAAATTAGGTATATGGGCTCTGATTCTGCAAAATTCTATAGTGACAGGTATTTATGTGACAGAAGGTAAATTTACACTCAGATGCCTCTCCTAAAACAGGGAAATGTTGAACTTCAAGCCCCTACCTAAAAGACAAATCCCTAAAAGACTTATTTCCCTGTCTACTTTTATACAAGGTGGTAGATAGTACTTGGTATTCCAGTTCTTCTGCTACTGCTTGGCTGAATCTTATTTCTTCCTTCTCTGGTTGGACTGCTGTGGTTTACTGCAGCCAAACGCAAGGATGACAAGAACCCCAGTTGATGCAGATTATAATGCTACTCTCTGAACAGCACAGAGACAACATAACTAATGCACAGGTCCCCTCACTGCGTCCTGACAGTTTTCAGCACTGGTTAAAATTATGGTTTTAATCCTGTAAAAATGGTTAGCAGATTAAAGGTCTGTTAATGACAGATGTCACGACCCAGAAGCAGCTGCCTCCCGTAGCTGACACATCCCAGGACAAGATTGTTCATAGGTGTAGAACATTCATCATTAACTGAGAGCTTCCATCTGTTCTGAGCAACTGAAGAACTAAATCCAACATCTAACCAAGCCCTTTCCAAAGGATGCTGCATTATTTTGCTTCTTTTGATAAACTTTCCCCATAATAACTAAAGAGAAGAAGAGCGAGGTAAGTGTGCAGAAGACAAGCAATGCAGACAAAAAGAGGGACAATAAAAAGGAACAAGGCCCAGCAAAGATTTATTATCAAGTAAACTGTAAACCTAAGTGCAAATTATCCTAGAAGCAGTTGTTTTAATCCTGAATCTGATACTTAAGTACAGTTACTAGGGGCAGGTCAGGTTTTCTCAGTATGTTTTCCTCTGTGTTAAACAGGGGCAGTTACTTCTTTTATTTTTTTTCACCTGGACATGCCAATAGGAGCCACACACATAAAATTAACTTTGCAAGCATTGGAGCCTTCTGTCTACAGTGGGCACAGAATTCAAATACTTCTGCTTTAGTCCTGTTCTTTCCTGATTTTGTGCTATTTCATACTGTCTCTAGTAAGTGAACAGAGTGTAAACTCATCTAACCAAGACCAGTTGTTACTTTCTTGGCTCTTGTACTTCTGCACTTTTTGGTTCCCTAAAACACACAAGCCTAGGGACTCTACATAAACCCTGGAAGCAGATTTGTTCCATAGATTTGGAACATGTTTTAAAAAGCAAATAATTACACTTTATGGCATATAAAATGAGCATTCTTAAGTGTTCTCAACAAATCTAGTGCTCTAGTATATTTGAGTTTCATTTAATATTAGAGCTAGTGGCAAAAGGAATTCAGTGGGGACTTAAAACTATATTGCAATAATTTAATCAGTTTCATTTACTTCAGGATATGTCTTAAAACTTTTAAAAGCACTGGAAGAATAACAAGCAGAAAAGCTGAACAAACCTGGCTATTACCTACTTCACTAAAGGTTATTTCTTTATTGTTTAATTACTACAGTTACATTACTATGTAAAATGCATCCCTGAGCTGTGAATAGATTCAATGTTATTTGTGATGTTCTGGTGGAAAAGGAAATTCAAAATTAAAACAAATTTAATGTCCATACCACAGGAACACTGAACACCGTGTGGACCTGAGGCTGGGTTCAGGTAGATTGTAATAGCACAGTTGAGAAGCTTCTCACAGACTCCACATAGCTGCCAAACTGCAGCCTCATGTTTCAATAAGACTGGATGGGATCAGTATAAAGTGAAATGCTGGTAATAGTATAATCTGAAATCACTTTCTTTCACTTACACACATTCACTTAGTGACATTAAAAGTAGAGGAATATCTGAAAAGAAAGAAACTGTCACTGGTGTACTGAGGGCTGTAGGGCTGAGCTGTGTTTACCTCCAGTCCTCTAATCCTGCTGGCCTTTTGTAGAACACGCATCAGGGTACAGGGCAGTGATTCATATATGGGAGTTCAGTTGTCTCAAAACCATCAAAATAATGATTCAGCTTGATGAATCAAACAAGGTACCTCAATATTCAACATTCCTTTTCACAGTATGACTTTTTTTCTTGTGCTATTCAGATAGCTCCACATACTTTTCCTACCTAGTAATACAAAGCACTTAGATCTCAAGGTGCAGGCTGATGTGCAGCCTTTATTCATTGTGCTGTTCCTATTCATATTTAAAGTTTTTTGTTTGGCTGTATTTGGCTGTTGATGTCAACAAGTATTAATCATGAAATGCACAATGCCAGTGTGATTTCATTTTGGAAGCCTTATTTCTTGGGTGGAGACCAGAACCTTTAAAAGGGCCCAAGTTACAAAGCATTCTGAAAATGAAGTCCCTTTAAGTTCTCTTAGTCTGATTCTTGAGACCAAGGTCACTACTTGTAGCTGAGTCAGATGCAAGGTGCAGTGTAAATGACATTGCATCTTGGCTGACTTGAAAATGTGTGCAATTATGTTCTTGTCAAGACATGTGTGAGCCTAATTTGAGTGTCTGCCTTGTATGTTTAGGTTTGTAGGCCTGGAGTTTGGATCTGACCCTATCTGGTTGCTCCTTGTTAGCAAGGTTTGGTTTTTATCCTGCTTGCAACCACTTGACATTTTGCAATGTGTTCCATTTGTCAAAATTTGTCAGGTTGAAAGTGGATCTTACTCAAGAGATGATTAGGAAACATTAAAATCTCATCCAGGGAAAAAAACACTTCAGTGTTTGCAGCTTTTTTTTTTTTTCATTTTTTTAGTCTTACTGGTAAAGCACATGAGCCCAGTCATGATACGGGATGCACGCAGCTGCCATGAACTGTTTCTGTACTTCCCAAGAGAAACTTCAGACCAAAGAGCTACATAGGAGAACCTGTATGCTGCTGAGAGTTGTATGCCTTTAAAACTAATAAATTATAAAAATAAACTGTGGTGCTGCGCATGATGCTTAACAGTGAGGTTTATTCTTAATTCAGTTTCCACGCCCCAGTTAACTGAGACTCTGGATTAGACTAAGCACTACTGTGCTGACAGTAGTGAAATTTTTCAGATATGAGTGCAACAGAGGTGGAAGCCGTGCTAGAAGCTGGATTAGCTTCAGCCCCAAGTGATCTGTTACATTCCCAACATGACTTGGCAGCTACCTAAAGAAAAAAGCAGCAGCATTGCACATCATACCTGAATTACAGAGGACTTCGGTTTGAACTGGAGAGATAACATGTTCTGCTTTTTTCTAATATCTTAACTATGGCACTAATTGGAGGGCTAATTAGGGAGGCAGGTATGCAGCACAGCCTCATCCTTCTGGGCGTTTCCAAGTTAAACCAAGCAGCAGCCTTAGTTAAATGCTCTGATAGTCTGCCACAGGGATAGATAGATACAAACTAGCCAATACACCAGAGCTTGTCTCCCTCTTTACTCAAATTTATCACCTTTTTACTTGGCTGCAACCGATACTTTGATTTGTTAATGAACCAGTGATTAACAGCAACAGTGCAATTAAAACAAGTATTTCAGTAATAAAAATATTTTCCTTTTTAACCCAAGTAGATCAGTGATGGCTTTTCTGGGGAAAATTAATCTCTTACAAATGTAAATTACTGTCTTGCATTGTGTTCCATAGTGATTGCTCAATTTGATTTTGTACATAAACTTGAACAAACTAACTGACATTTCCACAGAAGTAATAGATGTAATAATACACACACAAAAATGCCAAAGTCAGACAGGGACTTGGCAGCACACCAAGGAACTGAATTCTGGGTAACACTTCAGCTATCAGAAGAATTTTCCTTATTTCCCAATAAAACTTTTTTCTTGCTGGTAGCCCTCCCTTCCCCTAAGCCTACAAATTGAAGACCTTTCCCAGGGACAGCTGCTCTTGGGGCTCTCAGATCAATTACAGCAGCAGAGGTGTGCAACAGCAGCAACTCTGTGACCCTACAGGTAGAGAATTATACTTTTAAAATTGTAGTTATCTGAGAGTGCAATATAAATAGTTTCTGATAATGTAAAAGACTGTAAAAATATTGTAAAATGTAAAAGCTCCCAAAAGATACCTATCCACAGTCATTAGTAAGCCTTCCCATTTTTGATGTTTAAACAAGTTTCTTCCTTACTTGGTGCAGACATTTTTGAAAATCAAACTTGCAAAACAAGTTTCCAAAAAAATAGTGTGCAAGACTTCACTCTTCTCATGCAACTTAGGGTTTCAAATGAGGTGCAATAAATGCAGACTACAGCTGTTGGGAATGCTACAAAAATTTGTGCAACAGATCTATATTAAGCTTCATAGAGCTTAAGATACTACTAGCACACGTTACAACCCAACCTCTTCTTCTCTTTGCACATATATGAGATGTCTTCCTGCTGATTTAAAAAAAAATTTATACCATCCAATTTTTGGTACTGTTCTTAAAGCTTTTGTACCAGAAAGGAAATACGGAATAATAATACCACCTCAGCGGAAAAGCAGTAGCCTTCTGAGAGTTACTTCTTTAAGAAACTTGCAGAAGCACAGTACCTGTATGCAAAGATTACCCAGTGAGCAGGATTACTGTGACATGTTTACCACCTTGCACCTTCACAGAGATACAACTAATTTTGTATGCTGTTGTTAAAATTCATTTGCCTCTTTTCCCTACATCTTTGTTGTTCTAGTTGTCACTATCCATCGACTTTTCTAATTAAACACAAATTACAACAGTGTGAAGAGCTTTCCATTTTTTGGCCTTCCAAAATTTGAGTTATCTGACTCAACAACATATTCAGAATCCATAGTCCTAATTGTTTCAGAAAAAATTAAGTGCAGCAGTTTTTCCAAAATGTTATCCTCAGAGCACCTGACACAAGTTGTCCTGTCCTTGTTACTGTGAAATGTCTATGGGATAGCATCTGCCTTTGCTGGCTGTGTCCCTGCTAAGGCTGTGCTGTCAACGTGCTGCTGTCCCTCACACAGCCTGGCTTACCAAGGAACATAGAGGACGTCCAGGCCTCACCTCCTCCCCCTCACAGAAGACCCGTGCGTGCCACGCTGTCCACTCCTAAGCACATTCAGTGTGCATTTCTGTCAGTCACCTCCTCCGCAATTTTTCCCACCGCACCCTCGCCTTTCCCAGGGTGGAGACGCTGGGGCCAAATTTAACTGCAACCTCACTATCCCCACAGGCCCAGGAGTCCACCTCGGGTGTGTGGGCGCCTTTCTCCCGAACACCTCCCTCAGTCATTTCGCGGCGGGTTGCGGGGCTGCGTGTGTCAGAACCCTCGGTAACACCCCAAGTACACGCACACCAAGATGGCGCCCGCCTGAGGCGAACCCGCGGCCCCGCAAGTTCCTCCCTCAACCCCTCCCGGCGCGTGCCCGGGGGCGGCCGCCAATCAGGAGGCGGCGCCGGGCGGCGGCCAACCGCGCAGGCGCGCGGGGGCGGGAGCGCGTGCGCGTGGCGGCGGGTGAGGAGCGGCGGTGGCGGCGGCACCGGTACCAGCGGCACCGGTACCAGCGGCACCGGTACCAGCGGCACCGGTACCAGCACCGCCAGGACCAGCACCAGTACCACCATGATGTGGTTCGGCGGCTCCATCCCGGCCGCCATCGCCGCCGCCAAGCAGCAGAGCTCCGTCTTCATCGTCTTCGTGTCAGGTACGGCCCGGCCCGGGGGAGCGGAGCGGAGCGGGGCTGAGCGCCGGGTCCTACCCACCCCCCTTCACTGACACAGCGGAGGGGGCCGGGAGCAGCAGCAGCCGCCGCCACCGCCGCCTCTCAGGAAGGCCTCTGAGCTGCGCTGCCGTCCCTGAGGCCTCCCGGGACCGTCCGAGGGTCCGTCGGCTCCCGAGTCGGGCCGGCCGCCCCTCCGGCTGGGCCCAGGCTGCCCGCGGCCCTGTCAGCCGGCGCTGCCGCTGCTCTGGCCCGCGGGCGGAGCTCTCCGGAGGTTCCGCAGCGCCTTGGGCAGCTGTTGCTTCCCCGCCTCCTCCTCCCGTGGTGCCGGGATTTCTGCTGTGTCAGTACGGGTCCCGGCGGTGCCTGGCCTGCTGCTGGGCTGCCCCGGCCTTGCCCTTGCGGTGGTGCCGCGGGGTGTACGCGGTGCTCTCGGCGGGGACACCGCGAGTCTGCGCTGTGTCCCTTCCCCTCGCACCGCCCCAACTTTCTGAGCTCCTCGTCTGCACTGCTCTTTATCTCTCCAGCTCCCTGGGCTGTTGGTTCTGTAACCGAGGAAACTCTAGGAGCTCGGATTCTCTCTCTGTATGTCTCCTGTCTGCCTGAAAAGTGAGGTAGTAAAGCAGGACATCAGACAGGCTCTCCAACTTTCCCCTCCTGTTTTTATGTGTGTAACTTGTTCCTTTTGGTTTTGCTGTTGCCTTAAGTGCTTGTGGCTTGAAGTTTTTGAGACACCTCCTTAAAGAAACAACCCCGCTGAACCTGTGGCCTTCAGTGGTGTTCCCTTAAAAGTTATGAGTCGTGGGATTCGCTTAGCTTCAAGGAGTTCATTCCCAAAGGGGATGTGAACAGAGAAACAAAGTGTGGTTAAGTTCCTTTGTTGACACAACTCTTACACTCAGAGAACAGTATTTTCTACTGGATAGTAAGCATACTGCTAGAAATCAAGATTCTATGAACTTCAAAGATTTTGAGCACTTTCTGGCAAGTGGCATTTTCATGGACTCCTATTTTTGCTCTGTGGCAAGTAAGGGAAAGGCAACATGGGGAAAAAAATAAATGGGAAATATAAATTTGCTCCGCCTTATACTCTCACTGTGTAGAAATTTCCATCCTGGGTCCTGGTTTTATTACTTTTGCTCCTTTTGAAGTGTTCCTTACTGACAGAATCCATGCTTTTGAAATCAGTGGCATTCATCACAGCTCAGAATATACTAAGGCTATGTAAAGAGCTTTAGGAAATTAAACATAAGTCATATAAATTGCCTTTCCATATGAATTTTTTGTAAAACAGAAGATCTTCTCAGCCCAAAACATGCTGTGTTGCTGCTTGAAGAGGGATGGGGTAGTGTATGTAGGCTTTAAGGCAGCATTTCAAAGCCTGCAAATCATATGGCAGGGGGGTGCAATGATGAGAGAGCCTTTACCACTGGGTTTTTAATATTCTTTTTAATAAACATGCTGTAGTGTCTTTACCAACAGTGCCTAATAGCTCTCTTGTCTTCATAGTAAATAATGCGGAGGAAGGAGCAGCAGAAACATGTTATGAACTGACCACAACACCCATTCCTCCCATCTCTGTGGGGGAGGAGGTGGAGAAATGGGGAGTGAAATTAAGCCCAGGAAGAAAGAAGGGGTAGGGGAAAGGTGTTTGAATTAACTTCCCCAGGTAAAGGCTGTTTTGCCTGTCACAGTAATTGCTGAATTATGTCTCTCTGGCCTTATCTCCACCCACGAGTGTGTTATTACATTTTTCCCTCTCCTGTCTGTCTTAGGAGAGGAGTGACAGAGTGGTTCTGGTGGTCGCCTGGTGTCCAACCAGGGTCAGTCCACCACAGGATTTTTTTTTTTAGTAGCCATTCAGTACCTATGAGTATTTGGAACTTTATATATCAGAGGCTGAGAAGTGCACTTCTAATTTATTTCTAATTTTAAAGAAACTAAAATTGTACATTGATCTGGCCATTTCTTTTAGATGTCAATATTGAGTAGCTGGATGTAGAAATGGGCAGATATACAGAGAGAAGATAAATTTATGAATAAAGGGATGTAACTGAGTTACGACCTTGCAGTATACTGTAAGGATTTGTTTTGTTTAGTTTTGCTTGAACAGTCCTGAAAAGGGGGGGCTGTTACTTAGGGCTCTCCAGAATTGCCTCTCCAGAACTGAAGAGTTGTGCTGAGTTCTGCTCTACCCTAGAACAGTGGGATCAGGGCAGCTGACCTGTGATGGATCCATTCCTGGAGCAGTTCTGTTATGCCTGCTGGGAACTGGGAAACCCCAAAATGTGTGGAAACAAGTGTGTTTGATAGATGCTGAGTGCTGAAAGAATAGCAGGGTTTTGTGCTAGCAGGGATTTGGTTTGTGGTTTGAGTAGACCCACATTTAGTGGTTGAGTCTTTGCACTACAGGCTTGCCTGTAGACACTGGAGACAAATATTTGAAAGTGGCTTTCTGAGCAGGAGAATGTACTTACAGAAGTGTTCAGTGTTTCTGTTGTGTACTCTTTGTCCATTAATGTATTTGGTGACAAAAAAGCAATAAAGAAAAACTGAAAGAAACAAAAATCTTAGTGTGGCCAGTGTGAAGGATAGCTGTTAGATGCAGCCTTGACAAAATTTACTGAATTCTGGTAGGTCCATCTCTGTTTCCTGCTACTGTCTGTCCCTCTCTCCCTCTTCATGCACCTCTCTCAACAAGCACTAAAAAAGTGAAGAACTGGATTATTCTTTCTGATTCTAGAACATTTTCCAGTCAAGCAAGGAATAATGCAGCTATTTATCTCAACAATGTGGTGGTGTTAGTGACTGTAATTGCATGCTTTTCATCCAGTTTTTTTTTTCCTTTAACATATTTATTTGCAGCTACAATCCTAACACTTTTTAGATCAGTTTTTAAAACCTTAATAGCATATTCTGGTGATGCAGTTGTGTAAGTGTGTTAAAGATCCTGTTGAATTCACAGGAGGTTGCAGTGAAGGGGGCCACTCCATAATATCCAGGATGCTCAAGGTGAAGTGTGTCTGCCTTGCAAAACTGATTTAAACATTGAGATGTTACTTTAGTGGCTCCTGTAGCCATAGAGCAAAGAAGTTGTGTTTGGGGACCAGAGGAATTACTCCATGGCATCAAATAATTGCTGCTGCTGCACAGGGACAAAGTACTCATGACACTGAAACAGGTCTGGTGAATGTCTCTGCTATGTTGTTGGTAGTTGTTCTTTCTAGCCTGCAGAGTTAAAATACTGCTCTCATTATTTGAGTTGTTAATCTGATGTTAACTGTTTATTTGATATGGAACCCCCCCAGATACCTTCTCTATTCTGATTATTAACTCCAAAAGTTAGACATATTCTGATCATGAAAATACCAGGCTGCTCATAAAAAGTTCTTTTCCACAGTGAAAAAATGAAGGAGAGGGATAAGAAAAAACTTCAGTCTGAAGTGTTTGTCTCTTTTTAGTATCTCTGTAGAAAGACTCCTTACTTTGTTCATAACTTTGTTTTAGATTATTTTTTTACAAAGCACTGGTTTGCAGTCAACAAAGCATTTGTTTGTATTTTGTAGTCAAGCTGTATCAAAGCACTTTGGAAGCTGAGTATGTGAGAGGAGGAGGTGAGCAGCTTCGTGTCCTGTCTTCATTTCCAGAATGGGCAATCCTTACTCTTACTGAGCAGTTATGAAATGCTGGACATTGAAAAGTCAGCTAACCCTTTCCTGTAAGGAAAACACTATTCCCTGATGACTGTGTGCTAAGGAATAGGGGAATTAAGGTCCTTTGACAGCCTGTGATGGTTTTGAGACAGTTCCTTGTACAGGAACTAAGTTGTTATGGAAGAAGTCTCTTCCACTTACCTGAAGCACTGGAGAAATGATGAGTATGTTTTCCCCATGTAGACATCTGAATTTACCTGACCAAATTTAAGAGGTGAGCACATGTGATTTTGAATTGTGTAGAGGTCTCTCTGAAAAGTGAAATAAAGGTTTTGTTTGAGGAACACAAGAAATCTGAGAATCTTGAGAACTAGAATTCCAAAGCAGTTCTGACAGCTCAGTTTTTAGCAGAATTATGAGTTAGGTCAAGTTTTGTTCAGCTTGACCTCTTGACTTTTCAGATACTTTTCCTGTGACCTGGCAGTTTTCATGTCAGGATGTAATTACTACAACAAAACTGCAGTAAATCAGTCTTAATCCCCAAATGAGAAAGGGTTATCAAAACAAAAAGATTGTATGAGAATAAGCAACTATTCTGTGGGTAGTCACAATATTAAACTGTGTTTCATGCCACAGAGCTTTTTAAAGAGTTGAGTTGGCAGTGTTTTCATTCACGGGTCACATCTCTGAGGCTGTACTGTGAACACTCTGACCTGTTTGTGTCTTTCAGCATTCTTCTTCTACAGCAGTTGTGTGTGTATGGAAAAGTCAGGGTCGGGCAAGAATCTAGATATTTTTAGTAGCCTGATTGGATGAGCACATGTCCTTTTTTTAAAAAAAGTGTGTGGTGAAGCAGCTGTCTGTCCCTGAGCATGTGGGAATGGGGGAGGAGGCCAAATCACTTGGGTAGGGCAGCTGCATCCATTGACTGCAGCTGGAAGCACTGCACTTAAAGGAAGAGCAAAGGTTCTCATGTAAAATATCCTAAATAATTATGTTGGATAATAGTAGAGGTTAACACTTCCATACTGACCTCAGTACTTCCCGGGAAAAAAATCAATTATTATATGGTTGGGAAACACTTCTCCAAAACTGGTCTATTTTTGATAGCTGTTATCATGAGCATTGTGGCCAGACTGTCTTGGCCCTCTGGCAGCAGTACTTCCCCAGGGGACTGTATATATAGCTCCTGATCTTTACCAAGTGAAAAATACTGCATGAAATGGCAACTGGGATGAAACAAACAAAAGGTTTGTTGTTGTAATTGAAGAATGGACTACTATACTTCTATACTTGTGACTCAGATTCTTCATCAAGAGCACAGTCAATTCCAAGCTGCTAAGAAGTGATACGGATTGAAGTAAACAAATGTTTGCAGGCCAGTTTACTTGCTGAAAGATGGTTACCATTCATTGGAAAGAATCTGTTAACCCACATCCCCACTAAAACTCTGCTTTGGAAGAAAAGTACAATTGGTGTTGTTTCACTTCTGAATCTGTTTTTTGTGTTGGTGTTTTTTTTTTTTTTTAACTCCATCAGATTTTGAAACCTTGTTTGCTGAATTATTAATTTACAAGGCCTGGAAAGTGTAGTTTTAGCAGTATGTAATTACATTTATAATAAGAAATAAGCAGTGGATAGTTTTAACATGTTAGCATGTCAGGGAGAAGCAGTGGTTCCCTCTGTGGGATCTCCCTGCGTATTGTGAGAGTACAAGCAAAATGTTGAACATGTAACATGAAAGTGAGGCCCTTCTGCAGTTGCATAATGGGATGATGTAATCAAGGCACTCTGCAGACTCAACATCATTTCCAGTTCCTCTGTCTCTGCTTCATCTGTGTGGCCCAGTCCCTTCTGCTCCTTTGGACCAGCTCACCCTGCAGCTGAATGTCTCTGAAAGCTTGTTGGCTTGGCAAGTTTGTTTTTTTTTTTTATATTAGGGTTTTGGTATGTTAGCAAGTCTGATCAGCTGGAGCTGTCTCCAGATTATAAAAGTAAATAAACTGACTTGAAGGGGTCTTTCAGAGGTGATTTTAAGCAACTGAAGCAAAGCTAAAATCAGACCAGAAAGAGTAATTTGTGGTGGGTTTAGCTTTGCATGTGTGCTGTATGTTGCAGGTGAGGATGAACAATCTACTGAGATGGCTGCAAGGTGGGAAGATGAGAAGGTGACTGAAGCTGCCTCAGATGGTTTTGTTGCTATTAAAATCGACACCAAAAGGTTTGATCCTGTTCTAATTCTGTCTCTTAGGCAGTTTTCCATTGGTGATGATGAGAGTAAGAGGCTTTTGAAGTCCACATGCAGCTAGCTTGTGTTCAAGGTTCCAGACTGAATTCAGTACTCCTGAAGCCACTGGAGCCTGAGAAAATTTCAAATTTTACTGTTGTGTTTTGCAGAATATTCATTGCATATTTCAGTGCTAGTAAAAGAATGCTTGAGGCTGTGTTTTTTCAACAGGAAGAGACAAAGTTATGTAAAAGAGCTGGAATCAAAATGCAAGCACTTTTGAGGCAGTTCTTAATTTGCCAAGTTACGTAATGAATTTAAAAACTCTCATGAATTCTGAAAGATAAAAATCTCTAAAGCCTCAGAGAAAATGCCTTTGTTACTGTTGTAACACACAGGATAGAGAAGCATTGAAGTTCCCGGGTAATTACTCTGCTATTTTTGTTACATTTAAGTGTTCTAGTCCATATGCAGGAAGTGCATTGACATTTCCCAAAATGGTGGCATTTGGAAATGCTCTATAGCCCTTTTATTAAACTCAGTGTATTGTTTGCACCCAATAGACTAGATTTTCCTAAATTGCTTCTTTGCATTGTTTCCCTAAATTTTATGTACTCAACTGTGATAACCAGGGATTATCACCATGTCAACACTTATGCAAAATGTTAATGAGAAGATGCAATGCAGATTTGCTTTCAGTGTTCTTTCAAGTATTTAAATAGTTCTGTGTGTGGTGGTAGGACAGTTATTTTTATGATGAAAGAGAATCTGAAGTTGTTCTGAAGTGATTGCTCCTCCTAAATTAATCTTTTCTTTTAAACAGTGAAGCATGCCTGCAGTTTTCACAAATTTGTATCCTTTGAGATCAGCTTAGACATTACATTGTGATTACAGATAATTCCTCTATACAAGTTAACACTGTTCTTAAGGCAGACATTTACAAGCAACGTTATTAAGAGTATTTCCTATTGAACAAAAAGATGCAATAAACTCTGTAGTTGAAAGATACCATCTGTGTATCCAACTTACTGTCAGTTGTAAGGGAATGTAAACAAATTGATTTTTTTTTATGTTAATCTTATATAATTCTCCAAAGAGAAAATTATCCAAAGCTTTATGTAAATAAAATAATTTGCACTAGAAAACAAACAACCAATGCTTTAAATTACTAGTTGGAGTTCAGAGAAGGAACAAGTAGTGGACTGGATTCAATTAGTTACACAGGTATGAAGTTAGGTAAATAGCTGCCTACCTTAAAGAGGTTGCTGGGTATAGCTCAGGAATTAGTTGTGGTGCTGAGGGAGGGAATTCAGTACCTTAACTTGGCTTTCCTTAATGCTGTGAAGAATTTATTATTGTCTTCATAAGATGTTTCTCACACTGAAACAAACCTTTTCAAGCCAAAAGCATACTCACTGGTTGGGTATGTGTGTGCTGGAGAAAAAATGTTTTGGCATAAACCCTTTCATGAAAAGAAGAAATGGTTGTATGTAATGTTTTCCAGCATTTTTGTCTTTTTTCTTCTTCTCTTGGCAATGAGTACTGGCAACCAGATATAGATAGAATACTGGGCTAGAAACTTCTGTAGGGAGGAGGACTTCTGCTTGTCCTTTTAAAGTTACTTCATAAACATTTGTTGTTTGCTGCCCTTAACTGGTGCTGTGCAGATCCTGTAGTGTGCGTTCCATCCAGTTTTTTTATAGGAGACAATGGAATTCCTTTGGAAGTCATTGCTGGCAGTGTTTCTGTTGAAGAGCTTGTTACCAGAATCCATAAGGTTAAACAGGTAATGCTTGCCAACAGGCTGGATCCTTCAGATTGTGCTGGGTGTGCTTACATGCTCAGGACAGATGTCCCTGTCCCTGAGGGGACCTGCCTTGGAGAGGGATGAAGTACAGGTTCCATGTCCTTCCAACAGCAAACTCTTCAAGCTTAAATTCAGTACACAAAAAGAACACAATGGAAAGCACTGTGTAGAATTACTATGGTTTGTTTTTTTTTCACAGCTTGTTTTTATATCATCTGTGTAACACCTATAATATTGAAATATGAACTCTAAACTTGAATGACACACCAATTACTCTGTCAGATTACACATGGTTTTGTAATATTACTTTGTAATGTGGACTTGTAAAATTATGCTGTGAAACAATATAAATATATATAGTTTTATTGCTTGATTTCAAGTCTAAGACTAATATTAGGAAAAAATAGGAAACATATGATTAAATCATATCCAGCAATATGTGATAGTTCTAGTTAAGTTTTAAATAGGGCTGATTTCCAAAAAATAGTTTAGTCTAGATCTTTGAACCTGTGAAAAATGTAGCAAGTTTCTGAGCCTGTTTTTTTTCTTTCCCCAATTTCCTAGATGCACACAGTCCAAGGGCAGCCTTTGGAAAATGGCAGTCAGTCATCTGCTCCCTGTCCCTCCTCTCAGTCTGATGGTGCTTCAGAAAACACACAACCCAGAGCAGCAGAGTTTTGTGACTCTCCTGGGTCTGTTACATCTGAGACAATAAGACTTCCTGCTGGTAATGTTTGGTGTTTTCACATAAATGTTAGCTAATTTGCTTTTGAAATAAATTTCCTTTTCTTAAACTGTTATATAGTGGTACATAAAAGGCAATATGTTGCATGGACTTGTTAAGGAGAAACGTGGCTATCCCAGAATGGTTCTTGCAAGTCTAAAGGAAAAGTCTTGTCATTCTGCTCAGTTCTTATGAGCCAAGAACTTATGGTTTATAATACAATAAAAATTGTGTATGCTTTCTTAAAATAGGATTTCAAAGTTTCTTTGGGTTAGTAACCTGAAAAATTCTTGGGGGACAGTGGGAGTCTAAATAGCAGACCCTTATCTCCTTGAGATATCCTAGTTGCTGTGAATAATGGCTGACAATGAGCATAATAATTTTTAATGGCAATAAATAACACCTTTTCTTTTTCTCCTACGCATTCATTTCTTGTACATCACTTGTAGATGGAGAACATTCAGGTCAAGCAAGCCAGGAAGCAAGTAATTCTTCAGATAAGCAAGTGAGTGATGCTCAGCCTGGGAATGATCTCACACTTAAAGTGGAAAGGTAAATCTTCTTTTGCAGACTTCCTAACATAGTGTATTTCTTTCTTAGGAGACAGTTTTGTTGTTTCTGAGGGTTTTGAACAAACAGGCTTAATTACAGGATTTTGGGTGCTTACTCTGTTAGCATTTGGCAAACTTAGGTGGTCTTACTTTGTGTAGATAATACTAGGGTTGATGGGAAAACAACTTTTAAGTGAATCTCATTTATCATGAAAGAAAGGGGTAGTCTGGAAAACTTAAATGTTTTCCTTCCTTTCATATAGCTTGAATACAGACAATGTGCAAAATTTTGAAGGAATTAAAACATTGAACTAAAAGCACTTGAAACTGGGGTGGTAAAGTGCTAACCTAGATTTTCTACAGATGCCACCTGATTTCTTTTTCTTGTCTGTTTGACAACTTTGTAGATTAGGCATATTGATAAAGCCAGGTTACTCTTATTCTAAGACTTTCAGTCAAAGACTTTTAATGAAGTCTGGTGGGCAGTGCTAGTTCTAATATTTTAAAGTCTGATGACCAGAAACACCTGGCTGAATACATGGCTAATTGATGACACTGATTGCTTTTTAAATACAAGATTTTTTGTATAAACTTGGGCTTTAGCATTTTTAAGAATGATACTATTTGTAGTATTCTATCCAAAACCAATATCATGTGCTTAGTAAACAGAATTATTTATACTGCTAAAAATACATTAAAAATTTTTACATTTAATTTCGGTTTTTTTCCAAAAATTAATTTTTACTTACCACTGTTAAGAAAATGCAGTCAATACTTTAATATAAATACTGAAAGTTCTTTCCAAAATGTGCATCAGTCTTAAATTTTGTGCTGTATCTGCATATATCTATGGCATTTCTTTCAGAGAAAAGAGGCAAAGCTGTGTGGTAATTAGTTTTTTTTTTAAAAAAAGCAAGCCAGCTGCCATACAAGTAACTTTTTTCTGATTATCTGACTCTGATTATCTGGTTATGTTATTAGGTCATGCCTGCCCTTTCTCCAGATTTAAAATATATTGTAAATTACTGGGGTTTTTTTAAGTCAATCCATACAGTAAGGCACCTTTCTGGGTAGATGACAGATGCATGTGCATCTATGTCAGTGCTATATATTATTTGCTTTCCATTTTAGGAAGCAATGTGCAGAAGAAACCAGATGGCTTAAATAGCTAAGGAGACATTGAGATTTAGTGTTCCTGTTACCACAGATCATAAATAATATTTGCTATTGTCTGTCTTGGTTCAGCAGCAGTTCATAAGATGTAAGAATCTTCATTTACTGGGTGGAAAAGGACAGAAAGAGTATGTTAGAACTCCATTAAAGTTGGGAACTCACTGGTGAATCACAACTTCATCTTTTTATAGATGCTACACTTGCATGGGAATGATTCATTACTGTTACATTAGGTATTAACACAGTCTTACAGTTCATGTTCATTTTCATGTCTGCTGTTCTTCTGTGTTTGCTTCATTGAAATTTTAAAACATTAAAACCAGACACTGCCACTTAACCACTTTTCACTTTGTATTCTTAAATTTAGACTAACAAAAAAGCTTGAAGAAAGACGAGAAGAGAAAAGGAAAGAAGAAGAACAGGTAACACAAAACTGCTTGCACATTTTAATAAGTGCTTTATTCCTTTTTAAACAAATGGACTTCAGTTTTGGCTTACTCTTGTCCAAGGCAGTTTCAAGGTTGCAATTTTTATGTCTCTTTTTACTCAGAGAGAAATTAAGAAAGAAATTGAACGGAGAAAAACTGGTAAAGAAATGCTGGAGTACAAAAGACGACAGGAAGAAGAGCAGACGAAACGCTTGTTAGAGGAAAGGAACAGAGAAAAGGCAGAAGAGAAAGCTGCAAGGGAGCGTATCAGACAACAGATTGCAATGGTAAATTTTTGATAGTCTCTGCCTCTCACAAGGGCCACTGTAAGAACTGATGTCTTTGGGGTCTCTGTAGCATTTTGTGTGTATAAAGTGGAGCTTCTGCAATCATACTCCATCTTTTCTATCTGAATGAATATACCAACTCCTCTGCCATATTGCTTGAGTCAAGTGGAGAGTTATCATTTAAGCATGAAAAGAATTGCAGCTTAAACACAGTTCTGGAATGGAAGCAAGGGGGAATTTAGTTGTGGAATATGCAGAGGAATGCTGATCTCAAAATGAGGGTGAAGATTATTTTTTAAGTTTGTATTTATCTGTGTACATACATGGACATAAACAATTCATAACAATTTAAATCCCTTCTTATTATTAGGTTTTGGCCTAGAAAAATAACTGCAGTTGTGTAACTTGTCATAACATTTTCCTCTTTATCTTCACTGGAGTGTAACACTTGCACAGGAAAATTATCTGTTAACAACTGTTTGCATGAAGTGACTCACTGAGAAGTGTCATCATGGCTAAGGACATGAGACTACACTTTGGTAGTGAAAAATTCTTAGCAACACTACTGTCTTTTCCCCTCCCTGAGTAGAAGTCACAGCTCTCTATTTTAATTAATATTAAGCTACAATTAATAGTACAATATAAAGGTTTCTGTTTGGTCCTTTCACAGGATCGTGCTGAGAGAGCAGCTCGCTTTGCAAAATCTAAGGAAGAAGCAGAAGCTGCAAAAGCTGCAGCTCTTCAGGCCAAACAGGCTGAAATAGAGGCCAGAAAAGAAGCATCTCAAAGGGAGAGAAGGTGGGTTCCTGTAGAGAAAGAAATGCTTAATTTTAGGGAGAGTGGTGAAGGAACTTGATACAATTTAAGAGATTTAATATACATACTAATCTATTAATTAATGCCATGCTGAACTGCTTAGACTGACATGAAAAGTTGACTTTCTTTTATATTACTGATTTGTAGTTACTTACGTGAATATTGTTCTCTGGTAACTTTCATCCTTCTGTCATCCCTAACTACCTTTCCTTGTTTTCTGCTTTAGTTAGAGCTTTTTCTGTCTGATCTTTGTAAATACCACATATAATGGGGCTAGGTGGGGAACCAGATAAGGTGAGAATGGGATAGATAATGATTAGACAGAATGACCAGATAATGTCAGCCCTGCTGGGAGCAGGGTGCCAACCCAGCTGTTTGGCTCTGTGTGCAGTTGGCTTGAATTCAGCTGACAGGGTCAGAGCTGTCTCCTGCTTTGCTCAGCATTTCTATTCCAAGACATTTATATTTCATTGATTTAATTTCTGTATCTTGAATGTAAATACCTTGTTTGAATGGTGATGGATCTTTGATTAAAAACAGGGGAGATGCACTGTGGTACATAAGCAGATGGTTATCAACTGTGCATCCAAACTTAGAACCCATCTGGCTGCTTTAAGAAGGGTAATTGTCCCTCTGTTGCACATTTCAACACTACTAAACATTTATCTGTAGCTGTTCATGTGCTGACTGACCCCCCATGCATGTCCTGCAGTGCAATAGCCAGGATTCAGTTCCGCCTCCCAGATGGATCTTCCTTTACTAACCAGTTCCCATCTGAAGCACGGCTGGAAGAAGCCAGGCAGTTTGCTGCACAGGTAAATTGGTGTTTCATTTTCTTAGCTTACATAGAATCATCATGCTTGGAAAAAACCTTGAGTCCAACCATCAGTCCTACACCACCTTAACCACTAAATCATCTCCTGAAGCACCACATCTCCCTGTTGTTTTTTTTTAATACCTCCAGAGATGGTGACTTCACCACCTCCCTGGGCAACCTGTTCTAATGCTTTGCCATTCTTTCAGTGGTGAAGAAGAAATTCTTCCCTATATCTAATAGCTGATTACAGCTTGGTGCAGTATCAGCACCAAGGTGGAGTTTGCTGTTGTGTTACTGCAGCCCATCATTAGTTAGGCATGGTAGGATATAAAAACTTCCTTTTTCTAAATGAAGATGATTGATGGTTTTATAGAAATCTCCTGGGTCACTATGGCAAGTTTGTACTCAACTGGCAGATCTGCAGTTGTATGAAAGTGAACAGTGATTTTTTTTTTTTCTTATATTTTCACAGACGGTTGGTAATACTTACGGCAATTTTTCCCTGGCAACAATGTTTCCCAGAAGGGAGTTTACCAAAGAAGATTACGGAAAGAAATTATTGGAGCTGGAGTTAGCACCCAGTGCCTCAGTGGTGTTGCTGCCGGTAGGTGTTGGGTTTTGGGTTTGATTGCTGTCTGTATCCCTGCAAACAGCAGTGCCAGAGCTGAATATCTGCTATTAGCTGGCCATGACAGCTGGCTTGAATTTTTGTCTTCTCTGTGTATGACAGATTGAATAATAAGATTAATTTTTGTGAAGACTGATTCTGGAGGAGCATTTTTTCAGAAGCAGATAAATGGTGGCATAGATTTTGCCTAATGTGTAACCAAAGGAGTCTTTTTGTGTCCACTGAGTTACTTTCAAATTATGTATGAAATACTCTGTCTACAGAACCTTACTTCAGTATCTGACAAGTTTTCTTTCTTTGTTCATGACCAGGCAGGAAGACCTGCTACTTCTGTTGTTCAGGCTTCAGGCAGTGATCTATGGAAGTTCTTGGGCACGATACTGTATCCCCTCTTAGCGGTTTGGAGATTCATTAGCAACTTTCTGTTTACCAGTCCACCCCCCTCACAGTCTGCTGCCAGATCAGCTCATCAGCAGGAACATTCACACCCTTCAACATCCAGCAGCATCGAGCAGAGCAGGTAACCACAACTGCTGGAGGCAGCTGTTTCTCAGAGTACTTCCAGGAGTTGTTTTCATTGTGTAGTGAGGAACTGAACTGGATCTGACTCAACTGCTGCCCTTTTCTTGGCAGTTTCTGGCAACTGCTCTTTCATCTGGGTTAAAAAAATTAACCTGGTAAACTGTGTGGCAGCTGAGGCAGGGTACTTGTTTTGCATGTGTGATTAAGCAAGCTCCTTATTTTTTTACTTCAGTTTCCAGAGTAGAAAAAGCATTGCCTTGCAGTCATTTATGAACAGGGAATTCAGCTGGAACTATAAATATGGGTTTCCCCTGAGCTGATGTGGTTTGGAAGATAGTTTTGAAGATCAGATTTTTTTAGGGTATGGTTGTACAAGAAATGCAAGCAACTGAAGTCTGGCTTTGACAGTAAAGTTTTGTAGTGCTGAGAGAATGAGATCTGCCTTGTACCCAAGAGCAGCTCCAGGCTGCTGCAATGAGAGGAGTTTCCCAGGGGAAATGAGGCTCTGCCAGTTTGTCTCCCCTCTAAATGACAAGTTTTCAGCTAGCTTTGGGCTCCCAAGGATACAAAGGGCTGAAGGAGATTATTACTGGGGATAAGAGAAGGAAGGATGCAATGTTTGCACAAGAAGTGAATGCAATAAACACAAATACCACCAGGGGAAACTCACATCTCACTGTCTTTTGTACCCTAGGCAAGCAGTCAGGAAACGAGTAGTGGAAAAGCGGGGGGAAGACTTCAAAAAAGAAGGAAAGATTTATAGACTGAGGACTCAAGATGATGGAGAAGATGAAAACAACACTTGGAATGGAAATTCTACACAACAAATGTAGTTTTGAGTAACTGCAATAATCAGTCTCTGGCTTTTTTTTTTTTTTTTTTTTTCTTTCTTTCTTACTTGATCTAAGTGTACTAAAGCTTCTGGACAAGTGGGGCTTATTTTACACTGACTGATTTAATTTCTTATTCCTGGAGTATGGAATAAAAGTCACATAAATCAGAGGAAATTGAACGAGTGTAGTTAAGGCCTAGAAGCAAAGAGTTAACAAGACTGAAAATCTCCATCAGCTATCATAATCATTACCCTACTGCCATAGAAAGGCACTTTTTAATCTATAAATATTCTGCTACATAAATTAAAGGCCAGATATTAATATAAAGGTCATGGTAGGCAATGACTGATTATAATGAGGGTGTCAGAAGCACGACAAATAGCAAATCAGGTAATTAATTTATGTTTAACTTTTTTCTTGCTTCTGCAACTGCAAGCAAAACCTTGTAGTTTTTAATTCCCCAAGCACTCAATAAAGTATTTTCCAGAAAATCTTCTCTGCTGAAGTACTTGTGTCATAGGGAAGCAAGCAGTTAAGATGATACATTTGAAATTCAGAATACAGCAAAGGTTTTGTTCCAGTTTAAATGACCTATTAAAATATATCTGAAATAGTGCTTTTGAATCCAGGATGAAAAAGATGGCTCTTTATCCCATAAAATGGAATACAAGAAACTGGAAGCTTTTCTTGTGGAGGAGGGCTCATAGTCACCCTCTGTGGAAGGTTATCAGCCTTCCCTCCCCCACACCAAGTGTACTCCAGATCTCAGTGTTAGACTTAAAAATTACCTGTGCTCTGCCCTGCTTGGGATTCCTGCTTAAAGGGGATTTCATTATTGCTCTCTGTTTAAATGTGAAGGCACAGTACTACTTCCACTAATTTTTTGAATAATTTCTGATATGCAATTTAAAAAATGCTGTATATAAAATAAAGGAAAGGAGGGAAAAAACTAAATAGAGTAGCTGCAGTAGAACAGTGCATTCTCCTGGATTGGAGTGTAGTCAATAACTTTAAAACCACAAGGAAGCAGCAGAGCTTCCTGGGGATGCTCTCAGGTCCCTTGAAGAGACCTGCATCATCCAAGGGGAGATGATGAAGACAACAAAGTTTCAAGTTCAGAATCCTTTTGCCCAATAAACAAAGGTTTAGGAGCAGAGAAGAGCCATCACCATGTGACCAGTGTTTAAACAAATGTCTGTGAGGCCTCACTGCTAAAAGGCAGTCACTGAGTGTGTTATGAACATCTGGCCAGCAGCTCCCAGTATGGCAGAGGTGAAAAAGCCCTTCCCTGACATTGCTTGGCCACTGCTGTAATTCAAACCAGCTGCCTCCTGCTGTGCCCAGAGCCTGATTGCTGCAGGGCTGAGGTTGTGCTGGTGCTCACAGGTCTCCTAGAAGACACTTCCCATACTTTGCTTTACAATCATATTCTGCTTAAATCAGCTGTGGCAGAGGATGTGATGTTAGCACCAAAGCTTTGTGCTTTTGACACCTTTTCTGCTGTTCAGTGTATAAATGCAGTGCCTGAGCACACAAAAATGCCATTTACACCTACTACAGAAATGCAAGACTGAGCCCAGTGTCCCCATGTGGGGCTAATCCATCAGGGCTGGGCTGCAGCAGCAAAGGGAAGCTGTAAGAATTTAATCTATTTTCCATGGAAATGTTTCAGAAAACAGCCCCTGTTCAACCCCCATGTGTGGTCCCACCATTACTTTAATTCTCATCTGAAAACAAGTAAGCTCCTATTGTTTACCTTTGAAGCTGGGGAAAGAAATCAAAATCTAAACAAAAATCCTGACATTTGTATAACTTAAACCATGAAGTGATTTAGCTATTTAACCTTTAAACTTAGATCTGTCCAATGTGGTAAGGGAACCAAAAACTGTTTGACAGCACATGGAGCAGTACCTATAAACCAGGATAACCTGGGGGTCCAAACTGCAGGCTGGGGGCAGGGAATACCATAAATACTGTTTACAGCTGGTCCCAAACCATTGGGAGACTCACAACTGCAGATGCCTTCCTTTAGTTGTATATAAAGCTATTATAATGAAATCCTGCTGCTCAAATCAATTTAATGTATTTAATATTTTCCTGATACTTAAAATAATAAGTATACATATCCACCACAAATATTTTAGCTATCATTCCAAGTAAAATGCAATTACTAATTGATTGTAAACCAATTAACAGAATAAGGGGTTTGAAGGATCCCATGACTCAAGGATTTCTACCTAACTCTGAGAGCACTGGTTAGCATATTCACACAGAGATTGCACGCAGCAGTTTCCATTTAATTCCACCACAAAGTATTTGTGAAAAAGGTAAATATAACAATCCCTCTCCCCATTCTCCTTACCTGCTGCTGAGTATTTCCCCTGGCAGAAGGTGCAAGCTCTTTCATGAGCCTCACTGAGGGGCTGAGCATGGAGCTGGTGGTCAGTGTGAGGCAGACTTTTAAGGACTTCCCCACTGGTGACCTGGGTGGCCCACAACACAAAGGACGTGCTGGTGATGCAGAACTAAGCCTGGCCTGAGGTCTGCAGCAACCAGGGTCTTGAGGAGCTTCTGGTAACACTGCACTTGAGCTTCATCTGGCTTCTTAGCATCTCCTTTTGGAAGAATGTGTGCCCGTGGCAGGAGGACTTTGCACTGTGTCACTCGGCATCACAAAGGTGGGAGAAGCAGTGGGGCAGCTCAAGAGCCTCAAAAATCTTCTTGGCAGGGTTTCAGACACTGCTGGGCCCTCATCTTCCTTGGGTGGGACTTGATTCTGCAGAAGCAATCTGTTTACTAACTTGCTGGATAGAGGTCCAGCAATGGCAATGAAATTCTGAGCAAATTCCCAGTCCTCCCCAAGGCTGGGAGAGACTAACAGAAAGATCCTACAAACCAGCTCCATTTCTGTATCTGCCTCAGAGACAGTTATTCCAGAATACTTACATTACAGTAGAAGTAATATTTAACTCAAACAATCTAACACACAGATAAATGTGGCCAGAACTAACTGATACTAGAATAAAAATTCAGGACTTCAATCGACAGATGAACAAACAAATGATGAATGCAAAAACAGTCAAATAGTTGGAAAAAGATCATTGGAAACATTTTCTGAGATGCTGGGGTTCCCCTTTATGCCTGAATAATTAATATTTGCTGATAGTTCCTGCATTTCAGAGGAAGATAAAATAAGCAGCCAATGCTTTTCATTTCCTCTTGGCTTTTTTTGGCTTAAAAGGAATCCCAGCACGACTCTGGATGCAGAAAATAACAGGGGCAGTGATCTGCATTGCTGGGGCTGGTTGCCACCACAGCTCAGGGGGTGCAGGAAAGCAAGAGCCACAATTGTGCTCTAATTTTTGGGTTCATAAAGGAAATCTGAGATGTGGTGTCCTACCCACTTGGAAAAGTGGCCGTGATGTGAACTCAGGCAGCAGCAGTAATGTATATACAGCACCAGGCCTGACAGCATCAAAGAATTTGAGCAACATTTTATTGCTTTCCAAAGTCCTCCTTCCTTCCCAGCCTTGGAAACACATCCTCTCTCAGCAGGGTGGACACAAACAGGTCACCTACCTGAAATGCTGCAGGGAAGAGATAAAGCAACTTCTCCACATTTAAATACATCAAAACTAAAAAGGTGAGAACATTTGCTGCCTAAAAGCAGAACATGTTTAAATCAACTAAATACAAAATTCTACATAGATAGTGAAAAGCCAGTTCCACCTCCAAGGTTACTTCCCCTAACAACCAGCTTTTAGTCTGAATCAGAATTGGGATCATCTACACAAGTTATTGCTCTGTCAGGCAATATTCTCTTTAAGTTACAGTAGAAAACATCACTCAGTATTTGCTGTTCCTCCAATAGCCAATCTTATATTGAAACAGAGGAAGACCCTGACAGGATTAACTTCTGACAGGATTAACTCCAGTAATTTTCCACTGAAACAGTGTGAACAAAACAAGCCCTAACGAGGCTAACTTTTGTCTGGAAGATAATTAAAAGTGTAGGTCCTGTTCTCAAAACAAGGCACTGCCAAGGCTAGCTAGGCACCAAAGGAATGTGAACATCTGCACAAAGACACCATAAAGATGTCACAACCAGCTGATAAGGGGAAAGCTACAGCTAGGGTCTGATATTGCCTTGTAACAATATAATGAAGTCAGCAAGAAACAAGAAAAGTAAAAAGTTCAGCCCTGAGGAAGACTTTGTTACTTCATCTGAAGACCCCCAGAGACATATCCCGACTCTGCCTGTCATGAATATTATAATTACATGTTGCAATCTTATGACTATGTAAGGATGATGCAACCTCCCCTTTTAACTGTATAAATAACCTGACCCTTTTCCCTGACCCGGGGAACTCTTTGTCCAGTGGGAGCTGGGAGCTCCCCGGATCCGAAAATAAATACCTTTGCTGTTTAAAGGCTTAAAATTCTGTCTCTAAACAGTTTTGTAGGCCTTTTTGGGCTCCAGTATCTTACACAGAGATTGTAATTTGTGTACTTCAACCCTGTTTGAATCCCAGGTGTCTGGTTTTTTTAAGAAGCCTAGAAAAGCTTGCTGAAACATTGTTCTTATTGTTCCAAACAACATTTGTTTTTTATTTTTTCCTTTTTCCCCTGATGTCTGAATAGGAACTTCACAGCACCACCTGCTGCTTATTTTTCAGTAAAGCAGTGTTAACTCAGAGAACACCTTTCCAAGGCTATGAAGCACACAGAACTGGGGAAAGAGAAGAAAAAGCTGTATTTTCTCCCATGTAAAGAATATTTAATCAAACAATGACAGGGAGGAGGTGAGGGGGGATATAATGAAATACAAATATCCTCCTGTCCTTATTTTGAAAGAATAACATGAAACTCTTGTTGCAGGTGAGAGGTAATTTTTAATGAAAAATAGCATTTGCCAAGATGCAGTTTATGATAGCTATCAGTAGAGAGCTGCTTCAGAAACAGTTACTTCATGCTATTTCCAGTTAAAATATATAGTTTTGGTATCTTCTGTGCTATAAGAGATGTTTCTTAGGTGTTGGTATCAGGCTGGCAAGACAAATATTCAGGTATTTTTACTTCTTAAAAGATTATTTAAAAATCCCAAAGGATAGAGCAAATAATTGAGAGCAACAGAAATCTAAGTTAAATTTTCCTATAGAAAAAATCTACAAACAACTTTACAAAGATAATCTTAAAAATCCCTCACAAAGGATGGCAGCTGCCAATTCACTTACAAGTTAAGACATTCATCAAGATGGGGGTTTCTGATCTCCTGACTTAAAGCCTTCCTATTTTCAGTTTTCTATTTTACATATACAACAGGAGCATATCCCTCTTTAGTCCATCTAAAAAGAAAAAGAAGCAGTCAGAGTTTCTCATTATCCATCCCTGGAAGTTAAAATAACCTCTTAAAAAATGGCATCTGTCATCTAGGAAATTGAAGGTTTCTTAAGACATTAAACGTTTAGATCACTATTTTTTCAGCCTCCAAGCACAGGTGTAGAAAATAGCAATCCCACACGTGAGCAACAACAAATCCACCCCCCTTTTTTGACCTTTTATTTATGTTAATAAGAAAAACACTAAAAACTGGTATCATAAAAAGTCTACTAAATAGAAGAACAATGCAAAATTCCTCTAATTTAAAACAGAAGCATCTACACAGCTTGATGCTGAAAGGAGATACTGAATTATTCTCTTCTGCATCTGGATGATGGCACTGAAACCCAGAATTAGGAATGAAACTGATCTATGTGTGTCATTTCTTTAAAAACTTTGCAGGTATGCTCAGTGTGATTGAGCAAACCTGCACACTCCCCAGGAAAGCACTCTTAAGAATTTAAGATGTTAGCCATACAGCAACCCTTGCAAGAGAAGAATGCATTTTCCAGCAGGTAACTAGCCAGCTCTGCAGTCCAGTTCTCAGCCCTTAGTCCTCCAGGAGATAGTTTGGGTTGACAACCAGGTATGGATCTTCATCAAAAGTCTCCTCTTCTCTGGATCCTTTCAGTCCTGATTGGGACAATTCTATCAAGATGTGGTCCTGCAACACACAAAAATGAGACATCTCCTGTTTAAGCTGGTAACACCTCCCTTACTGATAAATTATTTAACTCTTTTAATTGTGAACACCCTCTTGAACAGGTTCCTAATCTTACAATTACTTTCAGTGGAAAGCTCTTATATGTTGTGTGCTTTCTGAGAACACTTCAGTCTGGTGGTTTTGTGCCTTTAAAAGTGAGAAGTGTTTTATATTTCCACACTTTCTCCTCCAAATTGCTCTAGTGCCCCCATGACTTAAAGCTACCCATTGAATAAAGTGTTGTTTGTATTTCTGTATCCTAATGTATAACTGACACTATAGAAATACAGAAAAATATCACACTTCTATAGGGACATAATATGACACTTTGAACTTTTACTCATACACATCTCTATTTCAGTGTTTTCTCTATAAATATTTTTAACACCTATTAAACAAAGAAATAACTTATACTGCATCAGTCCATAACACATAAGCACAAAACTTTTCTCAAATTAGGAATGTATTAAATTAAAAGTGAATCATTGCACTCAGTAAGTTAATAACCTTTTCACTATCCACATATCTCTATACTTACATAATGTGTAAGTCGATGAATGACTCTCTCTATGATCTTCTTTTTATTTATTAGATCCTCCTCAGATTCTATTTCAGATTCAATTTCCTTTAGGTACCAATTAATAAGTTCACTCCTTTTTAATGCTGAATCATCCTCTTCTGCAGAGAAAATAAATTGCATAAACACAGCAGCAGTGAGAAAACATTCAAACCATAAAAAGAGAATTTATAAGTTAACATTTACAGTGCTGGAGGAACGTGTATTTTGAGATGTTTAAGAAACATCAGACTTTTTCCTATTTCTTAAATCATCATGTTTTGTACAGGACATATGTTGTATCATGTTTTAATTGGTGGTATTGAGATAAAGAATGAAGCTTTCAGTTCTATGCATTCATCTGGCCTATAAATTAAATTAGTAGTCTAGCAATCATATTGACCTCCAGCCTCAAGAAAAAGCAGCCACAAGGACTCCTACAAGAGAGGAAAAAAAAATAAATCATTGTCACACACAGACAAAGAAGTCATCCTTCTATATATAAATTTCCAACAGATATTGTTATCTTCACACCCTTCCAAAAACTTTGTAGCATTTGTAAATGCTATGAGACAGCTGCTGCACTTCATTACAGGAGCAGCCTCATTGCAACTAAAATGTTTCATCTCGCCAAGAAATGATGCTGCCATTTGGCACATCCTGGGTAAGTTTGTGGCTGTAACTTTTGGCTGTGCTGGCTGGGACACATTAAAGCTGCACTTGGTAGTTCATTGCTGCAGAATCTTCTAGCTGGGTTAGACCACCAGATGCTACAAATCCTTTTCTACATCTGCTGCTGACATGCTCCTCAACCTTACCATGTTTTGACAATATTTGTATTTGACATATACTTGTGTATTTGACATATTTGTCTCATCAGCTGTAATACAGCCACACCTGTACTGGTTCACACCTGACCTAACAAGTTTGGTGCTTTAGCAGCAGGGCAAATCCCAAGTGCAACAACAGCATGGGATGTTTTAACAGCTGCTCCCTGAACACAGGGTCTGCCCTCTTTTTAATAAACAAGCTCTTACCTTCCTCTGCTTTCCTGAGGTGCAGCACCAGGAGATTAGAAATCCGTCGATATTCAGAGAAGCCCAATCTGAGAGAGGCTTTGGGTGCAGCATCCTTGTTGATGTCCTCAGAATGGCCATTGATCCCATTCACAAGACCATTGACCCCAGCTGGAGCTTCTGCCTCACCTGCTTGGACATAGAGCTAGGTTTACATCTGTAACATCTTTTAATAGTCTGAGCCACTGAAAAGTGTTGCAGTGACCAACCAGGTGAGTGGACCCACAAAGAGGCTGAAGTAAGAAAATAAAGAACAGGAGTCAGCATTCTTAGACTTTATTACATGAGAAAGAGGTGAAAAACTGAAGAGAAGCATGTACTCAAAGCAAGGCAAGCTGTAAAGGCTGGATGTACTTCCCCATTTTAAAAAATTCTCTATAAGTAATTTACCATTAACTCCATCTTGTTCCTCTTGATCCTCCATCTGCTGTTCATCATCTTGGTCTAAATTGATGTCAGGAGTCTCAACTCTAATGATGGACTTATTTAAAAGCCTGAAAGCTTCCTTCACATGTTTCGGGTGAACCTGGGCAAGATTTGAAAAAACAGATATTAAATAGGCATAGAGGTTCTTCTCATTTTAAAAGGCTTTTTCCCAGTAGCTCCAAAAACTGACCTCTAACTCTAATAAAGGGTCTTTCTACCCATCTCAGCTGATTAATCCTAAGCAGTAGAGACTCTGCAAGTCAAATTATTTCTCACTACAAGTACTCTTGAGTTCACACAAGATTATGGAGGGAATAAGCAGCCTGGTTTCAGGCTTCAGCAGTCAAGTGGAGTTGACAGAATTTTTATTTAAGCCAAGAACATTTTGAAGAAAGATCAGTGGAGCAAGAAACATTAAAGAAATAGGTCTGAACAGAAACAATATGAGGAAAAAAATAAATTAATGAGACTCTCCTCTGGAACTGAAAAGCAAAAACTAGAAAAATCTTCTCTAGCTATCTAAAAGCTATCTGTTCCTTTTCAAGCTGAACTTAATTAAAAAGAAGCCAATAGGAGTCCTTCTTATACAACCAGTAAGTTTTCATCCCTGCATGTACCACATAACCCCTAATCAACATTTCAAAAGGCCTGCTGAGTTTTAAAGCAGGGACTGGATGGATAGCAGCCAGACTGCAGATAATAAGTGTAGCACAATGTACATTTATTTCATCACTGATTGATGCTAGGAGGAGCTCAGATCTTAAATGCAGGGACTCCCAGGGAAGCTCACATATTTGGATGAAGTTTGGCTTTTCAGATTGCAAATGGAAGACAGCTGTGAGAGAGTACAAACTAGAATTAGGAGAAACACTCCCAAGACCCCTGGCTGATACTATTAGATGATTGTCCTATGTATTTGTCATGGTTTAACAGGTAACAGGCTGAGAGTGCTGCCACAACATGCAAAAACATGCATGTTCTCTGTATGGAACACCTGAGCTCAGTTTTACAAGACATACCTTAAAAGCAGTACTTCTGGCATACAAATTCAGGCCAAACATCCCAAGTGAAAACCCAACCCAAGCTTTCCTTCCTCACCCACAAGATTTAAATACGCATGATACCACAGTCAAATAGCAAAGCCAGAACTCCCACAACATTTACAGAAGCATTTAGACAAACTTTCAGCACAAACTTGATACCTCATCACAGCAGTGCATCCGGGCCATGGCTTCAGAGAGCCGAATCATGCTTTCCAGCTGCCTCACTGTGATTCTCCAGGATGACTTTGCCACTCCAGAGCCATCACGCTGCCGTAGCCGCTTGTACTGCTCCACGATGAAGTCCTCAGACTCCTTAGATATCTTTGGGACACAAGACAGTGTGACAGTTTGCCATGTTAAAAATATTAAAACTTATTTTTCTTGCCCTAGATTGGAAGTTGCCAGACTTTTCTTTGCTAGTTACTACTTTTCTCTGAAATACTCTATATTATACACATACTATACATAGATACAACAACAAACGTATTCTGTTAGAATTATATTGTAATAATGATTACAGTAACAACTATATTACAATAGCTATAGTGACACAACAATTATTTTGCTGCAGATTTTGGATAATGTCTATTTTTCTGTTCCACTGACTTTCTTCCAGGCATAATTCTTTTCTGTCTCTATAGACTGCTGTTTATTTACCTTTCATTCTGCATGCAGACATACACACAAGCATACACTGGATATACTAACACTGACTACAGCTTTGTGTGCATGTTTTTTAGCTGAGTCTACCCACATATACACAGATCTAGCTGGAAAACAAACTCCTGACTACATGGAAATGAAATGGAAGTTTTCAGTACTCTCTAAGGGAGGATATCCCCTCCTTCCACTTAGAAGAATTACATTTGAAGAACTTCTGAAAAAAACTAACACACAGCCCATCCAAGCTGCTATTTGGATGGACCACAAAAATTTGTACTTAGAGCAGTTTCCCAGGTTGTATATTTTAGCACAAAGAGAGCAAAGAATATTGAAGAACAATACCCTTTTAAAATAAAGACAAACAAACAGTTAGATTAAGCAGCAAGTCAATAAAATACAAAAATCTCCATAGCAGCTGTGTTGCATAACCCATACCCCTGAGGTTTGAGAAAGCTACAAAACAACCCCTCAATTGTTCTAGACAGAGGTTAAGAACTGCTGCCAAAGCAGTGAAGTCTATGGACTGTAAGAGTCTCAACTGGGCTGGCTGGGATTGTGGAGTTTAAAAAGGGAGAGAACACGGCTCTGAAGTATGTTATGTTTCTAGATAATAACTGAGTTTACAGCTCTTTTCTTGAGATAACACTGCACTGTCTTTGTATTGGATGCAAAAAAAGAATTACCTTTGGTTTAAACTGTCTTGCAAAGAGCAGATACCTTCTGATATCATCTAATGAATAAACACGATCAACAGATTCCTCCACTCTGGAATGCAAATCCACGATGCGCCGGGCGATGGCATAATCTGTAACCTGGGACATTATGGCTCTGTCAGATCATTCTCACAACATCAGACAAGTATCAAAAACACAGTTATATTCTTCCTTCCCATTCCCCTCTCTTCCTTGCTCTCCTCCTGGCAGAGTTAAGACTATCCAGAAGCTGTTTGCCAGAAGATCCATCAGAATGGCCGGGAAGGTTTTTAATACAATGAAACATGGCAGAGAAGGGATAAAAGGCAGTTTTAGGATTTATAAGGTCTTGGAACTCTCCTGGGTTACAAGTTAACCATAGAACAGGCAGAAAGCAAGCACTGTGCAGCGTGGGAACTGCTTTCTTCCTTTTCACCCTGCCCTGTCTCTTTCATCAGCCCCTTCTCAATTAGATAATCACTCTGAGCAGACGAGCAGAGAGAACAGAGCTGAACCAAGATTAATCTCTGTATTTAATGCGTTCCCAAGGCAAATGCCACATAGACAGGTGGTAGCAGTCTCAGCCTTAGTGACCAGCCATTTGTAAAAATGACTAATGGTCTGAAGTTTGCAGGTCAAACCCCTACAAGATGAAAAGGCAGAATCCTTGCATTCAGCAGAGTGCATCCAGATCTGCGCTGCCAGCTTTGAACTTCGCAGACAGAAGAAAAGCAGAAGCAAGACTTGCTCATCAGATCAGCTTCACCTAAAATTGCAGAGGAGTCATCAAAATGGTCAAATGGCAGGAGAACATGATGTATGAGGAAAAGCTCAAAGAGCTGGGTCTGCTCAGCTTGAAAATAAAGCAACTGCCTCATGAGGGAGTTGAGATGTGGTAGAGGATTGCTCTTAGAAGTACAGATTGGTAAGAGGCAAGTGACACAACCTGAACCATGAGAAATCCTGATTGCACATAAAGCTGTTGTGATTGTTTTTTAAATGCATTATAGTGGTCAAACACTGCAGCAGGGGCCTTGAGAGGCTGCAGTCTCTCCAGCCTTGGAGATGCTCAAAACTCACCAGGTCAAGGTCTTGGCAACTTGTTCTCAATGATCTGCTTTGAGCACGAGGTTAGACTAGAGACCTCCAGAGATCTTTTCTGATAAATTATTCTATAGTTCCTTAGAATTACCTCATTACATTCATCCACAAGGATGAAGAAGAGATCAAAACGAGACATGATGGGAGCTGACAGGTTTATGTTCTGTTTCAGTGACTTGGATCTGTCATAGCGTCCACCAACTGGGTTTGCTGCAGCCAAAATGGAGGTCCTGGCATTCAGGGTAGCCTGACAATCAGGGGGAAAAAGAGGAAAAAGAGGAAGAGTTATATCTGTAGACACTTGCTAAACCAGCTCACTGCAATTCAAGCAGGCCTGCATAACACCTTTTAGATGGGTTTTCAATGGAGATACAACATACTCTTTAAAAGAACCCAAACTCTTCTACCCAGGCCTTCCTAACCAGGCCTCTGCTCCAAGACTAAATTTGATGAAACAGTATTTTAACATTGCCACAATCTTTCCAACAATACTGAAACAAGTCCTTTAAAATGTTTTTAACAGTGCAGATACACACTTCACTTCTACAAACACACACAAACTTATATCCTCTTTAGGGGTTCCTTCAAGGTTGGAACTTTCCCATCTGCTGTTTCCTATCCATTACTATTTGTTTTTTCCTTTCAGTAACATTTCTGACCTTTTTTGGGGTATATGCCACTCCATAGGCAAATGATCTCTGTCCTGCCACAGTGAGGCAGGGCAGATCTTAGCAAACTACAGAGTTTAACACCAAAATCTGAGACAGGACACTAGCTGGGTGTCAGGTGATCATACAGACTTCACAACCAGAGGAACAGTGCAAGCTACCTTCACTCCTGCCTTGGTGATGGATATAGTCTGCTGCTCCATTGCTTCATGAATGGCCACTTGATCCCTCACATCCATTTTGTCAAATTCATCAATGCAACAAACCCCCTGCAATGGGAGAATAAAAAAATAAGTCACCAAAATTCAACCACTATCGAGGGGAAAAAAAAAAAAAAAAAGCATCATTAAGACAATCTGGGGCTCCTTGTCACTAATCAAAACCATTCTAGGGATGCAGGAACCTTTCTAGTGCCTGGACTCACATTATCTGCCAGCATCAGTGCTCCAGCTTCAATGACAAATTCATGAGACTCTTCATCTTTTACAACAGCTGCTGTCAGACCAGCAGCACTGGAAGCTTTTCCACTGGTGTACACAGCACGAGGACTGAACTCATCCACATGCCTATGGAGAGAAAGAGTGATGAACAAACTGTAAAACTCAGATTAAAACCTGGAAAGGCAAGGTAACTGTACTGCAGTACTATAGGACTTGTTCTTTCCTTCAGGAAGAAATTGGTATTTAGGTAGATTCCTCTCAGTCCTAACCACATTTGAGCAAGGTTTGGAAACTCTCTAACTGCAGTCTGTCACGGGTCTGTTAATTCACACATGGTTACACCAGCAGCAAGAACAATCCAGACCTCCTCCCACAGGTTTTCTGCTGACTTCACAAACTAACACAGCTCTGTATGGGTCAAGTAAATGTCAACACAAGGGAACAACAAAGCAGGAAGCAGCAAGACTGACCACAGGCATCCTAAAGCAGTTTTTGTGGTGCCTCTACATTTCTGAGTCGAAATGTATACAGCATTGTGGAGAACAATGCAGAGGTAAGTGGACAGCATGATAAAATAAAAGCATCTTAAACAGAATTTCCAACAAAAGACACCATTATAATAGCATAAATATAATTATTTAATAATTATTTTCCCAGGATAATAGTTGTCTTTTTGTCCAAAGTGCTGGGACCTACCAATTTTGACGAAGATAAAAATTGGGGCAGATAAAAAAAAAAACCACAATTATTTCATCTCTGATATTTCAAGATATGCAATACGTTTTGTATTTTTATTATTTGCTGTCTCTTGAAAGTATTTGTAAATTCATACTTTCATAACTACCTAAAGAAAAAAGGTCTTAATTCATTCTTTGTAATTACCACAGGGGCTCGTTGAGTTTGCTCAACTTTCTTCAAATACCTCCACCACATGCAAACAATTCCTGGAAAACACTTAAATATTTTCTTTTCCTTTCCTCTGTTTAACATAGAAAAGGCACAGCACACACTTATAACTCCTGTCACATTGTACATTTTTTAGATACTGAGCTTTAATGAGACACTTACTTCAGAAAT
Source organism: Calypte anna (assembly GCF_003957555.1). Classification (NCBI taxonomy): domain Eukaryota; kingdom Metazoa; phylum Chordata; class Aves; order Apodiformes; family Trochilidae; genus Calypte; species Calypte anna. The sequence continues at coordinate 6,595,765 of NC_044253.1, read as the reverse complement.
TGACTCTTGGCTGTGCTCGGATCACCAACAACACAAACGTTGATGTCCCCACGCAGGGAAGTGCCTTCTGATGTGGTCTTGGGAACCCCTCCAAAAAGCATCAGCAGGACCCCACGTTTGACTTCATCATTACCTACAACAAAACAAACACTCAACTAAAAATCCAAAGAAAAAGCCACATTTTACCTATTTAAAAAAAAAAAACACCAACAAATAAACCTTCGGCCCACTAGGACTTTAGAGCATTTGGGCACATCCCCTCAGAATCCACCTGTGGGCTGAACATCCACTGAAGCTGCACTTACGTGCTTGATACAGTTTCAGTGAAAAATTACTCAAAGAGGATTAATTCCTTTATGCCACACTGTCTCAGAACACAGACTAAATTCAGCTGATCAGACTTCTTACACATAATCAACCTAAGTCCTTAAAGTAGTTCAGAGCCAGAAACAACTGGACACTGACACACATGCATGTGCAACAGCATGCAATATTTTGAATCCTTTAAGTTTTTAAAGGAAGCCCGTATAAAATAGAGCTTATCTCCAACTGCCAGTTCTAGGATTTAGTACTAGATGACCCAAAACCAACAATTTTAACAAGTTTTGCAGGCCTTAATGATTAAGCACTGCAAGTACTCAGGAAATAGATTCTCCTTTTCTAGCTTAACCAGTGCTGGAGGGGAAAGTTCTTGGTGGTTGGCATAAAGCTTTCAAGCTTGCCCCAATGGCACTACATGGACAGCAAAAAGAAATTGTATTTTCACAAGTGAATATTTCCCTCTCTGAGGCAAGAACTGGACTCTTACCATGGATAGTGGGGAAGAGGCTGGTACACAGATTATGGTAAAGGTTCTTATCTTGACTCATTTCAAAAACTTTTTCCCATTCTTTCACAGACATTTGGTTTTTAATGCTTTCTGCAGTCTGTTCTTCATCTCGGAGCTCTTTTCCACCAAACTGAACAAATGAAATAAAAGTAATAGAAGTAATACCATGCCCACTACTGAATGTGAATATTGCAGACAGAAGGCTACAAACACCTGCTCTCAAAGATGAATGGGAGGGACATATTCAGAAATGCTGACCTTAGGCTAAGGAAGCTCATCACCTTATACCATTAAAAAGCAATAGACAGTTTCCTAGGGAGACAAACCAATGGAGTGTAACTTCAGTTAGCCCAGAAAAACCCAAGAGAGATGCTCATCCAGATACTAAAGAGTAAACCAATATGGTTTCCTTTGGCTATTTGTAAGCTTTCTTCATCAACTGGAATTTTCAAGGTATTCCATTACTCTTGAATAAGGCAGGAAAATTTTACACCCAGAAAGAACAGTTGCTGTATTTATCCTGTGTGATGGTGAAGCTGCTAGCAAAATTACAGGTCACCATATCATACCACGTTACAACACAATCATAATCAGTACTAATATGTTGTAGTAACAGCTCAAGATGTGACAAACCAGACGGAACAAGAAGGATCACTGTTTTCCCTGTGACAAAATGAAGCAATAGGAATGCCTGGAAGAAAAGGAAATGCTAGAGAAATGGAGGAAAGCTGAATGGAAATTAATGGGTCACTTACCTATTTGGTTAAGTGTTTGGTAAACATTGGCAAATAATCACAAAACTGTGAAAACTGCTATGTGAACAAAGAAGACAAGAAAGAAACAAACAAACTTGCTATGTAAACCCAGTCAGAATATGAACAGTCAGGAAGGTGGTACTCATCTAAACTTTACCCATTTCCACTCCCAAATCTGAAGTAAAACCAGAAAGAGCAGAAACCAGCAATACTTTAAAATCTGTATTCTTTCCAGACTCACCCGTGGGTTTGTTGGTGCAACATAACAGGCCAGAAACACCAACTTATAGGACAGCTCTCTGACACCAAGGGCACGAAGTCCACGGATGCCTTCAGTCTCATAGCCCTCAGTCCCACTCACCCGGGAGCCGGTTTCTGCACGCACCCCTGACACCAGAACAGAACCACAGGGTCACAAAATGCTTTGGGTTGGAAGGGACCTCAAAGATTATCTAGTTCCAACCCCCCTGCATGGGCAGGGACACCTTCCACTAAACCAGATTGCTTGAGGCCCCATCCAACCTGGCCTTGGACACTTCCAAGGAGAGGGCAGCCACAACTTCTTTGGACAACCTGTGCCAGGGTCTCACCACCTTCAAATTAAAGAATTTCTTCCTAATGTCCAACTTAAAACTCTCCAAGTTTTAAACCACTTCCCCTTGTCCTCTCACTACACCCCCATGTAAAAAGCCCTACCCCAGCTTTCTTGTAGACCCTCTTCAGATATTGGAAGGTTGCTCTAAGGTCACTTCAGAGTCTCCTCCAGGATGAACAACCCCAACTTCCTCAGCCTGGCTTCACAGGGCTTCTCCAGAGCCCTCTGATCATTTTAGTGGCTCTCCTCTGGACACATTCCAGGAACTCTGTGTCCTTCTTAGGCTGGGATCTCCAGAACTGGACACAGCACTCCAGGTGGGGTCTCACAGGAGCAGAGTAGAGCAGGACAATCACCTCCCTCAGCTGTCTATGTTTTTTTTGATACAGCCTAGCACATGGTTGACTTTCTGGGCTGCAAGCACACACTGACAGCTCATGTTGAGCTTCTGGTCCATTACCCTCCTCCCCCAAGTCCTCAGGGCTACCCTCAACCTCTCTCAGAGCAGGAGCCAGGACAACAGTTCCCAGCACAAGCAGGAAGGACATCCCATACAAACCTGGTGTGGAGAGCTGGGACACATCAGGCACAACAATCAGGGATCCTGTGAAGTCACATTTGTCACCTGCCTGAGCAGACTCCACCGCCTCGGCACGCAAGATGACTTCCACGCTGCGAGGGATGCTGCCCCGTGGCAGCTCAGCCTGAGTCTCCTGGATCCGAACCTGGGGAGGGGATATTCAGCACTTGGCTTTGGATGTCACCAAACCTGCAGCTGCTCCCCAAGCTAAGCTGCTAATGAGTATTGTTAATAGCACTGGGTTGCTGCCATCCATGTCAGTTCACAGAGTTGTTCTTACAATAAGAAAAACAAAAATCCCTTTGACTGGTCAGTGTCTGAGTGCTGAAGGAACACAAGAGGATGAACAAGGGGGCAACAATGACAGTTCTGAGGGGTAAAAGAGACAGCTTGAAGAGACCAGTTGATGTGACTGACACAGATTGTGAAGTGCTGAAGATATGGCAGAGTGAATCAGTCTGGAAGAGCAAAACACTGCAGATACTAAAAGGTGCTTCTTGTCACACTCATACAAAAGGAGTGCATGATGTACCTGCAACATGAGACTACCAATGCCCCAAATATGTGGGGTTTCAGTGTCTGGCTTAGACAATCAACATCATGCAAGAAGATTGCTTTGACACTTTCCATAAATTCCCATGCTTAAGCTTCTGCCTTCCACAGACAGAAATTCTAGTGCCTTTTCTTGAAATCTTTTCTTGATGTTAACAAAACCAAAATTAACTGTCTTCAGCATCCAGCTGTACAAACAACACCTTTCAGCTACCACAGGAACAACCCTGTTTGTCAACCTCCCCTGACTCCACCCCTGTACCTTTTGGAAATCAACAAATCTTGACTTGTTGGTGTCCAGCAGGAACCTCCTCCTGTTGGCACAGACTGGGTTTCTGCAGATGTTTGGCTGCGTGTACTTAAACTGCTGCTCCACATCTTTAATCACTGTCTGGCAGTCCAGGCACAGGAAAGTCCCACTCACAAGCTCAGGGTGGACAGGGTGGGTACGAACCACCTGCCCGCTGATCCGAATCAGGGAGCCGATTTTTGCTGAGGTCAGTTCTCGAATTCTGTTTCAACCAAAAAATCCATAAGGATGAAATTCTGAGACTGAGTTGACATCTTAAGGCCCAGGGCACTACCCAAGTACTAAGACCTGAGATAGTTTTCATTCAGTTTGTGAGTAAAGAGCAGTTATAACAGACAAAAGAAACAAAATACTGGAAAATATTCTGATTTTACTTAAACTTTTAGATTAGTATCAAACGTCAAACCAATGCAAAAGTTACTTCACTGGTACTTTGTATTCTAATTTTTTTTTTTAATTAAATAAGCTACATTCAGGATATTCCCAGAGCACTACCCAAGTACTAAGACCCAAGATAGTTTTCATTCAGTTTGTGAGTAAAGAGCAGTTATAACAGACAAAAGAAACAAAGTACTGGAAAATATTCTTGTTTAACTTAAACTTGTAGATTAGTATCAAATGTCAAACCAATGCAAAAGTTACTTCACTGGTACTGTGTACTCTAATTTTTTTTTTTAATTAAAGAAGCTACATTCAGGATGTTCCACAAACAAATATAAGTATCCAAGTACAATTCATAAATCTGTTTCCAAAAAAATATCTTGCACAAGATCAGGGTATTTCACAATCTGATATCCAATTGTACTATCCAAGTCACAGCTGTATTGATCACCTTTCACACTATACAACAAAAATACTTTCAGTATGCTTTGACACTACTCTTCCAGCAGTAAAAATGCATGAGTTTCCTGCATTAATAATCATCTTACTTGTGTCTGGTAGGCAGATCTTGGAATGCAACGTAGAAGTCCTTGTTTGCAGGCACATTTCCATGGTCTCTGGCAAAAGTCCTTACTGCTCGGCAAAGGTAAGGGTAAACTCTGAAACAGGGAAAATAAGTTCATATTTTTTCAGAAGCTATCAAAATGCTTTCTTTGCTTTGGACTCCATCAAAGGCTTGTATCACAAATTATCAGGTTCTGGCTTTTATTGACACATTTTGTAAGAACACTCAAAGCTAATCTAAATATGAGATGACTGTAAAATTATGCTCGTTATTGTCTGAAAGCAGACTTTTAAAATTAAGTCTCATTTTATGACACTTCTACCCTTACATTAAGGAGTAGAGACTCAAAATAAGCCTCTGGCTCAATAAATATTTTCAGGAAATTTATTCTGTATCCCCATACTGACCATCTACTTCTTCACTAGAATAAATGCAGTTGTCCAGTTAATTAATGTTTTCTGGAGATAAATCCTTTAGCAAGTAAGTTTTGATCCAGACACAAAAAGCTAAATTCTTACACGTTTTTCCAGAATGCAGAAAGCAGATAAGCATATTTTACATAACATTTAAAGATGTTGTGGGTCTCAGACTACAGAATTGCTCAGCTCTGAGGTAGCCTCTTCACTTTACCTGTAAAATTCCTCCTGAATAGTGGTGGAGAGCTGCTGATTGAACTGCTCCAAATCCACAAAGCTCACGACCAAGGTGTTTCTCTCCGGACGAATCAGTTCTTCAGCATCACGTAAGTATTTGACCTCCCCATCACTGTTCTGGAACCTGGCAGTTGAGTCAGGAAAACATTTCCCAGTTACACATCGGGCATCAACTGGGTATTTGTGAATACATAAAAGAGCAGAGAAGGATCACACTCGGTAAGGAGCGTGCAAGAGAACCACAGCATCCCACAGGCCCTTGCTGACATCTTCTCCAACAATATTTCTCCTCCTGCCCCCTCCTTTGCTACAACCCGTGCTATGAGCACCCCAGGACAGACACACCGGGTCTGCATTTCACACATCAGCTTTACTCCTGCCTTAATGATTTTGCACCAGAAAAAACTGAGGGGCTTTTGCGTTCCTCAGGGGGGGTTTGACAAGTTTCCTCGCCTGGTCCTGAAGGGTCCCTCAGGAAACAAAACACCGCGAGTCAGACGCAATAAGGTGTAACAAGGAAGGCGCAAAAGGGATTTTCAACTCGGCTGTCACAAAACATTGTTAAAAGGGGTCAAAACGCACCTAACCGAGCCACATCGAAAGATGCCCGGGAAAAATCTGCCACTCAAAGCAGCCCAGCAGTGCCTCGGGGGGAAGGGGCTGGGGGGGGGGTACCTCTCTGACTCAAACCCTGAGGGATCGGGGTGAGAGGCACTGACAGGATCTCACCCCCCGCCAAATGGCGGCCCCCTCACTGAGGCGCTTGCGGTGAGGCCGCCGCCTCCTGAGGGCCGAGCCCGCTCGCCGCCAGGCCCGGCCCGGCCCCTCTCACACTCACTCCTCTAAGAAGTCCTGGAACAACTTCTGGCACTTCTCAGCCACCTCATCGCGGATTTGCTGGTGTCCCGAAGCCACGCTCCCCGCTGCCACCGCCAGATCCATCCCCGCCGCTGCCGCTCACCCGCACCGGGACCCCAATCCCGAACCCGAACCCTCAGCAATTCCCGCCACAGCGCACCCCGCGTGCGCCGCCGCGTCACGGCGCCGACCAATCAGCGGCCGCCGTCCCGCACAGCCCCGCCCCTTCCCCCCCTTTTTCCTCACCCGCTTTTTCGCGCCAAAGAAGCTCCGGGAGCGGAGGTACCGGTTCGGAAGCCGATTCGGTCCCGGGGAGGGAGAGGAAGAGGAAGGGCCAGAGAGCGTCCGTGCTGCAGGGCTCTCTGAGGTCTAAGGGTGATCCGCCCTCAGGCAGCTGGGGAAGCACCGGATGACCGGCTGCGGACCAGCCTTGTGCTGGGGTTTCTCGGAATTGCCGTAAAGTTGGTTGCTTGGGGAGGAAAAGATGGACGAGATGCAACAGTGTGCACTTGCAGCTCAGAAGGCCGGTTGCATCCTGGGGTGCATCAAAAGAAGCGTGGCCAGCAGATGGAGAGAGGTGATTCTGCCACTTTGCTCTGAAATACTTTACTCCCCTTGAGTAGTGTGTCCAGTTCTGGAGCCCTCAAGACAGGAAGGACGTGGACCTGATGGGAGTGGGTCCAGGGGAGGCCACAGAAATAATCAAGGAGCTGAGCCACCTCTCCTGTGAAAACACGTTGAGGGAGCTGGGGTTCAGCCTGGAGAAAAGAAGGCTCTGGGGAGACCTAGTGGTGACCTTCCAGTATCTGAAGTGGGCTACAGGAAGGCTGGAGAGGGACTGTTTGCAAATTCCTGGAGTAATAGGACAAGAGGCAGTGGCTTTAAATTAGGGAAGATTTAGACTGGATGTTAGAAAAAAGCTCTTTACCATGAGGGTAGTGGAAAAATGGCACAGGTTGACCAGGGATGTGGTTGAGGCTTCATCTCTGGAGATGCTCAAGGTGAGGCTTGAGGAGGCTCTGAGCAAGCTGAGCAAGTTGAGGGTGTCCCTGCTGACTGCAGGGGGTTTGGACTAGAAGGCCTTTAGAGGTCCCTTCCAACCCAAATTATTCTGTGATTGGTTGCTTTGTCTCAGTAAACTTCAGGACTTGCAGCATGCGATGGAGGAATGAGCCCTGTAAGCATGTACATGTCTACAGTGGGTGGCTTCAGCAGGGACTTTGAAGGCCTCCAGGTTGCTGGTTTCCCAAAGAAACAGACTGGCTACAAGAACTGAAATTATAAGTCCACTGGTTGCACCTGGGGCACTGCCTGAAGCCCTGGAAGCCCTTAGGCTGTGTGCAGGAGATCTCTGGGGCAGCTTCTGGCTGAGAAGCTCCACCTCTGCAGGACCTCTCAGGTTGAAAGGGTGGAGATTAAACCAGGTGAGGGCCAGGCCTCAGCCTGGACACTTGGCTCCTTGTTTGTGATGTTAGAGGGTAAGATGGTGTAAGGTTAACATTTGCCAAGTGATGCCATGGCTGACAGCCCGTGCTGAATGGCAGCTGGTGGCACATCATGCCTGCCAGCAGGAATCATTTCAACATCTATGAAAAATTGCTTAGAATCGCTCTGCCACCTGCAAAGTCATTAATCTCTGCCTAAACTGTGATTTTTGCTGTAATTAAGGCAGCTAAAGGCTGACTCTTTTTTTTCGGTTCTGAAACCCTTCAAAAAAAAAGTGCTCAGCAGCTCAGGCCTCCTGCAGTTCTTTTTATGTTGCAGTGTACTTGCTCTATCACTAACAGCTTTAATTGCAAAATGGCAAAGGCTGCCTGGCTGTTTGGTTTGTTGGGTGTAATAAGGTTCAACTCTGCACAGTTTGCTCACTGCAGAGGTTCTGTCTGGGTTAGTCTTTTTTGAAAGCTGGTATTATTTTAATGCAGAATGTTGTGCTTTTGGTACATAATTACAACTTTGTGAGGGGCATTTTGATGTGTTCTGTTTTCTTTCTGAAGATGGCTAACGGTTTAAGAGGTGGCAAAGTAGAAGGAAAACTGCCCATTTACAATTTATCATACGTTTACATGCTCTGTTAAATCACAAGAAAACAGTAGCATGAACTCTTTTAACATTTTTAAAACCTGCAGGGTGTTTGGGAGGAGTCCTGCAGGTGCATGGGGTGTGGGTTAACAGTGGACTCCTGTGGCCTGAGTGAAATCAATCAGAGGCAGCCAAGTGGTGTGGCCCAATGAATATTGCTGATGCCTTCTCTGTCCCTTAGGCAGCAGGCTGCAGGCCAGAGTTTGCTTTCATGTGGGTGTTCAATATGCCTCAAATTGGCTGGGGGTGGAAGATCATTTTCCAATCTTATCTGCTTTCTTTTTCCTCTTCCCCAGTCCCATTGGGCAGGGAGAAAGCAGCTGTGTGGTGCTTGGCTGCCCTCCTGGGCTAACACCCAACAGGTGGGTGCAGCCATGGGGAAGCAGTCCTGTGCTTTGCTTCCAAAAGGACAGCCTGAGTCTTCCTGCCTGCTGGGCAGATTCAGACAGCTCAGTGAAAGCAGATGGGTTTTCACAGGAAAATGGTGTAGTTAAACTTCAGAAGCAAACTGTGGCTTTGTGTCTGTTTTGAGCAGATGACTTCCTGGCTTTTGCTTACCAATAGGCTTTACAGTTCCCTAGTTTTAAAAATTGCATGACCAGCTACCATCTGTGTATCATGAAAGAAAAAAATCCAAAACCAACCTAACTGGAGAAGCAGCAGCAGCACAGCAGGCTCCATGTAAGAATGGTAAACTTCCTGTAAGTTACTGGAAATAAAAGTACAGGTTTGACTTTCCCAGAGCTGCCTACCAAAGCAACACAAAGCTCTTTAATTACTGTTTGCAGGGTTTCAAACTAAGTTCTAACAATATCCCACTCCCACTAAAGCATCCTGTTAAGATTACATTCAGGATATATGCATTTTGCACTTTGATTTATGGTTTATTTTCAGTTAGCTAAGAAAAACTGCGTGAAAGGATTCAGCATAAAAAGGAATCTGTCTCCACCATAATTCTTGTTCTTGTGTGGCTACTGTGAATAAACCAAACCAGAACATGAGCTGGAATAACTCTTAATAGAATTGGGATAAGCACAGCTGTTACAGGAATGTATGCACAAAACTTGCTGCCAAACCTAGGGTGAGAAACATAGTTCTAAAATTTTTCCTTTGTTGGCATTAAATGTAAGTAATTTTGCTACTTATTGGAAGAATGCACTTCTAATGTGGAATACATTACCAGCTCCAGATGAACTGAAGTAATTAAGTTCAATTCATTCCAGTTGGCTAAAAACTGTCTTGAAACTTGGATTTATCAGTAATAAGCCTGTGATGATAAGATGTGTTTACAATCTGCTTAGCTTTGTAAAGTACAATGGGGTACACTGCAAGATTTGAAGTTATTAATCTGAGGAAGATCCCATGGAGAATAAATTACAACAGACTCCTAAACAAAGCTGCTGAGTGTGGTATTCCTAGAACTGTGTAACTTCTAAACAAAGTTTAACTTACAAGTTTCCTGCAGTTTACCTAACTGACCTTCAGAATGATTGTTTTCTAAAGGAGAACTCTTGTCACAAAACATTAAAATTAAGTCTTGTTCAATGGCATCTGCAAAAGATGATTTGCCCTTTTGTGAAATTCTACACAATTTATACACAGCCTCACTGACCTTTCTGTAGCATAACCAATATGTGACTTCTCTGGCATTTAAAAATCAAGGTAGCAACAATAACAGAGACCGTTTGAACCATACCTCCCACTGAACACTTTATCAAGTAAAATGTTAATCAAAAACTAAGTCAGGGAATTACAAATATGTATGAGCATTAGAGTAACTATTGCAGCACCCAAGTAAGGAATTTGCTCTCTGGCATCCACACTTAAAAAGATGTTTTAAAAACAGCTATCAGATGCAGTCCCTAAAATGAAGTTTCAAATGCATTAGCTGTTCTCCAAATGCAGGGCACATCCTCTGGGTTGGGAGGATGAGGAAGAGAAATAACTTTGCATATCACTGCAGACTGAGGAGGTTCAAGTAGGTGATTCAAGAAAAAGGACGTCTAGAAAGAATTTTAGAAGTAAGACTTTAAGAATTTCTCTAAATCTACAGCAGCTGTGTTCACAGTGCTTATAAATTAAAAAAAAAGCACCCTGAAACAGACTGGGTTATTTACTTTTCTTTGACTGTCAATAGATACATGGCATCCTTGGTGATTTGTTTGCTATCCTCAAGGGTAGGTGGTCAGGCAGGAAAACACAGGACCTGCTCTCAAACTCAGCATCCATTTATTTTCTGAGAATATTATATATCCCTTGTGTACTCTCTAAGTGTGTCTAACCTATCCATTCTCAAACAGTAACATAATATAAAGAACAGGCCCCTGGCTTGTGTACAAATTTAACAAAAAAGAAAGGAAAAAATAAAAGAAATGTAAACTTCAGACAGTTATGGCATTGTTAAGGAAAAAACCTCAATCAACAGTTATCAATTCATTATTATCTCGTGAGGATACAAAGCAAAACCCAGTAAGACATATATTGTATCTAATTCACTTTGAGAGATTTATTGCAATCTATTTTCATAATTTCATATTAAGACTTTTTTGTTAAGGATGTTGTTCTTCTTACCTGCTTCCCTACCTGACACTCATGTAAATTAACAACTGACTGGTTTCCTCACAATTTTTAAATCAGAACCAGTTATTTTAGCTTTGAGCCATTTCTGTATTTCAGAATATTCAGTCCTGTTGGCCTATGTTAAAATTGTGTAATTTATTAAAATGTTCAGAAACATAACACAATTTAATGTGACACTAGAATACTAATTCAAAGTACCACATTTTCATTAAAATCTGCACTGTTGCCAATACAAAGAGTTTTGAACTGTTAAAATATTTTCTTTTGAATAAACAGCTAAGGATAAAAAAAAAATATTGTGGCACTTTAGGAAATGAGGTGGGTTTTTTTAATTGCATATTACAACGCTCAAATTAATACAGGCTCATCAGTAGTAGGGTACACCCTTGGAATTGTATCATATTTGCAGGACAACTCATCTCAAACTTTGAAATCCCACTGGTATTAGGGTGTCAGGCGTTTGGGATCCCGTGGGAACATGGAGGTTTGACGAACATTATGCAGCCCAAGGTACAGCATGGTTACTCTTTCCAGCCCTATAACAAACAAAAAAGAACCCATTGGTATAGTTCAGCCCTTTTTCCAAAATGCTTAAGTAGCTGAAGGTACAGCCAGCCTCGTGGGAGTGTGACCAAACGCATTAACACAACTACAGAAAGAAGAAAAAAACCAAAATGAGGGATTTTTTTACACACAGAGCCTCCTGCCACGATGCAGACTTCATTTGGAACATGTATCAATAAGCAATGGTATCAGAGACTCAACCCTGTGCTGAATCACTCTGGACTTTTAAGAGATGAGGAAGGTGGGTAAGGGGAGACCTGATATCTTGAATACAGCACCAGAAGTATGGCCCAGACCAGTCTCAGCAGTTTCAGGGTAAGAGATATTTAGTGCTGTGACTGCCTGAAAAACCTGTAGTTGGAGAAATGTATCCTAAAATGGAGATTCAGCAACATGTGCCCATTACACTATAATCAATATTGCACTGGTCACTGTGTTCTTCCTGAAATCTTGGAGGTTATGTGTGTACTGTGGAACATGGAATCCATGGGGGCTACAAGTGCACCCCAGCCACTGCAGTGAAGCCCAGATGTGTATCAGCTGTCACACACTGCCTCCTATGACAGGTTTTCCATCTGAAGCAGTGTTCATCACTTCACCAGTGTTTCAGTGTTCAGAAACCAGCATCTCCTGTTGGGCTGGCACTTGGCCTGACCTCTGGGATATGCACACGACGAGCATTTACTCTGCAGAAGAGATGTAGCTTCAGCTTCCTTGATGTCTCTTCTGACTGGCCTAAATGACTCCGGATCACCTGCACATGCTTCATCTCCTCACAAGTACTGCATGATCACCAACACACCTTGTAGGTCTCCCAAAACAGTTGTGTCAATAGCATATTACAGATCTGGTGTGTTTACTTGGGAAGTTTTTCTGAGAACATGCCAAGGGCATAACTAAACATACTTGTATAAAAGTAATGCAAATGAAACCTGACTGACTCCAAGAAATCATGGTGTTTATTGATCAGGACCTACAAAGTGTCCTATTTCCATACACGTGAGCAGATTTCAGTCTGCTAATGAAAGACATGTACGTAACTAAATTGTAATCATTAAGATGCCTAAAACCCATCTTTTTTTTTTTTTCATTTTAATATGTAAAGTTCATCCAAGACACAAAGCCTCAATACCTTTGCTGAAACAATTAGCATCAGCCAAACTGATCAGTGACAGTCAAACCACTGAATAAGACTTCTCCAAACACTTATTTCTCTTAAATATGCAGACCACCTTAAGGAAGTGCTTTAAGAGACTGGTAGCTTCTGGTATTAGAAAGCTATGATAAATCCACACATAACACAGTATTTTCTTGCTTCCTTAAATTTTCCTTATTGGTCAGATATGAAAAGTGCTGTGCCTGGCTAATAAATCATACTGTCTTATGATCACCTACTTTTTAAAGTTGCTAGGCTGTACCATTTATGTTTTGCCAACTTATTTACGATGATCCTTACGTTTTAGTTTCTCTCCTTACCTTCCAGAATAAACACCCCCACACATTTACCTAACAGGGAACTGTTCTGAATAGTACACTGAGCCTTTCTTGAGACTGAACAACTTAAATTAAGCTCAAGCTAACATGGAATAAAATACAGATACCTACCTATTCCACCACCTGCATGTGGAGGTGCACCAAAACGAAAGGAGTCGATGTAAGCCTTTATCTTCTCCAAATCTAGACAGGAAAAAAAGACATATTTCTTACCTGCTAAATGAATGCCCAGCCATACATACAAGTGGGTAGAGGACTGCAAACACAACATAAAGTTTTCCATTTTAGCTTACAAACTAACAGTGGAGTTTTACTCATTAAACACGTTATCCAGGATTATCAAGAAATTTTAACGGTTTTGTTTTATAATTTTGTTAATAACTTATTTAGGGAAGAAATTCTAGAATTGAGTAATAACTAGGCCCAAATTGCAACTTAACAGAAAATGGTGACTTCTTGAATGAACTGCTGTTAGACTAATAGACTGTTTTTCCATCTTGCTCTAGTGGGAACTATTCCTTTTTTGCTACTGCCTACCTACCATTTCACTTTACCATTCACTGAAAGGATAACTTCAGTCTACATTTTACTCTTGTGATCTCCACTCACTCTCTTACTCCACTCTTCTACTCTTCTACCGTAGCTGGCCTTGTCCCTGCTGTGTCTTTTTTTTTTTTACTTTCACCATAGAAAACTTCCTGCTTATTTGCTCTCAGTTCAAGATTTAACAAGGACAGCCAAGACTTTGCTAGGGTACTCTGTAGAAAGTTTATGAGAGTACAGAGTCACAATTGAAGGAGACTTGTTTGTCTACCCTCGTTTTGTTGAAGGTATTCCCTGCATTACATTCTCTCTAACGTCCTTGGAAACAATTACTTTTCAGCAAGGTGTTGCTGGGAAACTAACTGGTTTCTTATTACCACCACTCTAGAATAAAATGTCTGAACGGAATTAGATGGATTAACACTAAGCATGAAACAGTGCTGTGATTTTAGCATGACTGCCATAGAACTAATTCTGCCCCAAATTCTTCCTCTAAAGCAAACAGATCCAATCATGATTTATATTCTTTTAAATTCAGGTTTATGTTGCTTGACTTGTTACCAATGCCATGATGCTGGGCTCTTTCTGTCAGCAGCTGAGGATCATGAATTCTCTGAGCTCCAGACAAGATCTCTTCCCCTCTCATGAACATATCATAAGAGTTGGAGCTTTTCTGGAAAAACAAAGATGAGTTTATTTCCTCCCTACAGTTGCTCCATCCTTAGGTGGCAAATATGCATCTCAATAAGTTCACTTTTGATATCCAAAGTTGTGCAGTGAGAGTCTGTGTGGGAATCACAGCCCTTGGGCACCTCTCATTAGACTGCAGCTGGTGTAAAACAAATATAAATTCATCCACACACCCCTTGCAAAACCTTTAAATTTGCATTTACTTCTCCCAGAAGGAGATGCTCTAAAAATATTTACCCTGGATTTAGGAATAAGTTGTGGAATTTCTAACAATGGAAAAAAACCACATATTTTCTGTTAAAGTGTCTGTTGCCCTGGAAGAATGTTTTTGCCTCTGCAGTGATGGCAGCAGTGCTCTGACCATGGAGATTCCTTCATAAATCCCTCCCATTTTTATCTAGATTTGTTTCTTTCTGGTATGTTTTCAGTACTGAAGTATAACTGTAAACATTTTACAAATCGTGTAACACTGACCTCATCTTGTTATTAGATACATTGTAGAACAGCAGACAATACCAATAGACTCTATTTTGTCAGTTTATCCAAACATGGAACAAAAACAACAACACAAAAAGAGATACAACAACAAAGAATTTTACTTACAGGGTTTACTGGGTCTGGCATTGTATAAAAAGGCCTCACAGCAAGAGGATATTTGTCAAGAATATAGAAGTCTGTGTCATACTGAAAGAAGGTAATTTAAAACAGAACAAGAGAAAACTATGTAAAGAACAAACAACAAGAGGAAGACACAACTGATGATACTTTGAATAAAGATCTCCCAGTAACTTCCCACAAATTTGACAGTATTATGTGAAAAAATAAAAGTGGTCCATTATTATTCAGTTTTCCAATTTTATTTCTAGTGTAAACTTACAAATATTTAGTAAAATGCCTTTCTGTAGTAACAGGTTATTTTTTTTCTGAAGAGCTCACCTTTTGCTGTAGATTTAATTAGAAGTTGGTTCATAATTCTTTTGTTTTTTTAAGAGCTGTTTTTGGAACATATTATCCTGTTTGGTGTACACAATGTAACAGATTATTAAATATAAAAGATTGAAAATGCTCTGAAACAGCTTATTAATTATAAAGGCAAAACTGTCAGTAGATTTAATAAGAAGCAGCAAAATGGGAATGCAGTCAGACAATTAAGAAACTATTTTGCTAATAAAAAGCTTCACAACTTCTGCATGTTCTGAGATACTGTATTCTCAATCAGTGTGTAAAGAGTTGTTTTACATGAAGTAGGCATTTATACCAACCCAATGACCCCATGACATCAAGTTTCAGATTCAATAACTTATTTCTTTATTCTAAAATAATTGTTACCTTTTCCTTTACCAGGCGTCCCAGGAGCTTTTCATTAGGTGTGCTGGAAAAGATTATCACCATTAACATTAAGTGATTTTTAACCTGTACTGATTATATACTTCACAAACATAGAAAACTTCTTTCAAAAGACTCTACAGATTTGTGTCTTTCCAAAATACCTCAGATCTTCTTCATCACCCATCTCAACACCAGCTTCTCTAAGCATGGCCACAGCTTCACAGTATTCCAGCCTCAGAGTTGGTTCCAAGAACTTAAATGGTTCACAAGGGAACTGCTTGTTTATTGTCTGAATTTCAGTTTGGAATCTATGTAAGAGGAAACAAGAATAGAAGCAAAAATACAGAACAGTCAAGAAATGTACTCTTCTTGCATCTAATGATGATTTTGCAAAGTTAATACAATTTTGCCACAAGAGGTCCCTCTCGCAACATAAAGAACTGTGACAAAGCCACATCTGGATAAATTGTGTGCAATCCTAATGAAATGTTCCATGGGTTAATGTATCCATTTCAATTAAATACATGTTAATATTTTACTGTTATTTCTGTTTCATTCCTTTTGTAAGAAATAGTTCACTAGGTCAAATTTTCACAGTAAAGACATAGAGAAATCACCCCTTTGATTTGTCATGTTTACCCGAGTTCTTCTTAGATTTGAGCAATATCCTATTTCAAATGTAAAAGAGAAATTTCCTTCTAGACAGACTGCTGGCAAGACAGTCCAATTTATAAGCAAATAAAAACCACTTTGCAAAGTTCTGGTCTGTCTTTTTAATGAATTTAACTGTGAATAATGGAAAATATTCTTTGCTTTCTCCATGGCAGATATGCAGGCTATTACAATAATTCTGATGCAGATAAACTTTCCTAGATAGTAAATATTAATTTCAAAATATCAGTCTACCTGTAGTGGCACTAAAAGGACATGTAAAATTAATGATGGGTCATTTATGTTAAGTCCAAACAACAAGGTTTCTCAGTGCAAGCTAGAACGCTCTAGGAGATACAACTTGGGCTAAAAATAGACAGTTCCTTGGCCTATGGCTTGAGTGAACTTTAAAAGTCAGGCACAAAGAAATAGTTAGGAGCAAAGAAAAATGTTTGTTTTGGAGTTCTGTTGTAAATCAGATTACTAGTGATTATATGACAAGCTGAGAATGAAATCCTCACCCATTTCATACCACAGTGCAAGAGATCTCAAGCAAATGAAGTTGTTCATATAATGGAAAATGCTCTTATTACCTTTCCTGAAGACCCTTGAATATCTGCACCAAGGTATCTGCAATCTCATCTACTACTTCATGATAGTGATAGTTAAAAGCCATTTCAATATCCAGACCAACAAACTCAGTCAGGTGTCTGTGTGTATTGGAGTCCTCAGCTCTAAACACTGTAAAATTAAACAAGAGAAGTTCTAACTGTCCTGAAATTGTATGTTTTGAAAAATAACACTGACAAACACATCAGCATTTGGATCAGGCAGACAATGCTGTCTTTAGAGATGACAATTCTCACTGAAAAACAAAGAGAAAACTAGCTGCCTCAGAGCATCATTTATAACAACACTGACAGCACTATTGTAGCTGTGGTGCTCAAAGGTTACAAGATAGACAAGACTTGTAGAGAGACAGTATCTCTTGTTACACCAACAGACAGAAGTGGAAAAAACAGACAGGCTTTCAAGCACACAAGAACTTTCAGATTTGAAAACTGTCTTTTCCAGAGGAAATGGACTTGTGCACATGTGCGTGTTCTGTTTTGCTTTCTTTTCAGATATATGAGCCTAATATAACCATGTCTTTTTATAAACCATGACTCGTTTTGTTAGTAATTAAGAAGAATTTTGTGATCTTCTGAGTTACCTGCATTTTTTTTTCCTGTTTTTAATGAACTCTTATTGATTTCTTTTCCAGCATTTCCAGCTTATGTCTTTGAGGTCTTAGGAAAAAAATGCTGTTATTACTACCTAGAGAGGACACATCCTATCAGGTTTGGAGACAACATGAGACTGAAAATTATTGATTTTTTAATTACTTACAGCCTAGTTAACAGTATACATTTTCTAAATAAAGTTGTTTTGTACATATACATAAGCAAGGGATAAGTATATGCTAATATGCAATGTGAAGTACATATGCTTGCCTATTTTAACTGCCCACTACTGGGCAGCTAAAGGCAACTATTGGGCATAATTACCAGGAAACTATGGCTTCAGTAACCACAGTGTTGTTCCATGTTTACTAACTTCATCATATTATTAATTTCCAACAGAACACTATTCTTCCTCCTTACAGAACAGCAGGCACAGGAGAAGAGTGCTACACCCTTAAGTCAGCATTTTAGTTTTGTTCCAGCAACTTCTCTGCCAACGTTACTCTCATCAGTCACCCCAACTGAAATTTGTGTTAAGTGAAACTATATTAAAGTGAAACCCTTCAAAGCTTTCAGTGTGCACATTATCTTATTTGTACCAGAGCTGCTAAAAGCCATTACTGCACAGTTCACACTTAGGATAAGCCAATGCTTTTCTTACCTGGCCCAACACAAAAAACCTTTTCAAAGTCAGCACATATACACATCTGCTTGTACAGCTGTGGGGACTGAGCCAGGTAGGCACTGCTTTTGAAGTATGATACAGTAAACACATTGGCTCCTCCTTCACTGGCAGCTGGAAAGCAAATGCTTGCAGTGATTATTAAAATAAAAATAAAAAAATCAGAGGTACATTGACAGACTACAAGTCTTGTATTTAGACATAAGATTTTTCTTCAAAGAATATTAGAGGAAAAAGATACATTTGCACCATCATTACTAAGGGAAGATTTGCAGCTGTCACACACTGTCTTCTCAATTTGCAAATTCAGGTGGGGTAGTTCAAAATGTTACTGTTCCCTGCTGTCCTTCAGTGAGAGCAGCAGGGAATACATTCTTGTACCACCACATCTACTTGCAACCCAACATTTCAGTGGAAACCAATCTTGATCAGTGACACAGGCTTCCAGGGGTTAACTGAAGAAGAGCCCAAGATGAAAGTGCATATCCTGTTTGGCCACATCATCCTCTCTAACTGGAGACATAAACGTCTCTCAAAACCAGAACCAGATTTACCAGTAGACACCTGCAAAGGTGTAAAGCTATTTCTCAGTCTGAGGCAGTTTTCATAGAAGGTTACCTTGAGAGAATAGGAACCAAGAACACATGCATTTCAATCTCTTACTACAAACTGCCTACCAAAACTATCAGCTGAGTCACTTTGCCTTTTCATTTCCCAGAGTGTGATAAGAGAACTGCTGTTGCCTAATGCCAACAAAAGCTTGCCAGAGTGAAAGAGTAGTTTTTGGAAAGTTCTCATGTTAAGATAACCCTAGGTAAAATTCTTGTTGTTATTATTACTATTACTACTAACCATTCCACTGAGACTGGTTCTTTTCTTTCATTGCCACTACTCCCACTGAAGCAGCTTCAGAGAGTATTTATAGTTCTTTTTGAATAGAGACAGCTTTCAAAATCTCAAATATTAGAAGAGCTAAAAGTTTGCAGTTTGAAGTTTGAAGTTTTGTAAGGATGGCATCGACTTAAATTAGTTATTTTTACAAAATATAATCTCATTTAAACAATAGGATGCTTGGTTGCTTGCCTTCCATGGTACACTGCACAGTAAGAATAGCACACTTCCTTAAAGGTCCTACATAAATAAACTGCTTGGGAGTTTTTAGCACTTCATACTGTTTGAGCTGTCTCTGCAGGAAAAGTTACCTAATCCTATAGTTCAATGAAACTTTCCATGTTGAAAAAATAGTTGGTTATATATAGGTTATATCTATTTTGTTAAAACAGTATTTTTTATCTAAGTCAAGAACTGTCTTCCATTACATAAATAAAGTAAAAAATCCAGAAGGCAAAATGTATGCATATAATGAATGCACAGACAATGTAAATAACACATATTCTGCCCTACATTTTCTGTGCTCTGTCTTAGTGACAACAACAAAACCTCAAAGAACACCAGTAAGATGGAAGAAAAACATCCATCAGTAAATCAAGGCATTTGACTTTTAGAAAGCAATACAGCAAGATAAAGAGAAATATAAGCAAAATATACATTTCCAGATGGTTAGCCAGGCTGAAGCTGTTATGCCACAATTGCAGAAAAATCATCTACCACGTTCTAGTCAGCCACATGTGCTCATTGCTGAAGAAGTGACATATTGTATATAATAGCATCATCTTTTATACCATGATATGTTTGTTGTAACTTCCTTCTGATGAAAGTTGCTTTTAATCTAAATTACAGTGGTGGGTTTTTTTTTACACTGGGAATGAAATTGGCAGCGCTCAGCATTAAGAACACTGATGTGAAGAACAGTGCTATGATTAGACATCTGTATTTAACCAAAATAAAATTTTAAATGCACTGCAGAGTAAATAAATCAGGGTATATCCAATATTTGTCTTGTCATTCTCTTAGCATCCAAAATCAGGAGAAAAGTAAAGAACAACTTTGATACATTCTAGAAAAAATTTGCTGTGTTGCATCTAAATTAGAAATAGAACTTTTAAAATAAAAACTTCATAATTTTTGACAGAAAAGAAGCAGAGTTGTAGCTGTTAGATCACATGCACAATACCTGAAATGATTTTAGGAGTCTGAATTTCCACAAATCCCTTGCGAATAAGAGTTTCTCGGAAAAGCTGACAAATACCAGACTGAAGGCAGAAGATTGCCTGACTGGTGGAGGTCTATAAGAAGAAGATACAACAATAGATCTTAAGTTAGTTTTTTCCTGACTCTGTTACTTTTTCTGGAAAGCTGGAAGGATGAATCTTTTTTCTTAGGAACATCTGATTATTGTATTTGCCTGAACAGAGAAAAGTGCAAATCAGTAATTGTTTATTACATAAGAAATAACAGCAAAGGAAACAAGAAAAATTCCTCATTTCAATTTATGGCATGTTCAGTTATAAGAGAGGCAGTGTGGTCAATTCTGCATTTAAATAACCACTAATTTATGCAATGTGGTTTTGCAAATAAAGATTTTATAGTAAGAAATTGAATTAAAACCCTAAACCTATTAAAAAGCTTTCAGCAAATAGAAATAGAACAGCTGCAGTAACACACAGTGCATGATAAAAGCAAAGCCCTCAAAAACTTACCTAAGGTAGAAATGTTTGTATCTATTAAAGACCCAATTATGATGTTATTAATATAAAAACACAGCCACCTATTAATCATGTGTAACACTGCCCCAATCAGAAACCAAGGTCCAACCCCCCACCATTTAAAACAGTCCACATAGCACCTGATCATATGAACAGCATTTGTCTTTTTAAAATTTACTCCTAAAGCATACTGAGCTGAAAATAAAAGTGTATTTAGCTGAACTGTTCATCATCTTTTTGGTTATGCACATGACACAGTCAAGTTGCTTATCTGGTGAGCAGATACCTACACTAAATATTCTTGTAACACTCTTGGGTGTAAGTCTGAAGGGAAAAAAAAAAAAAAAAAAAGCCTTAGCAAATGCTAAAAACACTCCAAAACGTCAGCACTGAATCCATATCTGATTTTGTGCTTGCAGCCTTTAAGGCCTGACAGCTAACAACCTAGAAGCAGCTAAAAAACCTACCAGATTCTTATAAACAATGAAGAGAACAGCTCTTTACGATGATCTGCGTCACAGCACTGTTTACTTCTCCTTTCTGAAAGGTACCCAAGTTTTCAGTTAGGGTAAGAACAGCCTTGTGGGCTTTTTCACATGACTCCTACCAAACCACAAAACAAAAAACCCCCAACCAAAACACACTATATAAGCACCCAGACAGACAGTAAGTAGGTACAGTGAAAGAAGGCTACATCCATCATCTCTGCAAGATAAAGATATCACTTCACTGGAGAAAAAAGACAAAAAAGAAAACTGTAATACGTGTGTAGTGATTGGAAGTTATTTGCAATTTTTGCTGATCAATAAAATATCTCGGGAGTGTAAGTGCTTGAGAATAGTAAATAATATGTAGCAGCTCTCACTGATACCATTAACCACAGCCACTACTCCCACTACTTTCAAAATGAAGGAAATGAGGTTTTGAGCAACAGTTACAAAAGTACCCTCAAACTCTTTCACTTTTTTTACACCACTCTCTCAGAAACAGACACACACTAAGACTTGGACTACATTCTGGGCGTAATTTGGCAGCATTATATGAAACACCAGGATGATTCAAAGGGATTTATCTATTTATTTATTTTCTTCCAAAAGATGACAACTTCAGCAGTCACTTATGGTTTTATCAATGCAGTTTTTTTATAAACTAGACAAAATTCTTAAGAGACAAAATGACTAACATTTATTTAAAGTGGGTTAGCAACAATGCCTTCTCTATTTATCTGATAAGCCAACACTAGCTTCATGTCAGAGCAGGTAACACTGCAGTTCTAAGACATACAGTCCCAGGAAAAAGAAAATGGTTGCTAAACCCAAACTGAAAGCATCTACGTGGACCTAAAAGCATGCACAGAAACACAGCCAGTCAGTATCTAACACAGTTCTCCACTAACAGTACTTTGTCAGGTAGTAACTCCTGGTTTCAGTGAGGATGCAGAGCACTCTTGCCTTCCTAATCCCATCTACAATGTTACATTATGCTTAAAAACCACTATTTATGAAAGCAGCCAAATCCACAGATCTGAACACTGATGCTTTTATTCAACTGCAGTCCAAGGAAAGAACAAGCAGCAATTCTCCATACCTAAATTAGATCTGTCAAGACCATTCTTCCTTCTACCAAAAGTAGCTGACTTTCAGTGCCCATTCATTCAGAGACTGCCAACATGGATAAGTGCTGAGAATTTGTGATACTCAGTCTCCTTGTAAGAATTAAACAGACCAACAAGACACCTGAGATAAGCTGCTACAGAACTGCAGATGTCAATGTGGTGAGGAATCAACTGGATGACCTCAAAAGTTTTAGGTGCAGCTCCAACTTTCCAATATTCTGAAGGTGATTCTGTATCTACACATGGAGCAAAACTTTGCAGATTTTGCCATGGCATTCTTTTCCTGTAGTGTTTACTCTCATACAAACTATTCCACATGTATATTGACAAACTATCTTATCTGAAACTAGGGCTAAGGCAGCAAATATTCCTTCAAGCGTTAAGAAAAAACAGAAACAAACTTATGCCACTGAAATGCTGCTGTAGTTAACAGCAGTAAGGTTTTAACTTGGCCTGCAGGGTTGATTATACAGGAAAACTCATTGTTTTTAATAATCACCTTTGTTGCAGACAGCAGAAAAAATGTTTAGTTAAAAATGCTGAAATACGAGTTTTGGTCATAACCTCAGCCTAAATTCACCTGTGTTTTATCATTTAAGTGCCACAAAGGAAATTATTAGTAATAATAGAACAGAATGGATAAGCAAGATTATAAAATCAATTATCACTTTCCATCAGCACGGGCTGTAGTGTTAGAATCATAGCCATGGAAGTGGCCAGCAAGCAATAAATGTGTTTCAGTAGAACTTAGGGCAGTAAAACCTTAAGTGATTGTATCTCAGAGAGGTGAGAGTAAGGCTCAGACTGAGAAGCTGTGAACATTTCTTTTTATTCTTGTGTCAGCTGCAGAATTTGTTCCACTCTCACCTCAGCTATGCTTTTGTTTGCCTGCAGTAAGCTCCAGTCTTGCATCATGAACAATCACTAAGCACATAAAGTAGGATAAGTAGGTAAAATAATGTTATCTATTTTCATTTAAGTAATATAAATTATTTTGAATAATGTAAGTTTTGCCATTCTTCTGCTATGTATATGAGAAATTAAGGGTTTGATATGAAATGGGATTTAGGTGTCTGAAGTAAAATTTTATTTAAATTTCTATATTACTTACAAAGTAAGAAGATATAAACATGAAGTTTGTTGCCTAAATGACTGAGATTGTGTTATGCTTTCACTACCAAATCACTGCCTACAATAGAAGAAACTGTACATCTGCTTGCTCATTACAGCTGGAATTCAGTCAGGAAAAACACAGCTTTTGCAATAAGCACATTGACACATTGAGTGAAACAAAATGAAATTAAGCTTTAAGTAATCAAGTATTTAGAAAAAAAACTGCATTAAGATCAGTGTACAGCTAGATTATCATGTAACGTAGTCTGACATCCATAAACTACTAAAGGTACAGTTTAAGGTTTATACTCTACCCTAAGCAGTTTAAACAGGATAATATTGACCCTATGCTTTGGTCTCAATGACCTGTGCATTAGCAAACACAATTACAGACTGCAAAATGCATATAATTCAAGTCAAATTTGACCAGATACTGTTCAGATAAAAAAACCCTGCTGAAAGTCAAAAACAAGCCAGAGCAAGGACATCTGTCACGTCCATCATTAAAAATGGATGAACCTGAATGGATTCTTTTCTTCAGAGGAAGACAAACTAAGAAGCAATACCAAAAATCAGTGGTTTACTTGTCTGAATTTTTTTCACCTATGACAGAACATAATGAAATTTGGTTTCTGTAGGTGTTTTTTTAAGATGTAGGAAATCTACACATCACTGAATACTTCAATTAAAATTAAGAATAGCAGAGAAGATTATAAAAGGGTTTAAAAAGGTTTAAAAACACAATCAGGGCTCCTATTTGCCTTTATTAATTGTTTCAATAAAAGCAAGAGTGAATCAAACAACTCTAGAATCAACTGGTTTGAATTTCATTAAGCTGTTATGAAAAATAGAGACTGAAGTCAACGGTGGTTTCCTCATGGTTCATCTGGTCATGTGAAAGAAAATCTGGTCTATACAAGAACTTTTCTTTCTTCCTCAGCTCTCCTGTCCCTACATCCACAGTTTTTCTGCTCCACAAGTATGTGATCTGCATTTTACAAGTTAACCCATCAGGACAAGATTTATTCCTCCTCAATCATGACTCCTTGGAAAGTATTTTTAAAACCTCTCCACCCTAAGTAATGATGATATTCCTGTATAAATCAGAAAAACAACTACAGCAACAGCCTGGGACCTTAGCATTTAAGTACTTCCCCCATTCCTAACCTCAAAAAATTACCAGAGGCCTCTGGAAGATCTTTGTCAGCAGCTCAAATGCAAGACTGCTCAAAATAAAGCTCACTACTGAGTCCATTTTCACATATTCACAATAATGGAAGTCTTACAACCTTTGCAGAATATTTTCCATACTACATCTCCATTAATGTAATTTCCTGATTATTAATTGCACTCCTTCTAGTCTGATAATCAAACTCTCCTTCATATACTCAGATCTGGATGGAGTGATGCCATTTTTGGAAATCCAGTCCCTTTCATTCATGAAATAAATGAGCTTCACAGCTCCACTTTATCATGACTTGGCCCCATCCAGTAAACCCATTGGTTTATCACTACAAAACAAACCAAAAAACTACTTAACTACTTCAAAGACTGTATTTAAATGGACAAAAATAATTTTTATTCCATATTAAGAACTTTTTTAAGTCTGAGTCTAGCCAAGATCTAGGCATTTAGTTTGTTAAAGCTTTCTCAAAAAATAGTATATCTCTTTGATGTTTGATGACCTCCTTCCTTAGAAAACTGGGGCACTGAAGAAACCAGAACTAGATGGCACACACACCTGTGGTGGAACTTCCTCCTATACTTGTAGGAACAGACCATCACAGCACCTCTGTTAGAATTATGCTGTTAATATTTCTTCCCTGCTGCCCATGATTTGGTTTTCCTAGAAAGAACAGTGACTAACAATGGTTTCAGATATCTCTCTGAACTTTTAACACAAAATGTATTTTAATTCTCCTTAGAACTTGCCTACTCACATGCAGTGCATTTGAAACACCAGGGGTTCTCTGAAGTCCTTCTGGCACTACAGCTCAAGTGTATGCAAACAAATCACTGAAAATCAGTAACTTATTTTGGGGATTTTTATTTTATTTTATTTTAATGTTTTTTAGTTATTTTGAAGGACAAACTGCCTTCAGGTCCCTGCACTTATGATTCCACCACATACAGTGCTTAGGCTATGCACACACATAAAAGTGCATGTATTCTCCTTGGGTTTCTCCTTTCTCCATAAACACCTTTGCTGCTTATTCAGCTCTCCCTTTAAAAAAATCAGTTGACAGTAAAAAATAATTATTTAGTATCTTCCTTTGCATAAGCAAAGCTCCTTCAGAACAAACAATGCAAACTTATGAATAGGCATAAGCCTATTCTTCCAAAATAATCTGCTTTTGTTCTGAAACAAATAATGAAGAGCACAACAGAAGAGACACACATCAATGTGACACAGTCAGAGACAGAAACTTTTCCTATGTGTAGGAGGAAGGCAAGATTGATATCTAAGCCTAATCAAAGGGAAGCTGTGGCCAGGTTACATGCTGCCACAGGTGCATGCAGAGGCTGAGACATAAGGTGCTGAAATACAGAGATTTGGCATTTCATCCTCCCACCAGTTTCATAAAATGTTAACCTGAATTCCAGTTCAGCATGAAATAGCTGTTTAGCACCACACTATGGCAGCTGTGGGAGCTAAGGAGAAAAATAGTTTCTGCAGAAGGCAGTTAAGGTTCAGACCTCAAAACAAGGTGCCAAATAGTGCTGAATAAATGGTGTATTGAGAGTGTTTGGGACACAGAAGTTAGAAAAGGCTACAGCAGCATCCACTTTGCTCACCAGCAGAATACTGACAACTGATGTTCCATTACTCTCCTGGCAGAGAAGAGTCCTGCTTGATTACTGAATGTGCACAGAGATGGAAGAATTCTAGCCCACCCTTTTCTGTTCTATTTCTTGATGTTATTCTGGCATTAAAGCCTTCCTTCTTTTTCTATTACTATGTACCCTCTTAGGTTTTACTCTGCAGATGCCCTCATCTGAACTATACGATACTTTCATACCATTATTTTCAGCTAGTATTTTTTACTTGTTATTTCCCTTTGTATTACTTGTCTGTTCTCTTTGGGGTTCCTGGCTCTTTCCAGTTTACCATATAGGTGTGTAATTAATGTAATAGATTTTCTTAAGTTTCTCTGGAGTGCTGTTTGGTATGTTTCTTCAACATTAGAATTTCAAGTAAAACTTGCACTTTGAGCACCCCAGAGATCTTCCTTCAACTGAGTACCCTGCCTTACCACTATCATAAGCTGATGATCCTTTAAGTGACTTTCACTTTCAACCATTAGTATAGAATTCTTTTCATCAATGGACTAATATAAGACACAGATTAAGAGAACAGTATGATGAGATACTAAGTATCCTGAAAAGTGATCACAAATTGAAGTTGCTCACTATTACATGTAAGGTCAAGTGAGAAGCAATTCACTTTGGGCCAAGTGAAACGATTTGCACAAGTAGCTTTAGTTGCTGAAATAAGATCAGATGTTGAAATGCTTTAAGCATCTCAGAGACAGAACTTTTCCAAATCTTCCAATATATAACTGATTTTTTTGTTTTATTTCCCAGGTTCATAGATATATTTACTGAGAAACTGCTATTACCAAAACTTTAAAGGCAGTCCTAGATATACAATAAAAATGAGGTGAGCACACTCTTCATGCAGTAGAGAGCCAAATATGAGAAATAAGTGTTTCAGGAAACAAAAATGAAAAAAAAAGAAGTGGTGTGGCAAGAACAAAGAGAATGAGACTGCTATCAAGGCCTTGTACATTTTCACTTACTAGACATGCATGACAGCACCTCAATTACACATTAAATTCAAACTTCTATCTTATGCTTCAAAACTGAGCTGTTGCTACATTTTTTGTGTATCAAAGACTACATTTGAAAAGAAATGTTGTCTCTAAATTGTCCTTATTGAGTCACCTTTGACTTCTGTAAATAAAACTTTCAGATGTACACGGCCATGTGCCAAATCCTAAACAGTCACCTTTATAAACTACTAATGTGTTCTTTGGTTAATGTCAGCAAAGGTGAACATGAAGGATTTAAAAAACATGTATTTTCACAGTGCCACTCAAAAAGAGAAAAATACATTGTTTATTTTTCCTCTGGCCAACTATACATTTCCATCAAATCCATGACTTTTATTGCTTCACAGATTAGAAATGTGAAGAAAAAACACTTGCAGGCAAGCATGAAACACAGCACATTCCTTACCCTCAGATCAATGACTCTGTTGTCCAGTCTTGTATCTTGGTTTACAGTAGCTCTTCCATCCTAAGGAGTTGTGCAAAGATACATGGTGAACACAAACACCTATCTAAAAACAAACAAATACATCAAAACAAAATAAATGGAGAAAAACATACCTAGGCTAAAAGCCAAAGGCTACTTCTAAGTTCAGTAGAATTTCTAGATCATTCTAAAAGAACATACAGCATGTTGGCAGCTTAAGGTGTAACTTTCCCCAGAGGTCACAGGGAGAACCCATCTAAAGGATCCAGAAGACACAAAGATACAACACTGCAAACCCTCTGGGTTTTGACCTTCTACTGCAGTTTAGCAGATATCAAAGCTGTCATTTCTAACACAGGTCTGAATAACATAAAGGACGTCAAATACAAGCCTAACAAACCCCCAAAATCACTCCATGAATTTGCCTGGCTTTCACGATTTGTTTTGAATTACAAAGACAACAAAAAGTATTTGAGAATGCAAAATTTTCACCTCCTCTCCTTCCACCTCTGGTCGAACAGCATCATCCAGCTGTAGGGGCAGTCGGGGTTCAGCTAAACTGATCACATAGATCTGAAATTGAAAAGGAACAGAAATAGCATGAGAATCAGCTCAAAAGGAGGTGTGATTTACAAAAGGGTATTTCTGGCATAGACTTGAAACAGTGTTTGCATAGGCTGTTAGCTGTAAGACTCTGATTTTGTTCAAATACTTGAGATACATGAGTGCATCCTCATGACATTACTGGAAGTGCTTAGTTCTTATTTTCCTTTTGAAGATCAAAAATACATTTTTTTTCTCCTGGGAAACATTACGTTGAGCAAGTACACACTGCCTGAGGGTCAATCTTATTTGCAGGAATGCCAGGTCCGAAACTGTTAAGATTTCAGAGAGTTTTAGGTTCTGATTCCAGCAAGATCATCCTGGTCTTCTCATTGCCAATGTATTTTTTTACTTATCTGATTATATATGAGCCATTTTCATTTGAAAATGAGATACCTAAAATACAATCACAGAATGAAAACACCTTGCCTGTGTAGGCAGAGATGCAGTGAATTCAATTCAATTTTCATTTAGAAAAACCAAGCATATCATAATTTTCACATATATTAAAACATGTTTCAAAATTTGCATATTTTCTCCAATGCTGTTAGTTAAACTTTACCTTATGGCTAGAATAGCCATTATACTCAAGGTGACTGTGTTTCACTGGCTGGTTGAAAACTTTCTTAAGGAAAGGATATTACACAATGGTTTAAATATGCTTTCTATTTAAACAACTTTAAAAGTTGCACTTCCTCCAGCTCTACAGTGCAAGCCACAGGAATTTTAGATTTCAAGAGTTTCCATACTGTTAAACCAGTGTTAAACTTTTGCTGAGTTATGTATTCCACCCCATTGTACTAAGAGGAAGATTGTAACTTTCTGATAAAGACAACTTTATCAGACTTGCACTTAGAAAGAGGCAGACTTTTAATTACAGTATCTTCTATAGTTAAGAATCAAAACTAGAATTACAAGCATTCCTAGTCAAATCATTCTACTGAGATACTTTATTTTACTTGGTAATGTAATTCAAATGGCAGATTAAAATAGGAGATTCTTAAAAACCAGAAATGTATCACATTTATGTATGATACACTGAAATTTGTAGTTTCAAGCAGTTAATTTCTCTGGTAAGGGACTGCTTACTGACAAAGTTTCTGTATGTGGATAGACACACAGACTAGACAGACAGCCTAGACAGATTGTCTCACAAACAATTAACCAGTGCTCCATTTGCTCAAAAATTTACCCTTTGAACATGAAGCTCAACATCTTGCTGAGTACAACCTCCAATTTTCTGATGTGCTTTCCTCACAACGCCTTCTACATCCACAATGCTCTCTTTGTTGATGCTGTCAATAAAGATAGGATAGGGTGCTTATTAAATTTCACTGCACATTGCACCAGACCCACTACTCAGCTCTAGTTCCAGTGTATGGACTGCTGGAACAACAAAACATATGTTAGGATTTGTCAAGTTACTTATTAATAACTGGGTAATGAATGAGTTGGCTAAAATATTCCTAGTCCTAATAAATTGGAACTGGGATAGAAGACCTGGGAGGGAAAGAATTATGATTAAGCTTAGTACTCTCTAGCTCTTTATGTGTGTATACATAAACTGACAAGTTGCATAGTTCTTCTTCTAGGCCACACTGGCTCTTGTATGTGTTAGGTGATGAAACTATCTGAAAGATGTGTCTTAACCAGGAGAGCAACAAACTCAAAGGAAGTCCTAGATCTGGAGGGCAAAACCAAAATTGACTGAGCTTGTTTAAACTACATGACTTGTTGCTGAAAGATACAAGATGCTTCTAAGTCACTTCCCTATGACACGGGACATCTTAATAGCTCTCCACTAGCAGTCACTAATAATACATTAAAACACCATGTAACAGCTTGAAAGCCTTCCAAAATTATGATACAAAATGTGCGTGCTATAAGCAAACAGTTACAAAAGCCTCAAGAGTCACAGGTGAGAAAAGAACTTGTATAAGCAGTTTCAGGTAATTAAGGTACTGGACTTTATTATCTTCTACAGATATTCTTAGTCCTACTCAAGATATAGTTTTGCTGTCTTTCTAACCTGCTTAAAAACTGCCCAATATCAGAAAATACTTCATTCCTTTTTATGAAAAATGTTACAATTAACTCCATCTCTTTCCCTTCTCAGGTCTTCTTGAGAAGACTGGAAAGCACTTTCTTTGCATCACTTGACCACATAAGTCCTTAGCAGGAAAGTAGCAGGCTCACAATTTAACTGCAAATAATAAGAAATGAGCAAGGATGCCATCAGCCAAACCAGCCACTACTGAGCTCAGTAAAGCAACGAGCAATTAACAATATTCAGGTTTACAAGGTTGGCTTTTTTTTTTTTTAAGCAGGACCCCTCTCTTTGCCCAAAAAAAACCTATCCACAAAACCCAAACAGCTAAGTTGGAGGGTGGTGAGGTCAAGTTTTATCTGTGCAGAAGATGTTACTGAGAGGCTGTAGCCCAGGTGAAAGGATAAGGACAGAGCACAAGCAAGTACAAGCTACTGCTGATGATACCCATGCTAATCACCTGCATCTGCATCAGTTTATCCAGCAACACCAGCAGTAAGTCAGTCTAAGAGCTATGAATAAAATCTAGGCATTCTAGCCCTGCAGTTTTCTTGTACAGCTTCAGTAAAATCACGTGAGAAACTTACTGTGGTTAAGCAGTTTCTCTTTAGAAATACCTATGTTTGCAATAAGTCATTCTCTCACATTTTAAAAATAGGATTTACCCAACTAAACAATTAAGTTTATATCTTTTTAGTTGATGAAGGAAACTCAGCTTTCTGCTCTGATGAAGCCTGAGTGGTGTGACCCAGAAGCAGCAGGATCAAGTCAAATCACCAAGTGTTGCCAACTATGACTGCTTGCTTGCCCAGCTTTCTACTATTCCTGATGAATCCTCATGAGTTCTAAGAAAAACCAGATGAATCTCTGGTCCAACCTGGGCAAACGTTTTAATGTTGTTACAAAGCTGAGTTGAACTTTAACATGCAACAGAATTTTAAGCAGAAATTATCAGTTTTTTTTTTTAAAAAAACTGTTAATTTTTCTTTTAAAAAAAAACTAATTAGATGCAAAGACAGATGACACTTATCTTTTTAAAGAAGCTATTTTAGTAATAGTCATGAAGTCCAGTGCTAAAAAAATTCCTCTGTACAGCAAACTGCTTCTTTATATGTAATGTTCCTTCCAAAAAATCAAGACTATGATTACTAAAATGTCCACTAGATGCCTTATGTCCCTCTTAATTATCTGCATCTCTATTAGCCAAGACTTTCTCTTTTAACCACAGGATTGCATTATTGCCATCTCTATGACAACATCTTTAATCAACAGCTTTGTGTTGCAAGCTGCACCCCATGTGGGCCTTCCTAAGTGAATTACAATCAACATTTTCTTGATCAGAAGTCTGAAGAATTGGAAGAAACTATACAGTTATTTATAGACTTTAAATAGAAAAAGTTTTACTTAATAGAAACATTCATACTTGTACACTTTGTTTTTTCCTCAACTGTTTTCTGTAAGCAGACTGTATAAATTATTATATTAATAAATCAATAAATCTAAAAACATTAAATGTCATAAACATAATAATCAATAATGCTCTACCTGAATGTCAGTAAAAACTGAAGGCAACAGAGTTTACTTTGAAAAAATTCTGATTCTCTTAATTCTAAGAATATAATAGTTTCCTACACCAACATTCTAACACCTAGATGAACCTGGATATCTTCTAGGAGAAAAAAAAGAGCCTGTCTTCTTTTAAAGATTAGAACTAACAAAATCTACTACCCATTTTAATTATTTTCACTGAAAATAAAAAAAATCCACTCATATTTCCTTTCAAATTTACCAAGCTTCACCATCTGCTCACTGCATCTTGTCCTACCTTTGTATCTGCAAAGGACTCTGCCTTGGCAGAAAATCTTCTTGCTTAGGTACCATCAAACTGGGATTTAAATTACTCATTTTCTGTGGATAGAATAGAGTTTTCTTTAGTCCCACAGGAAGGCAGATTTGTCTGACTGCACATTATTTCATCTTGCAGCTTCACTATCACCCTTTTCCAGTTGGGCATATATTCAGACACAAAAGTGGGCAAAATATTCCAGAAATGGTCTCATGAGTGGTATAGATTAACAGCATTTTATTAATCTTTTTCAAAACTCAAGATCAAGAGATCTCCTGGCACAGTAGGTAAGAGAAAAGCATGGACTCCTGTTAAGTCAGTTATCTATCATGGTCTCAGATTTCTCAGCACTTACTTTCCTATGTATTAATACTGAGCACACGCAAAATCAGAACTAATAATCACAAAGGTGCAAATTCATACCAAAGAATATCAAAGTGATTACTATAAATGAACCCTGGTTACTCCTAGCCCCTAGTTAATCATTCTGATTCTTGTGTCAACAGCAAACTCAACAGCTGCAATCTGACTTTTCCTTCCAGATCACTGATATAAAAATTAAACAGAAATGGAAAAAGAAAATATTTCTGCAATATCCAGCAGTTTTGCTGGTATTACCAATTTATCTAGCAGAGGAAATTACATTTATTTTCTACATTGTGAAGTATTTTCACAAAGGTTTACCAATTTGTTTCTATTTTTTTTTAGTATTTTGAATCTGTTTTCTGCGTTTTCTTTCTCTTGCCTACTACCAAGAGCCATCAAGTTACTTTCTGAGTGAGGGCACATTGTTTGGGCAGCTAAATTAGAATCTGTTGACCACCTCTCCCAACTGCTACATCACACCATGTGGCTATGGTAGCAGGGGGTGAAAAGGCTCAATGTTGATATAAAAAAAAAATGAGAAAGAAAACCAAAACCAACCACACCCAATACTTCATGGAAAAAAGCAGACTGATAAATTACTAACTGCACCACTTGGCACCTCTGCTGGCTGAAAAAGACAATTAACTCTTTTATGCAGCATCCCTAACAGGACTAGGATGAAGGGTTTTTTCTGATGAAAGAGGTAAGAACTCCACAGATGCCAACCTAATATTTTGACTGGCTCTGTGCTGTTGGCTCTGTATGTTTTGAAAGCTGAAATAGAAACTTTTCATAAACTCACAGATACTTCTTTATATAACTGAGTTAAACCAATATGAAGTATCTTTCACTAAAAAACCTCACATCCTTATGATAATGGAGATTATTATTACACAAATGTTGCTAGACCACAAAAGGTTATGAAAGTTTTCTGTTTCCATGTGCCAATATCTAAAAGAGGAACTGGTTTTCTTATTATTTATGAAAATTTGTACAAAAAACCCTCATGATTTAATCACTTATCCTTAAAAATTGAAAACAGACAATGTTACCAACTATTTTAAGGAAAGTTTAGGACCCATTATCAAAACATGAGGAAGTAGCATATGAAAAGTGAAGTTTATCTACTACCAGTGAAAAAGCTTAAAAAATTAATTAAAATGAAAGGTATTTAATATGTTTTGTATTTCCTCATGCAATGTGAAGGAAACAAGAGGAGATGATGAAAAAAGACACTGGCAGAGAAACACTATGGTTATTTTTACACATCTAAGGCCAGCCTCATCTGCCAGGAATAATGGGATCATTACACAGCAGGTGAAAACTAGCAGGAAACTGAGTAAAGGCAGATGCAGTTGCTGTGCCTCAGGTGCTACTGACACAGTGACCACAAGGGGAGAAGAGGCAGCTGTAGTGCTGACATCAGACAAAATTGCAGAAGACAAAACACCAGAAAAAGTCCTTTAATAAAATAGGTTTGTTGGTGGGATGGAATTGTGAGATTACTGCACCAATGGTGTTACAAAAAATGAAGGAAAAAAACCCCGAAAACCCTCAAGAGGAACTTCTGAGGCAGAGGAAGTTCTATCATTCAAAGATGATGATAATAAGGATATAATCAAAGATGTAAAACAATCATGCTATAAATTAGGGAGGCTGAAAGTATCAAGATTTAGCTAGCAAATGTCATGACTAAAAGGAAGAGCTTTACAAGTCAAAACACAGTACAAACACTCTAAGCCTGGATACTCAGAGGAAATCAGGTCTTTCACATAAAAAAAAGTGGGGACATACCAGGGAGATGGGAAGAGCCTCAGGATGAGGTTACATATGATCTTACAGCCCAGTGCTGCCAGCAGAGAAACCTTTGATCTAACATTGGGTTTGTGTGGCAAGGTGTTGGTTTTAGTTCTCATTACTCAACTCTGATTTGACTGGTAACAAATTAAACTGATTTCCCCAAGTCAAGCCTGTTTTGCTTGTAATGGTAACTGGTGAGTGATCTCACTGTCCCTATGACACTTGTGAACTTCGTTATATTTTCTCTTCCTTTTCCAGCTGAGGAGGAGGCAGCACCTGAAGTACTGTCAGGATTAACCCATGAGAGCCTTCTACTCTTTCTAGATACCCTTTTCCACCATCTACCACTCCTTGTCAGCTCTAGACAACCATGACCTAGTTTAAATAACTAAACTTCACAGAAAACTGTAAAAAAAGATTCGTCAATTGAAGAAGAAGGGGGAAAAAAAGCAACAGGAAGCTTACAAATGGCAGAATCAGTACATGAAAGAAAAAGATCAACTTCTGTCTAATAAACTTCTAAATACTGAGCTCTGCCACTCATGAAACATAAATTCAGTTGTAGAGCCATGAAGAAAACTGAAAGAGAAATGCTGAGAACTGGGGAACAGGAGAGTGAGCATCACAACTATAAAAGCTGTTCCACCACTCTGTAGGGCAAGTTCATTAAGAATACAGGCAGACTGTTGGGAGGTTTGGAGGGAGATGAATTGGGTTAAGAAGCAGATTATACACTTAATTCTTTTCAAAGGTTCTGGAGAGAACAAACTATTTCATGAAGGAACAGAACACTTCACTTTGGCTCCTAAACACCTGTAAACAGCATGCTTCACACTGGCACTGCCAACACTAAGCACAGCCAAACAAACACTGCTGGTTCTGTTGTACCATTGCCTTGAACCTCATCAGCAGAAACATTATCCCAACCTTCTTAACTTGGCTTCTGAAACTCCATGCTACAATGAATCCCTCCCCTCCCTGACATATTGAAGGTTGAAGGCTGTAGAACTTTTGCAGCTAATTAGAGGGGCTCCCTTCCCAGGCACCAGAATAGTGCCAAGAACCACACAGAAGCAACTCAAGTGCCACATCTTAAATCTATTATTGCACTAAATTGATCCACACTTCTATTTGTGAACAGGTAGATATACATGATCACATTTTACTATAAAAACACCTTTTTCATCCAAGCATATTTAGTACTGGACAACCTGAAAGCACAGTCTTGAGTTAAGTAGCAAGGGAAGGTAACTTTTTGTCTTTAAGAAAAAAACAAACAACTGAATTTAAATTCTTGCAACAGGCACTTGTTTAATTGGCAAGCCTAACTACTACCCACCCCCCAAATAAATTTAAAAAGTCACTGAAATACCTCATTAAGCATTCTAGTGCAAATAAGTTGTAAGAATTATCAGTTCAGGCCACAGAAGCTACATTTCCTCAGCTGTGTAAGCCACTTGCAATATGGAACTTCTTTACATCAGTTCTAGTTATAAAATGTAATAATGCACTGCACATCTTGTAGAAGAAAAACCCTGAACATGTGCAGACCCACAGAAACACCACACACAAAATGAAGTGTCCCAGTAAGCTCAGCTTGCCAGACTTTTTGTCAGCCAGCTTGAAAGTAAATGTAGGCTGTCTATGGCAAGAGAATGCTGCTTCAGCAGTTCAGAATGAATTTCAAGCCTGTTCTCTATTTTATCTTTTGTCAGTAATGTATTCAAACGCAATAGTGAGCTGACAATTTAAATAACTACATTTTAAAACAAACGAAGCATTGATGTTAATGTGTGAAAATGGTCCCAACCCCTGGGAGTCCTGGTTCCCACCATTGTTTACTCTGACAACAGGATATAATTGCTTACTTACTTGGCAGCAAACTTTACCATCTGCTTGCTTGCATGCTGTCCCACAGCCACAAGAGCCTGGATATTAAACTGCTGCTGACGCAGGACTAAGAAACACTGCTTCCCTGAATACAAAGAAAAACAACACAGGTGTATTAAGGACAAGTTACTCGAGGTCTTTGTGAATGAGAAAAAATGCTTTACTACTTTAAGATTGTGCTGAGATTTTAAGGGTGGGGGCTGTGCCTCTCTCTCTCTCTCTCTCCCCCTCCCCTGCCCTCAAGTAGCTACATCAAACTTGTCAGCTCTGGTACACCCAACACTGCTGTAAATCAAATAATTCTGCCTTACATTTGTAAACATGTGAATGGACATTTTCTAAAAATACCAATATATTATTCCAATGTTCATTATTCCAAGATAATGAACATCTTGACAAAACAAACACTAGGAAGTGTAACTTTTAAAATATTTATTGTTTTTCAACTGCAAGAAGTAAATTATACTTTTTCCTTGTTGCTTTCTTCACTATTTCAAGCTTACATTATTCTAAAAAGTTTTTTCTCATCTTCTCAAATTAAAGCTGTGGAGTTCACTGCACAAAGCCCCTCTGAGAGAAAAAGGCTTGATTTTGCACCACAGGGACTAAATCAACA
Source organism: Calypte anna (assembly GCF_003957555.1). Classification (NCBI taxonomy): domain Eukaryota; kingdom Metazoa; phylum Chordata; class Aves; order Apodiformes; family Trochilidae; genus Calypte; species Calypte anna. Next base: position 6,559,090 of record NC_044253.1, on the reverse strand, counting down.
ATGTTCATTCTATAATACACCACACATTCAGAAGGAAGGGGAACAAAAGGAGTATTGATTCCAATGAATGACAAGAACCTAAAAGACCCAAGTAAAAATTCCTTTAAGAGCAATTTATTCATTAACAGCTTTGGGAAAAAGAAGTTAATGGGAATTGATAATAATTTACAAAGAACATAATGCACTTTGATGACTTTTAAAATGGGTATTTCCAAGTAAACAAAACTCTTTCTAATCTGTTTAGGTGACAGTTACAGTCATTTCATATTTCTCCTCACATTTCTCATAATCATCTACTCCTTAACTTAGACTTCAGGAAATATGGTGATTTTAAATGCTTCTTCCCTAGAGAGAGAAATTAACAACAAAAACATCATTGTTGGACCAGCATCTGATAAAATGCATCAATATAATTTTAATTCCAACTTCTGACTCATAACGTTTCCATCAAATGGTGAGAATAGGAAGCCAGGAGCTTTGTTACAGATAGCTATTTCCCAGTTATTGTTGACTGAGACTACAAAACATTACAATCTATATATATCTAACTTGAACACTAATACTAAAAAGCCAGTTTCAGTTTTAATTTGCAATTATGTAAACAGCATTCCTGACACATAGCAGCAGATAATTTAAACAATACACTTGACACACAATCTGATGGGGAAAAAGCAAACATATAAAACTAGTATAAAATATTATTAAAAATTAACATTATATTTATTGGAGATAACTAACCTTGTCCTATGATTGTGATTTCAGAAAGGCAATAAAATTAATTCCCTATTTCCAGAAAACAGAGTACAGATACTTCTGAATTCCAGAGGCTGCAATATCCAAGTAAAGAAGCTATTATGGTATGGATTTACATATTTCTTGCAGGCAAGCATTCAGCCACAGATTTAAATTATAAAAGCACAGGCTTCAGAAGTCAAATAGAGTCTTCAGTGGTATCTATGCCTGTGTTTCAGATCCAGCAAGTCAACAAATGAAGTAACTCTTCCATATGCTAAGTTTCTTTGGCTATGCCAGGCATATTTTTAACATTTCAATGTTCCTTACTTACAATGTAGTTTGATACAGTATTTCTAGAAAACAGCATTTGTCTCCGTGATTTCAGTCACAAATAATTCAGCAAAATCTGATTTAAGTTTCAGCATTGATGCATTAGTTGTTTAACCATAAAATACACCCATGAAGACAGCTACAGAGTCACTCAACTGGTAAATACTAAAGGAGGAGGTAGTGAAATAAATGGAGGAATCTGTCAAAAGTCAGATGAAAAAGTCTGGAAGTTATACTTACTTCCAAACACTAGAAATCTGATCAATATCTGCATTTTAAAAGGCCTCAAATCTTTTTGTCATGAGTAACAGTAGTTGTTTTTATGAGGAAAGAGGATGTTTTGTAGAATATAACCATTTCTAATCACACAAAGATAAGTGATCAAACAAACCTCACTGACAGGACTAGTTAAAATATCACAGTTACTAAGATTGTAAGAGGAAACAGAACTTTTCCCAAAAGAGCCAAAGGCATATAAAATAAAGCATCAAAAAGAAAAGTCACAACACAATCTAGTTCATGATTAGATGCCTTCCCAGATCAAGAGAGGGAAAAAAAGAAGCTTCAGAGCGAGAAAAAAAATGGAATTATTATATGTTTTCCCTGTACTTCAAAATAGCTACATGGCATTTAAGTGAAAATTTTAAGACCAAATTTACTCACATTGAACAGCAAACTACTCTACATTTCTATAAAACAAAGCAATACTGTATCCCACAAGAATGCCTAAAAGATGAAAAATTTGGTTAAAAAAGTCTGACTCGGTTTAATGCAGGGAACTCTCAGTAACTGAACAAATAAAGAGACACCACACAAAGAATCCCATCAAAAGTAAGCATGCAAAATCAAACAGGGTTCCATTTCCTTTCTTGGATATAAGTACCAAAGGACACTAAAGAGAGAGTAAAAAAATGTTTGGTCATATAAAATAATACATTGCCAGTTACAGACACCTGCCAGCAAAGAGAAAACCTTAGATGGTTTATTATAAAATCTGGACCACTATTTAAACTGCTCTCTGTGGTACTCTTATTTTCAGACATACTATTTTGATGTTTTATAAACCTTTACATACATAAACCAAACCCACCTTCAGGTCTAATATACTGTGCAACTCCCAGCTGCCTGGCTGGGAGACTGATTTCTCAACTGCTTTTCAACAACAAATGTGATCAGTGGCTTAGGCTGGCTTTAAAATATGGCCAGAAATAACATTTAGTCAATCTATGATAAAAACCACAGGGCCCCAAGCACTTTAATTTAATACAACCCACAGGAATTCCCAACACCCCATTCTTTACACATCCTTCAGTTAATTTCCATCAAGCTTCATGAGTGGCTTACTATAAGAAACAGCTGGATTCAGCAGTTGCTCACACTAATTTTTTTTTTCTGGTCAGAATCAGACAGGGTTAAATAAAGGATATGTTGGTTATTTAGAAGTCAAATTTGAGCTTCTGGGAAAAACCAAAGCTATATTTGTGTAAGATTTTCCTGTTTCCTGCAAGGCTTTCCTTTCCATAATGGTAGGAATAGCACCATGATGTGTGTGGGAAAGGCTAGTATTACTTCTTGCTCTTAAACATTTGCTTTTCTTGTAAGGTTCTTTCCCCCAAAGCTTAAGTAAACAAGCACATGACATTCCCTAGCAGCATCCCCTGAATGTCAGAGTTGTCCTGTGTTGTCAGACCAAGAGAGAACAAGAAGCACAACCAATAAATTCAGGACACTTCATGCTCATCATCAGCTCCTTTTGCTTTCATTCTTCAGGTTGTGTTAAAGAGGTAGAAAAATAAACACTGTTATTTCATGAAAAACAATAGACTTTCCTGAGGTCAAAGGTGAAGGATAACAAGCAGCTTCTTGTAAGTTAATATTGCCATGTCACATATATATTAATGTGATTGAATACATATACCATGCAAGGCAGTGTGTATAAATGCAATACAGACAATAATAAACAGCCACTGAACTTCACATTACTTTAAATGTCTGCATATACACCTGTCTATAATATATTCTGTTAATAGGCTGAACTCTTCCTACAACTGCAAAAGAAACAGCCATAAGGATACCCTGTCTTGCATACTGTTAGTAATATTTAAATTAGATTGTGCCTCCTGTCTCAACAACTTCAAGCTGTCATGACCAACACTTCCACAGCTTTTGAGGTTGACAATTTCTACACACAATTTCTACACACAGCAAAAAGAAACTTCCATGTAAGACCACAGTGGAGAACTACTGAGGAAACCAGAGGACTTCTTAAATTTGAAGATTTTAATACAAGATAAAACGTATATTGTATGTATATATTTACATGCAGTTCCTTCTTTTAACCTATGGCAGCACAGACACATTAAGAGAGACATTTTTTAAGAAAGACTCAAGAAGAGAAATTACTCTGGTGTCTGTGACAATATTCTCTACTGGATTGCCCTTAATTTGTACTATTCCCAAATCTAAGACTTCTGTTAAGTTTCATTTGTGGAGATAATTTCTGTATGCTCTTTTCTTTCATCTCTGGTGAAGGCATGGTATGTGTATCTCACTACAGAGCTGCCAAACATCACTGAAACCACTCCAATAGTTGTCAGATCTGATGTCAACTGAAAAGGCCAAAGCCTATTTAAGTTTGCATATGGCAAACTGATTTCCAAGAGAATTCATTCCAGGGAAGAAATATGGCTGTAAGGAAGCCAAGTATGGCAGCCCATGCTACTGAGAACCTCTAGGATATTCCCTTTTTCTTCCTAAAGAAAGATGGTGTTTCTTATTTGAAGTTCAAACTAATATAATCAGATACTGGTAACTGAAAGTAAAAATTCTGAAATTTTAACACAGATTTTTATTTTCTGTCAAAGAAAAGATATAGTGAAATTATTCATACATAGAAGAATAAATATTGTCTGACAACTGGCAAATTTATAACAAAGTACATTTTACAGCAGAAGCTTGTAAATCTTTTATCTACAATAGTTAACTCCCAAAGCAGAACGATTGTAATACTTTTAAAATCTAATTATTTATAATTGTCCACACATTATTTAGTAATAATGACAAAAACAAAGTTTACTTTTACTACAATGTAATTAATAGTAATATCCTATTCCCAACCAGCTATAAGCAAAATGTCCTTTTCCCCTCTTGGGGAAAGGGAAGTGGAAAAGAGAGAAAATACCCACTCTGAACACTCAGTGAGTGTACACTCAATAACCAGATGGCAAAGTTTTCTTGTATGCAGGACAAAACTAACAGGTCATGGAAACATTGGAGGCTTCTCACCTTTAGCTCTGCTTGTGTGAATTCTGCCACGAACCCAAACCACTTCATCAGCCTTCTCCACTGTTAAGTCTTTTATTCGAATCAAAACTCTACCTGAATTAAAGAAAAACATCCACATTTTAAAACGGTTTTGGTTTTTTTTGAAGTAAAACTTTTTCACTTTAAACTCCAAGTAAATTCTCTACCATTGATACATTTTGTAATAAATCAAAACCATTACTTTTTATTATCTACAGAGTAACAGCTGTACTGAAAACACACAAGATCCTATTTCCTTTCCCAGTGAGTTGCACTTGATCAAGTAGTTTTAAATTGTTCAAGGTTATTTTTTGACTTATAGCAAGGTCAAAATTCACTACAGCCAAAGCATAGTTCATGGGTGGCAGAACCCAGCATCACTACATTATTTTTGATAGGACTTCACTACCTTGCACTTTACTACCTGCACTTATAGTCTGATTTTCTACTAGCTAAGGGATGTCTGCAATACAACCTGCAAGTCAGTATGTTGAAAAAGCCAAACAAAGGCTCAGAGGTGGCATGACTATTCTCTGTAAGGTATCCCAGTAAGTTAATCATTGTTTAAAATAAAGAAGAGAAAAAAATCCCACACATGAATGTGCATTGGAAATGAAAAATCATTTATTAACTTTTTAATTTATTTTTATAAAAACAACAGTCTTTCTGAACAACAAGAATGCAACTGTGCAAATCAGTAAAATTTATTTTAAGGGAGAATCTCTGTGACAACTTCATCAAGCACTGCCTATCACTGCAGGAGCCAGGATTCATAAGAAAGAACCCTTCAAATTCTACATACCCAAGAAAGCTAAATAGAAATAGAAACACGTGGCTTAGAAAGGACAGATTTTGCATAGTAAAGGAATAAATAAAAATTGTCAAAGGAAATATTTTTAAGTAAATCATGACTTCAAAAATTGTATACAACCATTATGAACTGCCAATATGCTGGATACATATCACTATTCCTTTAAATGTACTGGTTTAATTGTATTTTTCCATAGATTTTTGGTCAAATGTATTTTGCATGGTTTCAAGCATTTATTTCTTATAGCAGCTACAAATCTGTTAGAAGATAGATCTAGCATTGCAGAGAACTTCAAGAGTTCCAAAGGACACACTTACTCATTTGTGGTTAAACACCACGCTTATCAGACAAAAAAAATCTTCAGGGAAGATACTGATCCTTCTAAGTCTCTTCCAACTCTAGAAATTCTATGATTCCATTTAATGATTTTATGATATCTAACAAAAGCAAATTCATTCTCTCTGCCTTTCATCATAGACTTCTCTCCCTTGTTTCAAATACACATCTACTGTTGACTTTTCCCACCACAACTTTTCCAAAGTTTGCCTACCCTAGGGTTACCATCTGCCATTCTGGACTCCTTCCTTCTCTCTGAATACCAGTGACACTTTGCCCTGCAAGCCTATTATTCTGCACTGGAAATTTTAGGGGGTTTAATAATTTATTAGCTGACAGACAGGGTAATGTAGTTTTTTCTTCAGAGCCAGACATCAAAACCAGAAAAGAATAGTGCACAGAGAAATGTGATAGGAAATTGATTCAAATATATTAATATTGTGTGTGTGTACATACATCATGCACTAGGGAAGGGAGAAAGGGGAATAAAGATGTTATCACCTGCCAACAACTTGTGATGTTCAAACTTTTATCAGTACTGCAGGAAGCACACAACCAGCACAACCCATTTGCTTTACTATTTCTAAGAGTTTCAGTTAAAATTACCTCAGTCAACTTAAAACTGTATTAGAAACTTATTGGAAACATTTTCCAGGCACAAGCTTAAAGACAGAATGAGGTGTAATCTTTTTTATGGATCCTTAGTGCTTCAGATAACATCTGCACTAGATAAATATTTTAAGTTTCTTTGGGATACACAATGGTTGGTTCATGTTTCAAGGCTAAAGGAGACACCTTTAACACAAAAATGTTTATATGGTATGAATTATTTAAAACTAGTCCACCTTTCGTAAAAAGAATAAAACAATACCCAAAAAGATACATCATAAACTCATTTTTCCAGCAGCAGATCATTGATTCTCAGTATGACTGAGGTTGGAAGAGATGTCTGGAGGTAATCTGGTCCAAGCCCAAGCAGGGCCAGCAACAGACTGTTGTCCAAGACTGTGTTCTGACAGCTTTTTAATATGTCCACAGACAGAGACTCCACAATCTCCTGGGCAACCTGTGTCAGTGCCTGGTAACCCTCAGTGTAAAAAATGTTTCCTGATGTTCAGAGGGAGCCTCCTGTGTTTCTGTTGGTGCCCACTGCCTCTGCTCCTGTCAGTGTGTGCCATTGCAAAGAGCCAGATGGAGAAACTCTCATGCTGCTTTTTTTGCCTCCTTCAACACTTCCCAAACCTAGTCATCTCCTCTCATTTCTGAGATGCCAGAAGGTTCACCTTTGTTGATGTAAGACAGCATTTGTCACTTGTGTTCTCTGGTCCAACCAACCTCTGGTAACTCAAATCTTTCTCCTGTATTTTCATTTCACTTGGAATTCATTTCTCTCACCTCTAGGGTTCCTCACACCACACTCTTCAGACTACCACTTGTTCTTTTAGAAATGGGATCTATACTTGGATTTTCTGTCTTCTTAACAATAAAGACTTGCATGCAACTGAATAATGCACTAATAAAAAGCTTTAAATTGTACTACAGTTGCAGTGAATACAAGGGAGAACAGATTTAAAACAAGTTCAAACAAAAGAATAAGCCTGAAATTACACTTCCAACCTCAATTAAATATTCATGCTATCTCACCTTTGTTGCCATTTTGAATCATGTTTAAGGGGAAACTATTTTTTTCATTTCCTTCACGTACAGCACAATCTCTTCTTTTCAACACAATAAATATCCTTATCTTTCTCTCAGAACTCTAATCTCTTTTAATTATGAGAGGATAGGATAAAAACTCAAAAAGCTGTGTGGATTATACAAGACAAAATCACTTTTCTACCCCCAGACCTCCATTCTCTGCTTGTCACATCAGCCTGTTTATGAAGTCATTTCTCTTCCATCATGGAGTTTTGAACAGTATGATCAATATTACTGCCACCTCTGTGAAGAGACAGCATCTTTACAATGTTGGATTAATTTGAAAAAGACAAGTTAATAAAAAAATAAACCCTGAAAGCCAAAAGCAGTAAAAGATGAAAGCAGCTTCCAGGAAGAGGAGATGGAAGTAATGGGGCTGAAGGGAGAAAAGGGAAAGGCAAATGGAGTTTTACTGGCAATCATAGCCTCTTAAGCAGGCAGGAAGGACTTAAAAGACATGATGTAAAAAGAAGTGAGAACACCAGCTAGGCAGGGCAGCCAATGTTAACAGAAAAAAGACTGAAGTGGGCCAAGAAGGAAGATGCAGGTGTGTGTGAGATCAGCAGAAGAGGGTGGAGCATCTATGCAACAACTTTGTGACCGTGTGAAGAGTTTTTTAATTTGCCTGCAGAGGAACACAAATCTATGGATACAGCAAGAAAAGCCTATGCCTTGTAAAGGGAGAATAATTTGTTATGATCATTCTAAACTAACTTCCCACAACCAGCTGGTGTTGTCAGGACAGTGCAGCTACTAAAACAAAACTAAAAGCAGGAGTGTTGCAGATGTCCAACAGAGCTCCTACTCATCTCTGTGCTGCCTGGACTGTCTGCTGGGTCCAGCAAGCAGACGGTCTGTGGATCTGCAGGTCATCCCATAATTCATTATTCTGACTTAGCCATGGCATGTACCCACACAGACTTCAGAAAAAACCAAAATTAATACAGTACAGACAGATGGGAACCTGCCCCAAACAGTAGGCACTCCAAGACACCCAGTGCAAGCAAAATACTTTGGGGAAAATCATATATATACACTGCTGATTCTGAGTGATGACTTCCCCCTACTGTGAGTCCTTTGATGAAAGCTCTCCCTGGCAGGAACCACTGAATCTTTACATAAGAGGGCATAAATTTCAGGTAAGGGACTTGGCTGATCTTGAACTGCTTTATTATAAGCACTGTGGCTTTTATTGTAAACCTAATTTCAGACTTCTGGATAACCATTATCTAAAAAACAAAACAGCAGCAGTTTTGCAGTTGTATTTTAGGCCCCGTGGAAAACCTACTCAAGCTTGTCTATACTTTGGTTAAGATTGTTTTTCAAATGATGGTCAAGGATACAAGAGATCTAAACACAGCATTCAACCTTTTTTTGTATTTCCTGTAGCTTTTGCCATTTTCTTTCTCAACAGATTTTTTTTTCCACAATATATTTATGAGTGTTTCTTTTAAACAAGATACAGTTGGCAGGGCAGACTTTCCCCATGAGAATACCACTTGATCCACCATCTCAATCTGTCAGCTTGAGTCTCCTGCAGAATTGTTTGCTATGAGGCCTGAAACTGGCAGAGCAAACACAGCTTGTTTGTCCAAGTGAGCCAAATGCCACTGCAAAAGAGTACAGGGAGAGGAGATCCACCAGGGGAATCTTTCAGCCTACAGTCAGCAGTGCAGGTTGATCAGTCAGATGCTCAGCTGGAGATGTTATCTTTTTCTTATTACACCTTTTAGGTTGCAACTGTACACCAACTGATGGATTGTTATGTGGTTACAGGTAACTATGGATGGCTGTGTCCTGCACCCTTCCAGCAGCCACCAGAGCCCTGGACAACTTCTTTCACATTGCTAAGCTGGCTGAACAAGTTATTATTATCATGTTGAAATGGATCAGCAGAAGACCCAGCATCAAGGGACCACAGCTGCCAGCAGCTGGGCTGTCTTGTACTCTAATTTCAACCTTAGTTCACTTTTAACAGCTAGTATGTATTTTCTTTAATAAGGACTGTTGATACAGTCTCTAGTGATTTTCCTGTCCTGTTACATTCTTGACAGAATGTTCCTCTTCAGTTGGTTTCAACCTGTAATTGCTTTTGTGCCTCTTCCTCTTCCCTACATTCTGCATTTCCCTTCCTAAGGAAATAAACCAAAGCAACCACTCAGAGGAGACAAAAAAAAAAAACCCATCACCTAATCACAGATAATGTTCCTTCTCTTACATTTCACTATGAAGAAGTTACAAGAAGCCAGACTTCTACCATTACCCACTCTGTGATGCACTGAACAATATGAAGAGTAGTTATTTCTTGGGATATTGTACTAGCAGACTGTGCTTCATCTGACAACTCTTCCTGAATTCCAATTTCCTACTAGTATACAATGAGGATTTCCTGAATTCACAGTGGTGTGACTAATGAAAAAACCCATAAATATTAATATACATTCATGGATTTGGTTGTCACATGCAAAAGCAATGAAAGTTGCATAAGCAGGCAAGATACCCCACTCAGAGAGTTGTTGCAGCAAGCTATGGCAGAACTTACTCCAAAGAAAACAACCTTGCAGTGCTGGACAGTATCAAAACCTGTCAAGCTGTGTAGGGTGTGGTCCAGGCAAGGGCAAAGACTGAAATTTCCCAGTCTCTCTGGACCTGGATCAAATATCAAACCACACTCATGATTTTTTTTTCCTTTTATCTAAATAAGAATTTCCTGTGTTCCAACTTGTGTTCATAACCTCCTGTCCAGTTACCACACACCTTAAGGAGTCTGGCTTTATGTTCTCTACACCCTCCCATTATGCAGCTTGAAAAAGTAGTAAGTCTACCCCACAGCTTCATCTTCTCCAGGCTGAACAAGCCCAAGGCCCTCAGGCTCTCCAGGGATCCCATGCTCCAGTTCCTTGAGGAATTAAGTTGCTCTCCACTGAACTGGCTTCAAATTGTTAATGTAAACCTTGCACTGAAAAGCCCAAAACTGGACACAGCACTCCCAGTGCAGCCTCACGAGTGCCAAATGTATTCAAATAAAGGGAAAGAATGGCAGCAGGAGTTGAATTAAAAAGATGATTGCTCCAACAGTGCTGAAGATATTAAATATATAACTTCTTTTTCTTCTTTTCCCCCCCTCCCTCTTTTTAATTTTTTTGTTTTTGTTTTTAACTGACCTGATTTCTCTTGGGACTGTATCATTGGTGACACTCCATATCTTTCTTTAGCATAATCCTAAAAACGGAGGTGAAAAACATGTATCAAAGAAGCATACACAAACAGATGAGCAAAATCATTAGATTTCACAGGCAGTACAAAACAAGATATACAAGTGAGAGCATCCTGCTCTGCAAGAAAAAAATCCAACAGAAAGCATGCACTGGGATCATCTGCTACGCAGAACTCTATATAAAGCCTACTCCTGAAAAGATATTTGAATCCTATAGAAGTAGATCCACAGCTAAGTATTTCCTTCCCATACAGAGGCACACTAAAAACTACAGCAGATTGCACAGCATTACATCAGCCAAAGCAAGCCTGACTGGCTAGTAATACCTCTTAGACAATATATAGGGATTTTTTTTTCCATCAAAAAGATCACAATTCTAGTTTCCCAGCTAAGCCCACTCATTAAAAAAACCCAAACATTTCATTCTAGTCAATATATTGATTTAAGTTCATTCCAGTTACTTTATTTGGGAGGTGTTTTCATTTCTCTGCTTTCAATGAATTGTGGCCTGTGTGTAATTCTATGGAAGTCACCTATACTCAGAATACCTTACTGCTGATGCATTTTTGGCCTTTCAACAGCAAGCAAGATTCATTTTATAACAAGATGAACTGACCCTCATCATTCAATTCTTATTTTCAATGCTGTTTCGCGATTTCCAAGTACAAGCACCTGCCAGCGCTGCCCCTGCATTAGTGGCCTGCTATGGAGCAGTACCCCATGTGTTCCTGTAGGGCAGCAGGGTAGGGCAGGGCTGTGCTATTCCTCACGGCTCAGTCAGAGCCTCCTCCACCCGCCCCAGCAGAGATGAAGAAGGCTCCCGATCTCCAGAGGGGCCGAGGAGACGCCGTGTGACCGGAGAGGGGCTGAGCTCTTCAATGAGGCACGAACCGAAGGCGAAACTGTGCCTTCGGTCCCGTCCTCCCCACCCCACCGGGGCCGCAGCCGCCTGTCCCCTCAGCGCCGGCCCCTCGGGCGGCTTCAACCCCGCGCTAGGCCGGACCCTGCCCCTTCCCCCCCGGCTAGGGACAGGGCAGCCTCGCCGCCGCGCCCAACCCCTCCTTGCGAAGACCCACATCGGCGGCCGCCACCGAGTCTCCGTTCTCCTGGCGGCGGTCCTGGCCCTGTCCGCGGCCGGTGGCACTCGGCATTGCGCTGCACCCGGAGCGCTCCCGCACCATCCCCCGACGCACCGCTTCCGCGCGCCCCACTCTCGCGGGATCCACCGCACCGGCCCGCACTATCGCGAGATCTGCCAGCGACCAACGGCTGCGGCGCGGGGCGGGGCGCGAGGTACCCTCCGCGCGGGGTTCCCGCCTCAGCTCCCTCAGAGACCCCTCAGAGCCACCGCAGCCTCCTCTCAGCCCTCTCAGCCCCCTCAGTTCCCCTCAGATCCTCCTCAGCCTCCTCACAGCCCCTTCAGAGCCGCTTCAGCCTCGTCTCAGCCTCTCGCAGCAGCCGTAGCCCCTTTAGAGCCGCCTCAGCCCCGCCTCAGCCTCTCACAATCGCCTCAAGCCCTTCAGGGCCGCCTCAGCCCCTTCAGAGCTGCCTCAGCTCTCTCACAGCCGTCTCAACCCCCTCACAGCCGCTTCAGCCCCTTCAGTCCCGCTTCAGCCTCGCCTCAGCCAACTCAGCCTCTCACAGCCGCTTCAGTCCCTTCAGAACTGCCTCAGCCCCCTCACAGCGGCCTCAGCCCCTCAGAGCTGCCTTGGTTTCCTCAGAGCCACCTCAGCCCCCTCACAGCCACCTCAGCCCCATCACAGCCGCGTGAGCCCCTCATAGCCACTTCAGCTCCCCCACAGCCGCCTCACTGCTGCCTCTCTCTCAGTGCCGCCTCAGCCCCTCACAGCCGCCTCTCCCACCACGCCGTCCCGCTGCCCGCCCGGGAGCCCGTCCGGTCGGTGGTTCTCATGGGCAGGGGCACCGTCCTGAGGGAAGCTCAGCTCCTCCCGCCCGGCCCCGCTGCTGAGGGGAAAGCTGCCCTGCTGCCTGCTGGTCTCTGAGGCTGGGCAGCGGGAGCTTTGCGTCCTCGCTTGCCGTGCTTCGGCACCCTGGCACGTTGTGACCTGAGGTAATGTGTTGGATCTGCGAGGTGGATAAGTAATGTTCCTCGGCTCTGCTTGGTAGCCGAGCCAATGTGCACTTTGTTTTTATCTCTCCATTAAACTTGGCTTGCCAGTGCTTGCCCTGAAAGCAGGGCAGTCTCCTGTCCCTCTGCTAATCTCAGTGTTTATTATTAGTTAGCTAAAAAGGTCTGGTAGTATGGGGAGAATGAACACTGGTACAAATCCAGGTGTTTCCCTGCAGCTGGGTGCTTAAATCAAGGTCCAGTCCTGAGGCCAGGGCTTGCAGGTGCCAACTTTCAGCTCCAAGCAGCTGTTGAATCCTATGGCTCTGAATAGTTTATTTTGTGCAGGATGAGAAGGAGTTAGCTGTCCTGATTTAAACTGCAGTTTTGAATTTTAACAGTTGACTAACTGATCCCTCTTGCGGTATCGATTAGAGTTCGTTTCCTGTCCTACAGTTGTTTGTTTTAAACAGAACTTCATATTGCACTGGTTCAGCATCTCCTTGTGGGAATCCCCTTGCAAAGTTCCCCTTCTGCCTCTGTCTCAGAGAATGATACACTTCACCATCAGACCACCTGGGTTTCACAAAATTCTTCTGCAAAACACTTGCAAGAAATTAAGATCCCGTAAGGGAGAAGGCATCTCACGGTAACTTTTCATACCTCCTCACCTCAAGAAACAAAGTTCTGATAGTGAAGTGTCATGTAGTGTACTTAAAAGCTAGTAGAACAGTAACAAAAAGTGTGGTTTTCTTCCCAACACGTCACTTGTGTCTTCTGTTACCTGTCACTTACAACACAAGGCTGAGGAGAATGAACCCTTACTAAGACAGATGCAAATCCTGTGCCTCGCTGCAGACCAGACACTACCATCTGTACAACGGAGTGCTCTGTAATGCTTGGCATTTCACTGACTTTTCTGTGAAATTCAGTCAAAGCAAACCAACCCTGTCACCATTGTTTTTATGCTGGTAGCCTTCCAACAGTGAATAGCATAATGAGTATTTCCTCTGTGGCAAGTAACCCAAAGGTGGTTCTGAAGGGAAAACCCTTTTAATATAAAGAGGGTGCTAACTGAAAACAAAATACAGCCATTTAAAGGGCACTGTAACTAATTATTCCATTGACAAACTTTCAGGAGAAATTTTCAAGAGTTTATGCTCTCGAGTTGTTTGTCCAGAATCCCTTTGTCTTGTGGTGCAGAAACAGGTTTGTTCAACAAAATTCTACACTAAAAATCGAAAACATAAATTGTATTTTGGCAGAATTCCTGGAACTATTATTTCATGTTTGATTATTATTGATTAAATACAGCCTCAGAATTCTCCATATAGCTGGGTTATGTGGCAAAAGTCTATTTTGCTGTAGCCGTCTCACTAAATTAATTAGAAATCTTCTGTTAAGAAAGCAAGATGCTCCATGCAGACGATGTAGCTCATCTGCTGCACCTTCTGTTTCATTGCACTGCTATTGAAAAGGGTGCAACGGGGGCAGTACCTGCAGTGAACCTTGCAGTGATGAGTAGGAGCAAAGGCTGTGCTGGGCCTGGGTGGGAGGCAGAGGGGCTGAGGGGCCTGGTGGGCGGCCAGCGCTGTCCCCTGGGCCTTCCCTGAGGATTACCAAATGGAAATGACATCACCCACAGCCAATCAGGGGGCCCCGGGGGTACAGCTGGAAGGAAGCCATGTTCCACTTAAGTAACGAGACATGACATACCATGTGCTAATGCTAAATAATTTATCCCTCAGGCATACAGCGAATTGCAAAGCCAAGCTGAGGCCTGGTCAACAGTTTGTAGTTTAAATTAAAACTGGCTTTTCTGTCTTAAAGGGAGGGAGGGGGTTGTCAATTCCTGTGATCAAAAGCGGAATGCAGAAATCTGTTTTCTCTCCTTTCTCTGCCCCTCTTCCTTCTCCTCCTTCTCCTTCTGTTTCTCCTTCTCCTTCATCTTCTCCCCCTTCCCCTTTCCCTTTCCCTTCCCCTTCCCCTTCCCCTTCCCCTTCCCCTTCCCCTTCCCCTTCCCCTTCCCTTTCCCTTTCCCCTTCCCCTTCCCCTTCCCTTTCCCCTTCCCCTTCCCCTTCCCCTTCCCCTTCCCCTTCCCTTCCCCTTCCCTTCCTTTCACCTCCCCCTCCCCTTCCCCTCCCCTTCCCCTTCTTCTTCTCCACCCCCCTCCTCTTCCTCTTCCTCATCTTCTTCTCCTTCTCCTGTTTTAATCTGATCTAATCAAAACACTTAGTGTTTCTAGAATGTGTTCTAGAATGTTCTATTAACATTCAGGAAAATCTCCAAGCAAGTGTTAGCACCTGCAATATCCTAAACTGAAGCTATTCCAAAATCTGGACACTTGTGTATTTGTTTTACAAATGTTACATGGGCGTTTCCATAGCAGAGTTGTGAATAGGTCTCGGTAGGAATCCAGAGGCATTTGGTTCTGCTTGGGCTGAAAGTCATTCTCCAGTCAGACCCTGGTCTGGATGTTCTGAGCTCGTGGTACCAGAGCCTGGATATGGCATTAACCACAGCATGGCTACTGGGACTTCCAGAGTAGCTTTTCTCACCCAGTCTGGCTTAAGCTTCAGCAACCCTTGGACATACTTCTGTTGAGATGCAGTGCTGATTCTCCTTAAGGGCTGGGTGCCACAATGTGCTAAACAACACTTCCACAGAAACCATGGGAAGTTGAAAGTAGTCAGCACCTTCCATAATGGATCCTTATGTGGCATTGTGCAAAAACAGTGGCTCAAATATTCTTTACTCTTCTGATGTACTATTGATCAAGAAACGAATAGTTAAAACATACCCCATGTTAGTGGGAAGGAGTTAAGTTAGTTCAGGATAAGAAATTAGAAGGACCTCTGGCCTATAGAATATGTGAGAATATAATAACCTAATCTCCACATGTTTGGCTAGTTAAAACCTGGAGAGCATGAAGTGGTGCAGAGTTAAAAGGAGCATGTGGGAAAAAATACAAAACAAATTGGTAGTGTCTCTGAAAGGTCTTCAGGGAATTCAGCTTTATTGCCACAATAGTACAATTTCCAGTGTGCAATTACTCATTGTCATGGAAAGGGATTTTGAAGATCTCCCTCATCTGGGATGCTGCAAAGCATGCTTAATTTAAGTAAAAGGTTACATTTGATTTTTTCTTTCCATATTTGTATCCATAGCTAGATACATGTATGATTGTCAGGCCAGTATCCAAGTTCCCTTTAGATAACAAAAAGAGAAAAAGAATATGTTACTGAAAAAAATGCAGCAGTAGCAGCTAAAAAAATATCATTAAAATTATTTTTTAAGTTATGTAAGCTCATAGTCTTTATTCTGTGATAAGGAAAACTATTATTAATTTTCAACCTTGGCAAAAATGTATTTTTGTAATTGATCATTCTTTTTTTACTCAAGCATTTGTACAATGAGTAACAAAGCTTTTGCATCTCAACCCAACTAGGAACAGAATTTGGCAATTCTAATTCCTTCCTGGATTTTCGCAGCTCTACTTCCTTTAGGAAGTTTTTAGTCAATGGGAAACAAAGGCTTATTGAAAGGATTAAAGTTACAAGCATTCCCTTTGTTTTAGAGCTTCAATCACGGTTTTCCTCTAGTAAACAACATTTGCAATTAATAAAACTTCTAAAAAAACAGGAACTTTGGGGAAGTACGTGCTTATGATAAGCAGCAGGATTTCTTTTAACAGAACTCTATACAAAGGTGTAGTCTTTTTAAGTTAAGACAATAATGATAACATTTGAATTTCTTAATTCATTTCAACCGTGTTCCTTCTGATAAACACAAGACAACATGCTCTACAGTCAGGGATGGGCAATACATTTAAATAGGATATATCTTGTCAACAGTTTATTGTGTCCCAAGACGATTTTAAATAGCTGCAAACAACTCACATTTCACATCATGCATAAACCTAGTAATCATGTCCTACACAATGAAATATCTGTGCCCATTGGACATACAGCACTGCATATATTTATGAACTATTACCCATAAATTCTTTATTGTTTCCTTTACATGACTGTTGGAAAAGGCATTTGGATAGCAGTTATCTGTGCATGAATAGGAACACATGGAATATTTAGTCTGTATAATTTATCTTTTACTGGGTTTATGTCATGAACTATATTATGAATATATTCATGTTTATGTCAGCTCTATTTTTCTTACGCGCTGGATGTGTTTACTCCCAAGGAATTACATCCTGTCGGAGGTAAACTGAGGGAAACATTGTAACTGTTTTGATGGCTCTCCCTGGAGGGCAGTGTGGAGCTGCAGGGTGATAGGGACTGGCTGTTGCAGGAGGCATTTCATGAGCAGCTCAGCTATCGGTCTGACCCGTGTCCCGTTCTTTTTCTGGGGAGGCTTCTGTCCAAAAGGTACTGAAAACAGCAATCTGGAGAAGAAAGAGACCGCACTTCTGACTGGCACCTGAAGCGCATGCACCCAGTTGTTTCTTACATGCCACTTCTCATTTGAAAAAAGCATCTTAAGCCATTGTGTTCCTGATGATAATTTTTAGACTTTCATCTCACATGTGGGCCGATTTTTTTCTTTCAGATTCTTTGGAGTAAATGTTCTTCTGAACTGACGGTATCTTTGCTAACCTCTGACCCAGAGTCAACTTCTGGTGAAGTTATAAACCTTTAGCAACAGAAGGGTTTAATGGGTATCCTGACTCAGACTTTATTTCAGCAGCAGGAACAGTGCTCTGTTATCAGTAGAATGTGACTCAGGCACCAACAATAAATCTGATCTTTGAGATCATCCATTAAGAGTAAATGTTCTTTGTTGCTGTCTGAAACAAACAAGAAACAGACACGAGTCATCTAGATGACTAAATGTGACACAGGGGATGTTAAATAGTATTTTTCAGAGATTTTCCTCCAGCAATCATGAGCTGTTTTGTAAACAAAGTGCGTTATCGATTAAGGGTGCTGCACCAGACATTCTGCATGTATACATTGAATCGGACTGAAGATAGTCACAGAGATATTTGTGGGTTTGTGTAAATGGACAGACTGATTCCTAGAGGAAATAAGCGTTAGCATGAGAACAACAGCTGAACTAAAATCCCATAAGCCAGGAAAAACAGCTACACAATTACACTAACAGGTGGTTGGTTTCAAAACAAATTTCAAGGTCTGACAGCTCTGTGCACCTGCTTTGGGCTGATTTCTTTTAAGGACTTGGATTTGGCATGAGCCATTGATAAAAAAACATAGTTCTTTGTGTCTGAGAAAAGTCATCATTACCATATAGTGATGATAAAGTACTAAAGGTTGTGAAAAGTAGTACTTAGCCAAAAGGTAATATGGGTCATTCTGCACACATTAAACTTTTCTGTACCTGAGAGTTTCAGGCAAACACTGTTAGGATCTAACCTCTCCTTCTATAAACTGAGATAATTCCATCTCACCAGGATGGTGCAATTTCAATTAGGTCTCACTTCAGTGTTTGCCTGCACCATCTTAAGAAAAATCAAATTTTATTCAATAGAGGATTTTGACAGATACTCAGCAATTTCTATTAATTCTCTTATAAAAGTTGTACTCTTGTACATTACTTTTTAATTGCTAACATTTCATTTGGGAAGGTTTTTTTCTTCCTTATATATGTTCTCAGTTAAAAGGCATTCTTCCTAAGTTTTTTGGATAAAAGAAAGAGGGTTATTTTCATCTGGGGGCAAAACTGAAAACATGCTTTTATCATTTAAATGACTGTACTGGTGGTCCTTTATGGATGGCTCCCACATGTCAGTATGAAATAGTAGAGATCTTACGTTTGATCACAACAGATGGCTAAATGTAGCCTCTTGGGTTGAAGTTGCTTAGTGTCTATAGAATTGAAATGAGATTTCCAGAATGGTCTAAATAACTAGAGATGCAAGGTCCTCTAATTTTCAGGTAGTGGGATTACATACAGCCCCAAGCCTATCACATCTCTGCAAGATCTGGGCTTTCATTTTGAATACCTCACTTTGAAAACCTAGCATGTCATGGTTTTATGTGACGCAAGCCTGAGTTCTAGAAATGTGTTTTGTTACTTTCTTCTAGAGGGAGCAGGATGAATATTGTGCCAGTTTTCAGTTCTCAGCAACCAGGGTGACTAAATGGTGTGTGCACTTGCAGCCCAGCACGTCCTGGGAACACCAGTGTGACCTGCACACTGCATACCACAGCTACTTTTCACTGTTGTACTTCCTCTCTCCTGTCCTCTGTAGAGCAAAACTTCTGAGCACTTATGAGCTTTATGCTGTTCAGGATTGTGGGCAGTGCACACAGAACTGCTTGTTTAGTTCTTTATCCTGCTGTGGGGATTTCCTCTCTACATTTTGCTGCTTTTTATAAGACAGAAAATGATGAGTGTATAGTTCAGAGCCAGTACCAGCGAAGCAGATAAACAGGATGGTTGACCTGGCACATCCCATCTCTTTTTTGCAAATGAAAATGCAACTCTGCATCATATCAGGTTTTTGTTTTAACTGTTTGTCATTCAGAATGACTAAATAAATTACCTGACACCAGGGTGGGGTTTTTAACTGAAGATTCTATTTCTTGGACCTTATTTTGCTTGACTGCTGCAGATTGATTTTACTAAGTGACTGTCAAAGTCTGTTAGTTTTTTGTATTTTTGTGGTTACATTCCAGATTCCATGATCTGTAGACTTGAACCTGTCTAACTAGAAAATAAGATATGAAAGATACTATGTTACACCCTGTGAAATAGACTTTAAATTACATCTTTCAATTTGCTGCATCAGTCATCTAGGTTTGCAGTGGCATTGCCTTTGTTAGAGGTATTCTGGTCATGCAGACTGGGGTGTCCTCTTTTTGGTTGTCAACTGAAGATTGGTGCTAGCACAAAGCCAAAACCTCAGCTACTTTCCTTGAGGAGGAGTTAGAAAAGCCAAATATTAGATTCAAGAACTGGGTGCAAGGTTTTATCACTTGAACCATCAAGCTACAAAAAAAAAATACAGGTGGATGAAGAATCTGAGGGTGTGCAAGTGTTCCTTAATGAGTATCTAACAGCAAGCCAGGGACAGCCCTCTTTTCTACCAGTGAGCTAGCACAGACTGGCTGTCCACAGTCCTTTCTTAAAGGTTAGCTTCTGTTATAGCCTGCATTTACACCAAATTAAGCTCAGTGTGAAGCCACCCCCTCAGAACTCCTCCTATAAATGCACCCCTGTCCTTTTCAGACATATTCACCCAGGTTTGCAAAGTTCTGCTATTTGTTTATTCTAACCTGGTTGACCTTACACAGTCTAGATAGGGGTTAGCAATTTCCACTTAAGTGGATGTGTGAGTGGGCAGTAGCTGGTACAGTACAGCTGTTTGCAAAGGTGTGTTTGTCTGTAATGTGAATCATTCTGAAAAGATGAGCATTTTGGGTTTTCTGCATTTTCAGATGACATCTATGCTTGTTGCACTGCTGTGTCTAAGTTTGTCCACTATGGAGGCTGCTTAGAGTTCTGTTACATTCTAGTGTATCCATGAATTTAAACCTTCAATGGAGTGATGCTTTGTCACTTAGAATGTGGCTTTAAGCTTTTCAGTAGGTCAGGACATCTCAGAACTTGGCTGTGAATACTTTTCAAAGAGACCTGACTGTTGAAGAGTGCTCAATTTTTAAACTGAAAGATTTTACCAACTTTGGGGAGGAAGATGAACCAATAGAACTGGAACTGGGAAGGTCACCTTCATAGCACATGAACTACTTCTTAACAAGATTTAAAATTGCTTTTTTTCTTCTTCTCCTAGAGCTGTGAGCATGACTAGCCAAAGGAACACCTTAGAAAACAACTCAAGGAAGCTACAAAGGCTGTTGAGAAAGCTAAGAAGCCAGCTGGGCCGGTTAGTGTTAAAAAGAACATTTTTTAATAGTTGTAGTGTATTGATTTCTCCACATTTCTCAGTAGCTACACATCACATATTTTGAAGCAAGTGAAGCAAGTGAGGGCATTCCCATACAGAAAGCTCACTTTTTAATGAATAATAATAGGCTGGATTCTATTTGTAGCCTTCCTAAATCCCTGGTAAATAGACAGCTGCTTAATCCAAGGTTGAACAGAAGAAGAAGGTTTTAAAGCATCCTTTTTTCCCTTACAATTTAGCTACTGGGCTTTCTGCTAAAAGAGGGCCTCTCGTTTTTCTTGGTTTGAGTAAAATTACTAGAGCAAGTACGTTTGTCCATGAATTGAGAAATAAGTATCTTTACAGAATGCCAAAATTCTGAAACTTCTTGGGAGGCTGTCTTATTTAGAGAGAATGTGGAATTACTAGTGGTTATGATATTTTATATTTGAAGAATCAAAGAGATGAGATAATACTTACAAGTCATAGGTTAAACCACTGAGTGAGAATAAGTTTGGAGATATCAAATCTAGCTGTTCTTAGTTTGTGATATCTAAAAATGTGTTGGAACTAGGAGGTGTAGTTGATGAATGTAGGTGGTATTTCTGTCTGTAAATTGAGGTAACCCTCAAGTGTTTTCAGGATACATGATACAAATATCACTCTAAGGTTATGTGACATCCATGATCCCTGTCCCTCCTTTCCTAATTGTGCATGAGTAGGAGGATGAATTGCTCAAAATACATTTAGTGCCTTTGTTGTTCAGGGTAGCCTGCACAAGCATCCTGCACAAGCTTTTGTGCTGTGTGCAGTGCATAGTGGGAGGACTTGACATTTCCTGGCTCCCTGATGGCTTTCCTTTCCCTTTTGTTCCTCACTGTGTCTCCCCACTGTATTAAATCTTGCTTGCAGACAAACATGGTCATTCGGTACCTGTCAAAAATGGCAGTAGGGGCAGGTGTTCCTCCTTCACTATGTTCTACCTGTTGCCACAGTATTTAATCTCTCTCCCTCTGTATTTTGCTGCCTCCCATTTCAAGTCTAAGAGACATCTATGATGTAAATCAAAGGATGTTTTCTTTTCCTGTTTTATCTTCAGCAGCCCACTTCTCCTTGCATATGCTAGCTCCCATTTGCAAGTAGTAACTCTGTCTCTGTGGTTGGTTAGGTTATTGAACTACATTTCTCATTCTGCACTTCATTTTTATTTTCAGAAAAGCAATGTATGGCTTTTTACATCAGGAATCAAGGGGAGGTTTCCCTGGAATATGTTTTGCAAGCTGAAATGTTTCTGACAGTAAAAAAAACTCTCATCTCTGCTAAGGGGTTGGATACATTTAGGATATAGTTTTATTCAGAATAATTTATCTCAAATTGGAGGGAAATCTGAACTCTGAGGTGACATCAAGTGAAGTTTAAATCATGTGCACGTGGACAAAAGGAAATGGATCTTTATGAGAGACAGCAAAATTGAGCTGGTAGGAGAAGGAGAATACAGATTTTGCAGAGGGAATGCAAAAGAAAAACCTTTTATGTAATCACTGTTTCAAACAATAACAGCAGACACATAAATGTGTCAAAATCAAAAAAAATTTTAAAATGTAACTGGTTGTACTTGCTAAGCATATTGAGCTACAATTGTCTTTGTATCACCTACTGTCTTGTACTTTGAAGCTTAAGTAAATTCAATTAAAAAAATTAGAAAAATGCCTAATGAATTAGTTTTGACTTTGAATGTTTGAGCTGTAAAATGCCTTTGTTTAATGTGTTTATTTGTTTATGATGTTATCTACAAGTGGTGACTGATTTCTTCCTGTACAATATCCATTCACAATATCTATTCACTGTGACTGAAGAGGGATGGAATACTCAACCTTTGTCTTTGGAGTGAGAAAATAAGTTGTACATGCAAAGAGAGCAGATTGCCTCTGTTATTGCTGTGCCCATCCCAGCCCTTCTATATGAGACTCTCAGCTTTTTAAACTTATAAATTGTAATGTAACTTTTTCTGGAGTAGGTTGAGCAACATTTTACATGATGAGCTATTGAGAAAAGTTAAAGCTGTAAACCGAGGTTAACATAGAATAACAAAGGAAAATAATCTCATTTTAACTCACTCTGTAGGTGGTACAGTGAATCACTGAGCCATTACTTGCTCTCTAATTGTCCTTCATTTTCCTGTGCTGAGAAGCTATTAGTGCAGGACATAAACTGTGCCTGTGCTATATTTCTGCAGACAACTGGGAAGGAGAAAAAATTTAAAATTTCATTTATATAACAAATATGTATATATATATTTTATCTATATAACAGATTTTATTGTTGCATAGTGCTCCTCAGATGCTCCTACAGCTTCAGGAAATAAAACCTTCTAAAACTTAAGATTTTTTGAACCAACCATCACTTGTCAGGCATAGTATTACTATTTTAAAGGCTTTTTGTCATGTTCCAACTCCAGGAAACATTTTCTCTTGAATATACTGCTTCAAGCTCATGGATTTGTAATTAGTTGGGAAACCAGATTCATAAGGCTGTTCACCATTTAAATTATCACTATTCAAGATTGAGACAGTTCATTACAGCAAAAATACTTCTTGTCTTCACTACAATTACAAAAAGTGATTTTTATGTATTGTGCTTATTTAATTGAAGGGAAGCCATGGTCCCAACATGAACCCTGTAGCTTTCTTCTGTCTGCTTTGTTTGTCACTACTTAGGTGGTTAATTGTAGGTTTGCTTTGGAAGAGTGTTGGTTCTGGC
The DNA here is from genome assembly GCF_003957555.1 of Calypte anna. Lineage (NCBI taxonomy): Eukaryota > Metazoa > Chordata > Aves > Apodiformes > Trochilidae > Calypte > Calypte anna. Next base: position 6,535,968 of record NC_044253.1, on the reverse strand, counting down.
TTGTCTCAAAAGCAGTGACTTTAAACTGAACAGCATATAGCCTGGAATACTATGAAATCCTATTGCTTCTAATAACTTGGAGAAAGGTGATAAATTATGACATAAACTTTGAAGAGAGAAATAGAGATACCTGATTTCAAATGGGAAGAAAAATATTCTGCCAGAGCAGGTGATTAAACATCATGTCTCCATTTCTAAAATCAAATTCAAACAATATGAAATTATCCTTAGGATTTGCTTTAGCTATTACAATCAGTGTTTTAGTTTGCTGTAATTTTCCACTGAATAGCAAAAAGTGTATATGTTATTCTTCTTTTTTCTTCCATTGTAATCTTTTCCAAGTCTCAGTTGGGTCCATTCCTCCCCCACCCCTTTCTTTTCTCCCATATCTCTTTCTACAAGTTCCTCTCATGATTTTCTGAATTTGTTTCTCAGGAATGCTCTCAGGCAAAATTTCTCAATGATACAAACTCAAATAGATTTTTTTTAAAATATTATTTACTATTTCTTCTTGCCTTCGTAGTCTCTATATGTTTTAGCCAACTTGGAGAGGTATTGCATTTAATATATGCATCATTACTGAAGATCTGTGTGTGTACAATTGAGAGCGGAACTGGCTTAAAGTCTGCTTCAAAAGGAAATTGAGTAGGATCCTGCAATCCCAACCTGTTTCCCTTTCCAACAGCAACGAGCTGAATCAGAAGGGAACTAATGAATTCTGGTTGATTTCCTTCAGCGCACTAAAGCTCTTTAAACACATACTGAAGAAGGGAAATGAAGTAGGATTAGTCCATTTCCCTTTGAAGCCAGCTGTGTGTTCACAGTGCAAGTACTGGAACATTATTTCACTTGCTACTTTCTGGCTCTGGGCCAAACTGTAGTGTTATCTTGAACTGATGTAAGATACCAGAATATGTAGAGTAACACATAGGCTGCCTCTGGGCAGTGAGTAAGAAACCAGTATCACTATAGCAAACTGTGTCATTTACCAGTTCTTTATCTGTTTGGAAAGGGATGATCTAATTAGTTTTTTCATTAGGTTTACTATGGCCATAAGCAGTTCTTGGGCCTTATTTTCCTTTCTAGATGGATTTCAAATATGAGTGAATTTTCAATGTAATGTTAAGACATTTTTGTTTCTTCAGTGCTATTAAGTTGTGGGTTTGAGGGAGAAAAGTCCCATGTTTCATCTTATATACAGAGTGTGTTTGGGGAGGAGGAATCTTTGGGGAGTTATATAATACTGAAAGCTGTATATGTGTGACTCATGCAAGTGCTAACTATTGTTCTGCCTGTATATAGCACATTTCTTTCCAGAAGGCCTCAAAACATTTTGTAAATAATGTGGTGATTGTCTAGCATGTGAAATGCTCAGGGACTAAAATATCCTTTTACTATCCACAAGTATGGAACTTCACCACTCCTTGCACATTTAGTGTTGCAGAACTATGGTTACCACAGAGTTGGACAGCTCTCATCCTTTGTGTGAGTGATAAGCAAAAGAAAAAGACAGGCAGACTCTGACCAGCAGCACTATACATATGAAGCACTCTGAAACAAAAAGTGGCTGTAATTTTGTAACTACAATGACACTGGGAAGAATGGGAACATTTTGTCTTGGACCTTTCTTCTACAGAGCTAATGGACCTCTGTGTCTTTCAGACTCTTTCTTGTAATGTGTCCGCATACACTGCCCCAGGTCTTATCTGTTACAGGGCAGCTGCCATTTCTATGTTTTTCCATGCCACTGTGGTTTTTGCCTGTTTAATTATAGCACATTGCTGAAGACACAAGCTCAACTGGGAAACATACTGGCCCAATGGCATAAATGAGGCTGAACCAGGCATTTACTGGTACAGCAGTGTCAGCTGGAGGTTAGATGTTTTTCATGGTTTGTGTTGATGTAGCTATGCTGGCAAAAATTTGTAGTGAAGTGCTGACTCTAGGGATCAGTGAATGGAGATTCTTGGCTGCCCTTAAAGTAGATGCACACTAACCAAATCAGGGATTTGCAGATTAGGACTGGGACTTCAGACTTGGTCCAGAAGTGAGAGGGAGGATGGGAGGAATACCCAGAGCACCAGAGCAATATCAGACTGTCAGGCTGAACACAGTGCAGCTTCTCTCTCTCAGATTCATGTTTGCTTGCAGGTTGAGTGAGTTGCTGAGTTGGTACCAGAAATGACAAAAGGCAACTAAAATATTAAAAACATATTAACAAATTTAAGGAAGCCAGTAATAAATATAAGGAAGCTTACTTCTTATTCTGACTGCTGTTTTTTACCTAATGGTCATACTGTCTGCAACAGACAGTGAAGGATTGTGACTGCAGGGCTGAGTTCAAACCACAAAATCTGAATCCTTGTGGGCTTGCTTTTTGAGGAGATTAGGCAGTCCAAAACTAAGTCCATGGATAAAGCAGTGATCTTTCTGCAGACTGTGGAAAAGCCAAAGGAATTTCTTAGTTTGCTGCTCTTTGTTCTCAGGAAGGCACAGTGAAAAGAGGGAAAATAAGAATGGCTGTGCCTGCATTCCTACAGAGGTCTTTAAAAAAAAAACCAAACCAAAACAAACACCCAGGCAACAATCAGTCAGGTAGGAAAAGATGAATGGCCTTGAGAATTTATATGCAAAACTGCCCTTGCAGGAGAACTACAGGAAAGCTTAACAGATCTCTATAAGTACTATTAAGTCAGCTGAAAGCTAACAAAATTGTCAGTATTCTGCAAAGCCCAGTGAACAGTCCCAAACACTGGCATGCAGATTAGACATGCATGACTTCTGGGGCCCCTGAGATGGAGGAGGATGCACCCAATCAGGAGAGTGGGGAAAAAAAACAAACAACAAAAAAAGTGGATATAATTCAGTACTCCCTAACCCTCTACTCTGGAGATGTTCCCTTTTGTATCTAACACAACAGAGCTAGAAATTAGGCCACAGCATCACTGGAGCAGACGGGCAGGCTCTGTCTGTGCAGCAGCAGCATGTGCTTCTTTTCAGGGAGTTGCTTGGCAACTGAATGCTGTCCGCCTGAGTAACTGCAGGAGCCCATTGAAACCCACCGACTGGCAGAGGGAAGGAGAGAAAGGAAGAAAGAGAGGAGGAGGGGGGAGAGTGAGCTCACCAGTTTGGAAATTTCTGGCAGTAAAGTGAGGACACTAGGAATGAAAGAGGGAAAACAGACTGGGAAAGGAGAGAAAAACTCCTGCTATTCCAGAGTGAATTTCTCCAGAGATGTCTAAATTTATTAGAGAAGGATCTAATTTCACTGATTCCATAGAATGTGTGGAGATAGCCACACCCAAAGAATAACTTACTTATAATGTGTAGAATATGTGTGCTTCTGAAAAGAAAAAAGTGCTTGTGGGAAGCTGAATACACACGCACAACCTTACTGCAGGTAATGGGAGGCATCCTCCAGTGCAACTCCTTCCCTTGGACTCCGGGTGGCTGGGCTTTCAGGCCAGTAAACTCTGCTGCCATTAGCCCAGCAAGACAGGACCTGTGAGCTCCTGTTATTAAACGTTGTGTTGGGGACTGAATCTATTATACAGTGACCAACAATTAGATTACATCGTTGTGCCAAATGACTAATTTCTATTAGTGTGGGAATTAGTCAAATATCACTTCATCTGGGCTTTTAAAGAATCTAAGGGAGTCAAGTGTTTAACTCTCACTGAATCTCAATTGCATATCTCCCAGGGAAAATTAATGAGCTGAGTCCTAAGAAGCCTTGCTGTTTCCAAAAGAGTGTAAATTTATTGCTTGTTGTCTGAGTCTCTTTTGCCTCTGATTTATAGATACAGAGTATTCATTTTTACATGCAGAAATATTTATCAGAAATTTCAGTTTGGTTTGGAAATTTGGAGTTCTTGCTCCTGCAGGAATAAGCTTTCAAATTTCTGTTGCCAGAGCTGAGAAGCAAATAGTTGTGAAGACAGACATCCTGACCACTTTAAGAGTCAGCAGCTCACTGAACTAAATGGCTAATTCAGAAGTCAAGAGGGATTCATGAAATGAGCACTGGAACAGCCTTCACTGAAGGCTATTGGAGTATACTATCTTAGGGAAAACTCAAGCCCTGGAGAAAATACTGGAATTAATTAAATATCCATAGAGGAAACGCTCTATTAAATCAGACCCATATTCCATCTGATATGAAGCCAATTTTTGACAGTTACCAGAAGCATGGGAAAGTATATTATAAATAACTTTGAAAACGATTGCCTGTAAACAGAATCTCTTTCAATCCATAATGTATTGATAAGTTAATCTTTTTTTTAATGCAAAGGTTAAAGGAGGTATATGTCAATATCTATGTCAGTGTAAGAACTCTGACAGCTCTAAGTCCCTATAGACAAATGCATCCATTATAAGTCTGGATTATTCTTCTGCAGTGAAAAATTTCAGTGCATGCTGCCAGGAGCTCTGCTTACGTTGTTCAACCATCTTTGGTTTTCCTCTAGGTGTGTGTAGGAATCCAGCTAGTAGTATCAATGGGCATAATATATTCATATTAATTGGATACATGAGACTGATGAGAACTTGGGTGTTTAATACACCCCCAAGAATAAGGGTATCCTGTCATACTGTCCTGTTGTGTGACAGCCACTGTTCTGCTGCAGTCACTGTTGAATTTCAGGAATGATAGTAACAGACTCAGGTAAAAGCAGCACAGATCTTTTCTCAGTTACATGTTGGTGGATGTTTTGGGGTGAGAACAGAGAGTGCCAAAAGTACCCAAGGAACTGGGAATAGTATTCCTGTTGTATTTGAAATTTTTTGTCAGACACAAACAATTACATTTTTTGATCATGCGGCATGAAAAGAAGATATATTAAAATAAAATGTTGATAAAGGAAAAAATTCTGTTTGCTTTGGAAACCAAAAAGTAAATTACTTCTTTGTTGTTGTTGTCTTTTAACGATTTTTGTCATCTTTTTAGAGGTAAGATAGATTGTCTGGGAAGAACTAACTATCCAGCTAATAGGTGCTTGTGACAGTTACAGCTGTAGCTTTGTAGAAGCAAATCTTTTGGGATCAAACATCCTGTGTGGTGTCCCTGTGACATTCATACTATAATTCAAAAGTACAGTCTTCTGGGCTATTTTTTAGATGCTGTGTTGCTGCTGTCATCAAGCATATCATTCCCATTATTCTCAGTTCACTGGGTTGTGCAAGAAACATTTTTTCTCCCAAAGCCCAGGAAATGAGCCATGAGCCAGAGAATACAACTGAAGTTTAGCTTTGTGTTTGACTGCAGGAGAATTTTCTGTAATCAAAAACTGCATATCTCCTCTGTGTCTGAAAGTAGGATCAGAAATTCCCAGGTTTTCCAAGATAATGGCTGATTACTTCAACCATTCTGATACAATAAGACCGGACTCAGTCTTTGCTTTTCTCTTATCAGATTTGCCATACTCTACAATACAATAAACGCTCAAACAAAAAACAATGTTGAAATAAGGTTAAGGTGAGGACATATGCTCACAAAAGAAGGAAGTTCTGAAATACTGTTTTCATTAAAATCTTCACTCAACAAGCAGAATGTTATCAAAAGATGAAGGGTCTGTGGCTGAGGACTGAATGTATCCTCAGTTTTTTACTACTGTGGTATGATCTTTATTGTACAAAATTGTTTTTCTGTGATCCGCTCCAGCTTGATAATTCCATCCACTCTCAAAATGAATGGTTATTGCAGTAGTTCTGTTGCAATACTTACTGCTGTGTATTTATATACATCAGTAGCTTTTCCTTGATGTCTGGAGGCAACACTCAAAGATGTTCAATTCTGAAATTCTCTACCATTTTCTAACCTCCTCTGGTCATATTGTTGTATATTTTAAGCTCTGAAATGCCACTTTGAGTACCTGATTTGAAGACTAGTTGTCAATTGTTAGTCTAACTTTTACAGAGCCACGTGAGATGTTAAATTTTGTCCAGATGCAGATTTCCAAGCACAATTACTTATTTTCACTTGGACAACACAAAAAATGCCTTTGATACAAATCTCATTTGCTTTGGTGAGGTATCCACAGATTCCATAAATATGATTTGACACCTTGAATTTTTTCTTCATTGACTCCCTCTTATGCTTGGCACGTATACTTTAATAATCACCTAGATTAATTTGAGAAATTTTATACTCTTACGTCTGAGATTACTTTAGTGGAAAACCACAGTGTATTTTGAACTACTATACTAAATTCCAATGTCAAAAGATAATCAGAAATGTAAATAATTATTTTCAGTGTTTTTTTCCCTATGGTATTTACTATCAAGAAACAGAATTTTTCAATTAATTTAATGTGATTGGCCAGTAAGTATACTCTGATGATAAGATAGGGCCAGATGTTAATAAATATATGTCAAGCAAAAGCTATACTTTGCTAATTCAAAAAATGAGGTTGTATGGAAGTATCATGGGGAAAGTACAGTGACCAGACAAGGATCAAAAAGTCACACCTTTTGCAACTGTTCTATGCCTTCATATGAACAATGAATAAAATATTTAGTGTTCATTGAGTCATCTGAACAGTGCAGGAGGAGCTGTAATTTTTTTTTTTTTTTTTTGGAAGTTCACACACACTGGAGGTAAACAATTGACTCTGTTAAAATTGTTTTTAAGGATTTTGTTGGATGTTTTTGTTCTGGAATAGGAATGTCCATAGACAGATGGTTGGAATTTTTGGATTCTTTAAAGCAGTTCTACTTCAAACATACATTGTGTCTTATTGTATGAGCAAGTTTAGGCAAGCTTTTCTCAGGATGCCATTCCTGTAGATGCAGATTTTTATTGCAAGTTGCTATAGAAAGCTGTGGTAAAAGGTAGAATAGATACAGTTTTGAAATTCTGTAGAAAATGCTGATGTTGCACTTATGTTTGTAATCCTGTACTCAAGATTCTGCTGCTGTGAGGAGCTCTGTATTGTGTCTCATTATACAGTTACTCTTTTTTTTCTGTTTGATTCTTTCTCCTTCCCCCTCTGTTTTTATTTTTCCTTGTGCTCGACAAAAAGAACAGTGGATTAGCAGGAAAAAAAACATATAATGTAATAGATTTTCAGTCACTGCAAGCATTTGGTTATTGTGAATTGGGATGTTTCTTTAAATTAATATAATTAACTGTCAAAATATGATGGCTATCTGATTAAAACCAAGTCTGATTTCACTTATTCTGTATATTGGTACAGATCCTCTGTTGTCTAAGTTGTGGTAGCTGATAACTTGTTGAACTATGATAAATTACTCCAGCTGGGGAGTGGCCAGTGTAAGAATACTGATGGATCAATGGTTCAATTTTTCTTTTATTTTGTAATTTTTTACCCCTATATTTTCCTGGATTTTACTCTCCTGTTTTTTCCTCTATCTTGTTCTTAGCTGTATAGTTTAGGGAAAAAATATGGTGTTTATAAGGTTGCTTAATCTAATACATGTTTCACACTTAGTTTGGTATAAAATTTACATATGTTTGTCAGTGCAGTGTCAAATGGGAGTAAGTCCAAAGGAGGTGCCCCTTACTTAACCCAGTGTCTTGTGTTATCCAAAGAATAACTTCAAAGCTGATTATTTTACCAAGAGGCACCACACAGGGCAACCCTTTGATTTTCCCTTTTACTGCTCACAAGCTCTGATACAACAAATTAAAATAAAATTTCTCAAAGACTCCTTTATATTTTTAGTTGCCCCAATAAAAGAGATCACCTCCACATTTTTGGGTGTGCTGTAAAGTCCCTTTCTGTTGAGCTAGAGTGATTACCATTTGCACATTCTTCAGTTTAAAGGAAAAAAGAAAGCTTTATAACATGGAGCCTGTATTACACAGCCCTGTCATTGTGTTTAACGTGATTCAGAACTGCAGCTGTTTATTCCCTTTTATCTTTTCTCTGGAAAAAAAAAAATAAGGTGATTTTGGTTAAAATGAAATCATATTCCTGTTATAAAAGTCTTACCATATTAAAAAATGTCATCAGTTCAGCAAATGTTTGAAATTGTACTGAAAATGTAATAGATAGGAGCAGATGGATTCCCTGTTTCCCTATAGTAAAAGATGTGTACTGCTGAGAACCTGCCTTTAAGTAATGACTATACCATATGCTGTTTTAAAGAAACACATTAAGGCTTGGCAAACTGTCTAAAAAAATACTTCGTATCATTTAACTTCTTATTTTAAGATCACCAAAGTCACCTTAAAACATGGAAAATGTGATTTAAATCAAACACTTTAGCAGTGCTGATTAGCATTTAACCTGGTATGTCCTAAACAGCTATATGGATAATTGAGAAAGACTTAGAAAATTGCTAGTGATATATCAAATTGTATTTTGGCAAGTAATTTAACTGGCCTCTCTTGAAATTTTGTTTGATATGTGAGAACATAGCCATCTCACACTGCTTCATTATGAATGCAGGAAGTAATGGTTATTAGGGCCTGGGAATTCTGCTAAAACATGTACTTGAATTAACATATTACCAGTGACAGTAAGCTTACTTTCTTAGCAAAGAAAAGAGCTTGAAGTATTAAAAAAGAAAAAAGTATAGTCAGAAATAATTTATTCAAAAGTGAAATAAAATATTAAGTCAACAGCACATTCTTTAGTGCATTAAAAGTAACCACACACTTAACATGTGAACTCTGTTAATTTACAACTGTTGGAAACAGCAAATAAGAGAACATAAAGTAAGTCAAGGCTTGAATGAAGATGTAATATAATTTACTAGATAAATGACTTAAGTGAAATAACAGCTGAATGTTCTGGGCTGTGAGCTCTTACTTAGGCCTGAACTACAGCAACTACTGAATATATTGTTCTGTCTAGTAAAAATATTAACTATTCCTAAAGAGTTTAAATCATTTCTGTGCACAGATCAGAGTTGTAGCATCATTGTTACTAGAAACATAATGTATTTGTGAAAAGAACTTTTTATTTCCTAGTTAGTTTCCACTCTGCTCCACAAAGTGATTCTGATGCTTTCAGGGAGGGAACTCAGATACCCCAGAAGTGCAGAGATAATAGTAGTGCCTTATGCCATGCAGTCCCAGTTAGAGGTGATGTTCTTTGAGATACAGATCCTTAGCTGCAGCTTGCATGGAAATACCATCAGATTCCATTAGATGTGTTCCAAATTTGTGGCCACAGTGTTTGCTAGAGACTCTTCCTGAAGACTTTGCTTCTCTAGTCTACAGATGAACATTTATCATCCAAGGCTGAATTCTTGATAATTTGATACAGTTTTAAGTCACATTTTATAGTTTTCACACAGGCAAAACACCAATTGTCATTCATATTTGGTCTTCTGAACCCTGTTTGGAAGTCCTTAGTAAGTTCTTAAATTTTATTTCTGTACAAAATCTAAGATACATTACATGATTAGAAGTGTACCCTGGCAACCTGGCACCCTGCAATCTTTTCAGACAAAACTGGCTTCCACATTTAGGCTGAATGAGTGGTAGTGTTGAATCATGAAATCTGGTAGGAACATGCTGTCTGCACAGTTTTTTGTATTCTGGTTAACTCTAGCACTTGAGATTTGTTATTGCTTAAGACATTTAAAGCATTGTAACTCTGTAGTATAAATACAGTTGTTATTTTATAATACTAAGTATAAATGACTTCTAACTGGAAGTGAAAGTTTTTCTAAGGTAATGCTTAGGTGGTGAAGGAATGCACATTTAGGGATGTGCTGCAACATATGTGGTACAAGCACATCCATAGCTTAGGACATCCATGCTGTAGCTGTGGCGACCTAAGAGTATAGAAATATAAGCAAGGGCTTCTAGGAAGAGGAAAAAATCTCATTATGTCAGATTTCAGCTGGAGAATTCAATAAGCTATTGAGAGGAGAGACAGAAAGAGGAACAGCAAATGTCAAGCTATATTCCATTTGGGAATAATTGCTTTGATAATTGCAATTACTTAATTATGTTAAGCAGTTTGAAGGAAAAAAGGTGGCAAGTGCTGCTGCACACAGGGAGAGATGGAAAAGTCATTAGTCACTGGGTGACTGAAGGTTGATGATGGAAAACTGCAATAAAAGGAAAGTTTAGAAGCACCTTCTAAAAAGAGAAAAACCTGATTACTGAGATAGAGAGTTCAGTATAAACAAGACCACAGCTATGCTCTTCCAAAGCAATCTGGTGAATTTTAGAAATTCCTTGTGGATTTTTGTCAGAACAGAATTTCTCCACCAGCATCCTTGCCAGACTGATTTACTATCTGAAATGCAATTGTCTTCACTTTTGTATTTAAAGTTACTGGGTTCTTTCTTTGTTCTTTCATTTCCTTAAATTAAATGTTTTCTCTCTTTAAGTGTGACGAACTTGATCTTTTATTTGGCGAGAGAATCAAAGCACCTCAGATTGCATAGCATTGTCTCTAATCAAATGAAAGTAGATAACTCTGTAGTTTGAAAGTGAAACACAGCAGCAGTTCCAATGAAAACAAATCTCATTAAGCGTAACTATTTTTTCCATTTATATTGCCTTGCTTTCCATCTCCTTGCAAATTGCTGGCTTTTCTCTCTTCTTTTGTAGTTCTAACAAGCAAAAAAAAAACAACCCTAAACATGCTTTGATTGCATTTACATCATCCAAAAAATTGAGTGGTTCTCATATCATACAGAAGATATACGTGCTCTGTTTTTTTAGACTCAATTACATAATCTTTGTAGAAAGTTTGTTTTTTGGTACTATCAGTACTTCTTCCTCCATAACAAATTTGTCTGGAACACTTTCAAAGGAAGATATCTTCTAAAATTTCAAAAGAAGACATGGTTTGAGTCCTACTGAAGCGTTTCTTGTAACAATATGATTCTCAAACAAGTGTTGATTATTACATGCCTTTGTTAGTGTATATATTCTATTTTTAGTAATTATTAATGTAATTACTTACAAAGCTGCTCTTTTTTTTCTGTGGCCTAATGGAATGCAATACAGTTCTGTGAAGCAAAGAAGAAGACTTATGATTAGTACTGATCACTTGTTACTGCACTTATTTCTCACATTACTCCTCCATTTTAATTATGAAATTGATAGAATGACAAATATTGGTCTGCTTTGCCAATAAATATAATGACAAAGAACCAAGCACCTAAACTGGTATGCAAAGTACCACTTGTAGTAGCTTGTGCATGACAGCATTTGCAAAGCCAGAAATTTGTGTTCTTATCATACCATTACCCACAAAAGAGGCTTAATATGTAAATATGCAAGTAGATAATTTGAAAGGACAATTCTTAATGTATTGTAGTATTTTTAAGGTCAGCAGGGGTTGAGGACAGTAAGAATTGTGTAGTGTTCATTCATTAAGGATTTCTGAGCAAAGCATTACTGTGTAAATAAAAGGGTTTTTTAATTGACTTGTAACATTTCATATTGAATTTACTGAGTTTACAATAAACATTCAAGTGTGGAAGAGCCAATATTTTTCTGTGTGTGTTAAAAAAATATTTTCATTTTGAAGAAAATGGATTATTCTGGGTTGGGTGATGCATGAAGTTCCTTGAAAACAGTTTTATGAAAGTTATAAAATATAGTAAGGTCATTATCTGTGATTCTAAGCAGTGAAACATACACTTCTGTAAGCAACTGCATTTGAGAAGCACTTATGATTAAATGTGAAGTAAAGTTTTCCAGAAAGATGAGTTAAAAAAAAAAAATTAGAATGCTTCTGTACTCTCTAAACTTAAGGATTAAAAGGAAGGTGTAGAGTAGGATAGTGAGAGATCAGAGGACAGCAAGATCAAAATCACATCATTGCTTCATACCTAGTAAACAGAAATCTTTGAACATCAAAACTACCATTATTTCAAACAAGGCATGAAGATGACACTTAGACATCTGGTGCTGTTGAAAAAGAACTGTTAAAAAAAGGAAATGATAAAAAAATCTGAAACACCAGTATTTTTCACATTCACAGCATCACAGAATGGTTGATACTGGAAAGGGACCTAAGGAGACTGTCTAGTCCAAAAAACTGCTCCAAACAAACTGATCTGTACCATGGTGCTCAGGGCTGTGGTCAGTTGGGTTTTGAATATGTCCAAGTATGGAACCTCCACTTACCTGTGCAGCCTGCTCTCTTTTTTTAACACCTTCAAAACAAAAAATAATTTGGTTTTCTTATGGTTAGATAGAATTTCCCACATTTCCATTTGTTCTCATGAAGAAACTAACCTAAAGTAAGCACTAACCCAATTCACAGTGCTAAACACTGCATTTCCAGTAAGTAATGATTTATTTATTTTTCCTACAGTGTCTTATATAATATTGTTTTTTGAGCATAAAACTACTTTTTCCTTATGCAGAAGAGTTTGACCTTTGGCAAAAAATCTGAAAATTTCTGTGCAGAAAGGTTTTTTTAATCAGCTGCCATTATCACTGCATATAGCAACCTTCTGAGGGATTGCTGTAGAATACTTCTAATGAGATGAAAGCTACTGACCTATGTAGTAGGATTTACTTTTAAAATTCCTACTAGAGTCACCTCTGTCAGTATTGCTAAGGTGTACGTGGCTACGGGTAATCAGTACCTTAAGATCTGCATCTTCTATCAAATTTTTATTTCATTTTGAATAATTGCTTTCTCTGGACATCTGGCATGTCGACTTAAGTCACAGTGCTTTTGTCTCTATTTCCACCAGACATCTGCCCTACAGACGTTGTTTTCATTGCCAAAAATGTCTAGAAAACCTGAGTTAGTCTCAGCTAGAGAACAGAATATAGACAAAATCTTAGTGAACATAAATCACTTTGTGTTTTTTGTAATGTTTTTAGCTTGTTATAGTTGACCTTCTAGTTTAGCTGAAACTGTAAGCTGTGTCACATTCACTGATATTTCTCTCAAGCTAGGAAATGCTCATTTTCTTCTCTATCAGTTACATATTTTGCCAAGTGCAACTGATCACTGTGTTGCAGTGACCTCACAATACTGTGAAACAGCAAGAACTTTTTTCTCTAACATTGGCAAAAGGCCATTGTCACAAAGATGTTGCAACAAGATTTCAGTGCTGAATACTGATAATAAAGAGCATTCCTTTATTGGTTGGTGATTATTTATATAACAATTTTGTATTTCTATTCTGTAGAATGCTAGTCTGCTGATAAATTTGAAAGCTGTGTAAAACAAATTATAAGCTTATTGGTTCTGCTTATTAAAAATTATTCCTTTTACCATACTTCAAAAAAACCACAAGCAACCAAACAAATAACATGTTATAAGTTAGATGGCATTAGAGGTCCAGTTTTGGAGTTAGAGAAATGTAAACCTCTTCACAGTCCTAAATTAGTGACTGAAAAATACAGAAGTAGAATCTGCACATGTTAGAAGTATGAAGTATTTCTTCCTCAGTGTGAGTATTCAACTGACTGGAAGAAGTTGCTGAAAAAGGAAGAAAATCTCATTGTATTTTCATGTATCAAATTTATTTGACTGTGTCTAATTATATCTTGCTTGGCTGTCAGCGGAAAAAGTGCTTGTGTAATCTTTTCCAGGGGCATAATGAAAGAAAGTAACAAAAAAAAAAAAAATCCAGGCAATACTGTTTTGGTTTTTTTTTTAAATCTCTCTTCTGTTTGCTGTGATAGTGATGTTTCCCTTTCAGGCAATTCCGGTTGTTTTGAGTTTTTTTAACTGTAGATTTGTGCTATAATACTTCATTTTCTACCTTCTCCATTTTGCTCTACCCACTCCCATGCCAAGCTGCTGTTGCTAGGACAATCCCGTGTCACTATACAGATTCTAAAAAATACCCATATTAAGTTATTTTCTATCCTTATCTTAGCTGGCAGGTGAAAAAACTCCACAGTCAGTTTTGTGCTTCTAAACTCTTTAAGGCTCATGGTCAATAAGAAACAGTCTCCTCTGAAGTGCAGACCATGATGTATTATATAAAAGCCCATCTTGATTTTATTTCTGCCAGATATTGTGTGCCTGGAATCGATTCCAAATGTTAGGATCTATCCTTCAAAAGGTGGAGGTTTATTCTGTCATGTCAAGAAGACCTACTTAGCTTTGGGAACCATTCCCTTCCCTTAAAAATTTTGAATCCAGGTGTATGAATATGACTTTGAACTGCACTTCCAGTGGACATGATGAACACAAAGTGTCTAGGAGCCAAATTTTTCATCAGGTAGTGGAAAAACCCACACAGTGTTAGCAAGGAAATATTCTGCTATCTTTGGTCTCTGTCTAGGTCATGAGTTGTCTACATTTCTTTGGTGTTTGAACAGCCTATGTATGACATAAGATCTCTCCTGAGGATAGCAGTCTCCACACAGATTTATGAAATCTGCAATTTCTCCTTTTTATGAGAGGCTATAATAGTAACAACAGATAATAACACTGGTGCATTTCACATCAAAATACAAAACCAGCCTTCTTCTCTGCCTGTGCATGTTCTGATGTTGAAACTGGCTTGTTCACTATCAGGTAGCCTTGACTGTCCTCTACCTCTAGAGAATCCTAGGCATGTTACTATACAGCCTGTGCTGCTGAAGTCTGATGAATTAGATGGGAGAGCTGTGGAGCAATTCTTAAAGTCCTCTTCCAGGATTTGTGGGTGTTCTGAAAGTGATCTCCTTCCCTTCAGGACCTAAAAGAAAAGTCACACTGTCTGTGACAGACTCTCGTCCAGCTGCTCAGGGTGTAAGTTCCTTATATCTTGAGCTCTGATAGTCATTTGGAAGATAAATCACAATGCAAACAAGGTAATTACACAAAGCCAGGGTTGGCCAAAGATGCTTTCCTCCTGAATTTTTTCTAGCTCTGAGAGGAGATATGCAAAACCTTGTCTTAGTTTCCAGGCTAGCTTTCACATCATCTCCACCAGCACCTTAAGGCTGTATGCCAATTGTTACTATGTTTAGTGCACGCTGCTTCTTCTCTGGCAGGAATTAGACTCCTTTTAGCTCCTTTTATCCTTTAACAAAGGATATCTGGGGGACATATGTATTCCCAGAGGGCTCTGTTTTCAGTCTGGAGTTTATCCTGGTCCCAGTCTCAGCCAGGGACTCTGTTCTACATAATAATGGAGGATTCTCTGAATTTGAAAAATGGGGATATGTCCATTAGTTGGTTAACTAGCAAGCTTTTTCTGTCAGATGAATAATCTGTGTTCTTCCTTCTTGTAATCCCAAAGTTCCTAATATTCTGATTGTGGATTCCTGAGATGATAATAAATGGATTTACATCCTTCATTGGGAGAGCTGTTTGAGCTGTGGGCTTGTTGACTTCTTTTTCCAATTATGAACAATGTTATGCCTTTTATGTCTTCCAGAAGCAATGGTAGAAAGTTAAGCCATGTTACTTTCTACTCTGTCTTTTATTCTGGCAAAATATCTCAGAATTTGTTCTTTGTTCAAAGTAAATCATTATTGCCAGTTAAGTCAAAAGATTATTTTGCCTGAGTTTCCTCCAAAGGTGCACTCTTGAAAAGCTTAGGGACTGCTTCCTGCTGTAGACTTTGAATACCACCTTTTTTTTAAACAGACAAAAAGTTGTCATCTCTTGGAAGAGTTGTCATCTCTTTAAAATGTTTGAGCTGGAAGCAACTGAAGGATGGGGAGAACAGTTTGTGGTTTTGTGCCTGTGTGTGTGAAATCTGTCATTAGATCAAGCTTTACTCTGTCCTCCTGGCACTCACCCCTTACATATTTATAAACACTGATGAGGTTACCCCTCATTCTCCTCTTCTCCAAGCTGCAGAGCCCCAGCTCCCTCAGCCTTTCCTCACAAGGGAGATGCTCTTCTCCTTTCATCATCTTGGTTGCTCTGCACTGGACTATTTCAAGCAGTTCCCTGTCCTTTAACTGAGGGTCCAGAACCTGGACACAATATTCCAGATGGAAGAACTGTAAGAAAAATCAGAATTTTTCATGTTGCTGAGGTAAAATACGTTTGACATAAGTATAATGTGCTTGTCGTGACTGAAACCTGCAGTGTTTTTACTCTTGGGATAAAATGTCTCCTATGTCTGTATCTCTGGTCTTGCCAGTATTCTTACTGCTGTTCTTTGTTTTCACCTTCAGGACCAAAATATTGGAATGTATCTTCTCACACTGGCCTTTCATATTGGGTTCCTCTTCTTGAGTAGTCTGCCTGTTGTCATCCCTGTGCTGGTGGACACTGCATTCTCCCACAGACTGTAGCTATGTCTTCATCTCAGCTGTGACAACCTATTGTATTTTGCATGTTCCCAAACAGCTGATAATGTTTTTAGAAATGGCTGCTGGTTGAGGATGCATATCTGGACATCTCTTTTAGAGGGGATGAATTTATTGATGCTAAAAGCGAGACACAGTTGCTGAATCTGGTCAGTCTGAATAAGTCCAAATAAATGAAAAATCCTGACTGCTATTGTGCAAAGTAGGAGGACAGCAGTCATGTCACAGTCCCACTATAGGAATGTGGTTCTGCCATCAGTCTCAGTAGCTTTGCCTCTAGTGTCAAATCCAAAGCAGAACTATCTTCCTGCTTTCTGTGCTCTTCCTCTCTCACAGAACTCACAAACCCAGTTTGTACATTGATAACTTTTTAAACCTCTCTAGTTTCATAGAGTGCTGTCTTTCTGGAGTAACAATATTGTTTGGTACATTTTCAATACCTTTCTTTCTTCTAGTAAGTTGCTTTTTCTATTGATACTACAAAATTCTGGGTGTTCAGACCTGTAGTGTATAAGAATTCAGACATCCTGCTGATTTCAACAGGACTTTATAAACTCCAATTCCATTTTAGTTCAAAACTGAATATGAGAGACTTCACTGTGGCAGATCCAAGGTTTTTCTGAATCAGTGGCTCATCACTGTGGCACTGACCAGCATCAGGTAAGAGAATAAGGGCTCAGTAACTATATAAATGCTCTCTCAGCCTCCAGTGATTTTCAGAGCAGGACCTTCTTAAGCCAAATATTGCTTGTTTGCATTTAATTGTTGCTACTGGATTTTTTTCCATTAATTTTGTGATAACACTTTTTGTATCCCTATAAGCCCTATAAACCTTCATCATCTTTTAATTCTGTAGGTTAACTATGTAATATGAAGCAATACCTCCTTGTGTTGGTCTTGAACCTGGTGCCTCCTAGTTTTTGTGTCAGCCTGATAGTATGCACTGACATCTGTTTATCTTCTTCACACTGCAAAATCTAATTGGACTATCTGTCTATTAGGATGCTGTAGACTCCTGTATATGCTTTTTTTCCTCATATAGAATCCATTCCATACCCTTGGTGCACATAAACATATGTAAGTGGTGAACAAGAATCAAGATGTTGGCATCTTGCTAGAGTGAACAGCAAAATAAATATTTTCTGTTAACTGATTAAATGCCTGAATCCTGGCAAACATTGTCTATTCCTGGATTTCATGCTAAGTTCTTTCTTTTTTAATCTGAATCTTTAAACTTTTAGGTATAGTTCCTTAATTTGTAAAATATGAATTACATGCAATTTATCATTTCAGTGCTCAACATCCAACAGATCTTGAGGTAGCAATCAGGTGGGCTTTCAAGATAATTCAAATGCTGCTAAGCATTAATATTTTTTTATCTCTGAACTTCCCAGTCTTTCTGTCTCCCTGACTGACCATTCCTTTACCTCATTAATGGGTTCAGCCATTATCCTCCTGTCTTTTCCCTGGAAATTTGCTCTTTTAGCCTAACACTGGTTGGTCTCTTGACTAATCAGTTTGTTAGTATGCCACTCTTTTTGTCTTCATAAGGTGCTCTTGTGACTGATACACATTGATTTGTGTAGCAATATAAAGCAATTAGTAATATTTTTTTGTTTTGAACCTGCCTCAAAATTATATTTACTAATGCAGGGGTAAGGGAATGTGTTTTTTTAAAGGGATCTGTGGACAGGAAAATGAATTTGTCACATAGACTGCAGCAGAGTCAGCACACAGGTGCTGTGGGTGGATGCAAGCTGCTTGACTCATTCAGTACTCCAGATCTGTCATTGTATATGAGTAAGCTACAGGAAAGCCCCTTGGAGACAGATAACTTGTCTGTGTGATGGAGAACCAAATACTGCAGGAAAAAGTTCCCAGGAGGAAAACAAAGCTAGAAGAAAGAAAAAGAGAAAATTGCAGGAGTATTAATTGGAAAGAAGCTTTTCCCTTGGTTCTTTTTAAAAAAAAAACTTCACTTTTGAGAGACATGGTGGCTGAATGTTTTTAGGCAGTTCTAATATTTTATTCTCCCCTCATCTTTTTGCTCTTCATCCCTTTTTAATACATCAAATTTTTTTACCTTTTCCATTCTATCTTACTTTTACTCTCATTCAGCTTTATATTTACCTTTTCTTCATTTGGATCAGTTATTAAAAGTAAGCAACTGTTTTTGACATCCCAGCAGCACTTTTTGGAAGCTTTCTTCTTGCCTCCCAGTTTCTGGTTTCAGAAGCATGGCAGTTGTAAAAGCAGTATTGTGAATAATAGAATCTGTATGTTTGTATATTTGATAAATATATAATATTCAGTTCCTACAGTTAAGACAGCATAAGAGGTTTTAGCATATAAATAAAAAATGCTGTCTGCAGTTTAAATTTACAAAGCTGCACACAGGCAGCTTCAGAACAGCCACCAGCAGAGGTGCCAACAGCAGAATCAGATATTGCTGCTGGGGAAAAAACGCATTTCTGAGTTTGACATCTGGGTCCTGCAGCTGGAGTGACTAGAAAAAGAAAGGGAAACAGTACAGACTGTTATTAAAAGGGGGTAGTGGTGCCAAGTGAGCATAGAAATTACATACAAATGCCACTGTTTTTTACTTAAGATAAATAGCTCAACTATATAAAAACCCAACAGCAACAACATCCAAAGATGTGCTTAGAAGTGCCTGATGAGAAAATGAGCACTGCTTTCTGTAACTATGAATGTCTTATAACTGCAGATGTGAGATTTTGAAGTCGAGTTTACGACTGGATACATCTTAGAATTTGAGCAAATATGCTTAAAAGCATTTTTATGCATAAAAAGGCAGAGAGCACACATGATGGGCTCCTACATGGCCTTTTCTGAGTAATGCATTGTTTTTGCTTTCCTGCCTGATACTTCACTTTGAAGTATATCACTTGTGCTCAGCACATCAGTTAACCACACAGGGCCCACTATAATGACTCTTCTGAAAAGCCCCAATTTATCTGATTCAAAAATTAATTTGAATTATTTACGTAGCTGTGGTGACAGTAGAAAAAAAAAGGGAAAGGCAGTGTGCAAGAGACCATGCATTAGTTCCTGATCCAAAGTGTATCAACCCAGTGAGAGCCACCACTGGTTTTAGCAGTC
This sequence comes from Calypte anna, assembly GCF_003957555.1. Classification (NCBI taxonomy): domain Eukaryota; kingdom Metazoa; phylum Chordata; class Aves; order Apodiformes; family Trochilidae; genus Calypte; species Calypte anna. The sequence goes on along the minus strand of NC_044253.1, from coordinate 6,516,686 downwards.
ATTAGAATAAAGTTCTAGTCTGATGTTCTTTGTTTCTGTTTTAAGAGGATGATTGAGGATATGGTAATGGAGATGACTGTGTATTGTAAGGTTTGCTAGAGAGAATCATTGTACCTTAGTTCTGCCTTTTCTAAGACTACTGGGATATGGTACTTCCATTGAACCCATCTGTTTTGTGTCAAAAGCTTGATTCTTAGTAATGTTAATGAAAATTGTTATAATAGAATCCATTTATTGCATCTAAATTTCACTCTTACTAAATTATATATAGTATTTGAATTAATAGCCATATTTGCCTACATATAGAATCCCTGTAAACACTTATTGGAGGGACTGCTATTTTACATATCTTTGTTACTAGGGTTAGTGTCATAAACCCTTTCAATTTATTTTTTTGTTGAAAATAAAGTAGGTTTTCTTTTACTTTGTCTCTTTTGTGTACACCCTCAGCATGCTCTGCGTCCTGTCTTTCAGTCAAAATACAGCTTTCCTAGAACCAGGTGATTTAAGCCTCTCAACAGATAAATAATGTGTTTTCACAAATAAAATGGAAAAATTTATCTAGACTTTAAAGTGTTTTAAGAGTTGCTTGGCTGATCCATATGATGTTCTAGGGAAGACAGATAACCAGGTATATCCACTAACATGTGTGTAGTGCTGCATGATGCATAACCTTCCTAAAAAATATTCTGTGCCCTCCTCATTGTGGAAATTGTGCAGTAAGGCAGTAAGAAAACAAGGAATACAATACCATAAAAACTCATTCATAGTGCTCTGTCTAGAAAAGTATCAGTAACAGCTTTAACTAGATTGTTACTGCAGAAGACACTAGATAATTCAATAGGAATAAAGTAGGAGGAGGAAGGAGATTGTTTGGCTCAGAAATTTTGTAATAGGATAAAGAGGCATTTCTCTGAGATCCAGGAGTAATCTGTCTTGGAAATAGTTGAGAGTCATCCATCAAGTGCTAAGTGTCTTGAAATAAATTCATAGTCTAAATGTATTGTACAGTGGAGAGATGTCCATATACTGGAAACAGTTTTACTTTGAGTTTAAGCTCAGCAGGAAAGCTGAATATCCTAGGGGTGCTAAAGATTTTCCCTTGTTTGCAGAGATACTCCCAGGAAAGTTGTAGCATCCTTGGTTCTACAGTTTTTCTGTAAATGTGTAGAGATTGTGCAGACTTCAGGAGCATCAAACCAGGCATTTTCTACACCAGTAGGTCAACCTTTATTAATGGTGTCTGGTTTTGGAAATAAAGTATTTATTTCTAGGGGTAATAATGTATCTATTACTAGAACTTCAGCATCTGCAAGGAGATTCCAGGTTACTTTACTAAGTCTAAAGGAAAATGCCTGTTTAGGGAGTGAGGAATTGCATAGGTCTTTTTGAAATTCTGTCTACTGACAGACTTGAGGAAAGGTGATGCATGTTGGCAGCTAAATAACTTCTTCACTGGAGGACACTTTACATAATGTACTACAAATTGAGAGGAGAAAAGCTTGAACCCAAATCAGTCCTATACAAACAAGACACTTTCTTGTTTAGCGTGTATTATAACTTGCTGTCGTGGAGCTATCTGAAGCAGCACCAATGGGTCTTGCTACCATTTGGGAAACCTGTGTGTATTTCAGTCACACATTGTTCTTGCAGGATTTCCTTAGGCTAAGCTACAGAAGTGAAAGAGCTCCATTTAAGAGAGTCTGTGAATAACTAGGAAATGAGCATCAAACTAGGCATTATCTGAAGATGTTTGTTAACATGCAGGATGTTCCTTTAGGCCTCTATCTTGAATAAGAAGAGGTTTTATTCAGTATTGCTTTTTGAAAAAGCAAGAGTTCTTTTGCATGCATGTCACTATGAGCCCTACTCAGGCAAAGAACGCTGTTTGATGCTTTTGGCACATGTCTACTTCTCGGGTTTCCTTAGATATGCTGCTATATGCAGCTTTATTTGGAAGATTATACCATTTCAGTGATGAGAATGGCACAGATTAGGAACTTACATACTTGCCTATGAACTACTCTTTCCATTGCAAAGTTGTAACAAGTCACAATCAGAAGTGTTGATCTCTACTGAGGGATCTCTAGAGAGGAAAAAAATATATTGTGGGGAGAACGCTCTGTACTGTATAAGATCAGCTGTAACCCTTCCTTTATCCTCATAAAAGATGACATTTTGTGAGAAAAGGAAATAATTTTTGTACAGGCAGAAGACACTGCTTTCTAGGTAATGTTGGGAAAAAATATATTTTTTATTTATAGTGGAATGACAAAGAGCTGAAGCAGCAAGTTTTAGAAGGGTTCCAACTCAAAAGTACAAAGGAAAGAAATGAAAGTGAAGCTTTCCTGTAAAAATGTAAGATTATGACCTCAAAGCATAATCAGCTGGATTGGTGTGTGTATGCCTCTGTGCTTCTGTGTATGAATGAAGAAGACAAACTATATCTTTCTGGAAGAATGTTCTTACTTGAGGCCCTGTCTATAAAATTTGTAACAATGAATGAAAATCTAGGTAGTTCTACCGGTGTAATTTTCTGTAATATTGACAAAGTCGTAGTAACAGCTGAAGACAAGAGAGAAGAATTAACCTTTAGATTGTGAAATCCTTAAGCTGTGTACTCCATCTGCTAAAAAGAAGGCATAAAGTGTAACCTTGTTAATTCAAAGAAAAAATGGATCCATTCATACATTCAGTCTTGTGTTCTTTGTATAAGCACTATCCTCATCTCTGGGGATGCAGTGACTTAGAAGAGTGTACCTGCTATTTTCATGTTTATTGAGTTAATTTATGGAGAGATTCCTAACTCAGCAGACACTTTTTCTGTATTAAAGTCAAAGGTCCTAACATATGTCAGCCTTAGGACACAGATGTTATACATTTGATATCTAATAAATAATTAAACCTTGGATTAAGCAAAGCTCCACACATTATAGATTTGACCAATTTAATGTCTGGAAGGTACTTAGTTTTGACAAAAATAATTTGGGTACACCAATGATTTTAATAAGGGAAGATGAGTTTGTTGACAAGAATCACTTCAGAGGCCATGTCAATTTCTGTTAATTCAGTGCAAAATCACACGGAGCATTGAGTGCTTTAACCATTTTCCACTTTGTGCCCTCTGTCTTGTAAATCTTGAATTAGTGCTTTTTGTTTCAGATGGTTTTATCAGTTGCCTGAGATCTTTAAAAAACGCTGGAACAGCATAAACTGTAAGTGATCTTCTCAACTACTTTAAATTAGTTGTGTGACCATCATGTGCTGTGTATGAAGATACCGCAGTTCAGAAACAATAGGAGTGTGGCTGAAGTGTGTCTACACCAGCAGCTGTGAACTAATTTCTCATCCTCATCAAGTAGTAAAAAATTAACTATTTCTATTCCATAAACCCTGACTGTCTCTTGTAATGTAATGGAACAAATACAAAGCATCTGGAAAGAAAATAATTATAATTAAATTAGTCTTTCCAATTAGATGAAAATTATGGGTCTTTCCCTTGATTTAGAGCTATAATAATGATTTGTAATTTGATTTGAAGGGGCTTATGGTTGCATTCATAAAACTGAGAGACATTAGGATTGACATAACCTCTCAGGTATCTAAAGAAATCATGGGCCCACAGAGGAAAGAATATAGTTCTGAGCTCACAGCATTTTTTATTTCTACTGACCTTTTGCTGGATTAAGTCCAGTCATCAGAAAATAATTCCATTTCAAGCAGCTGAGAGTTATTATCAGGTTTTGCTGCTTCAGGATTAAGTGTACCTTAGTGGTTGCAGAGCTCATTAGGATGAGCTGTCCATTCGTTTATGGAGTTTGTCAAGAGTAAGGAGGAAAACATGTTGTAGCTGTAATATTTCTGGTGTACAACTTGAATTATTGGGGTATGATTATCATCTACAGCTCCGTTTGCTAATGTGGAACAGAATTCTGTCGTGTTCTAGGCTCCACTTAGTGACAGCTAGAATCACAGGACAAACATTTCTACGAACGACATAAACACTTAAACAGAAATAGAAATCTTAAAAAGCTGTCGATTCCTAGCAGATCTCAGTACCTAAATCCTACAGCTGCAAATGTACAGAACCCTTTCAGACTTGAAAGTGCTGAACAACAAAGTGCTATCTGCCTAACCCTCAGGAGAAGTCATAAACAAAGCACTTCTCAGCTTTTTTTCAAAGGACAATGCTTGCTCCTGTAGGTGCTCTTTAAAACGCACACTTAATCCTATACAAAACACTGAAGAGCAGCAGGAGGAGGCGTCTTGCAAAAACAATGTCCCTTGTCAAGGGACATCGGTGCAGAAGCTCGGGTTTCCTCGCCGTCTGAGAGAGCGCACTCTCTCCTGGGAGGGTGCTTAATCGCCACCCTATTGTGCTTGGGGGGTTCTTTTGTCTTCTGAGTCCTTTTGAAAATGTTTAACTTTGCATAAATAAATATTCACCGAGTCAGGGAGAGACTAATTCCCTAGCCCAGTGGCCAGGACAATGGATAAAGGTTAACAGGTAATCACAGCTGTTTCTCTGGCTGCATTGATTTCTGAACAGGGTTGATATTCCCAAACGGTACCGCTGTCAGCTCAGCCGGTTCAACACCTCAGCATTTCAACTGTTCCAGTTCAAGAGGATGTACCTTCTTTTCCCTTGTAGGCCCTGGCTTAGAGAGGAGATACTGAGATACTGGGCACCAGTTTGACTGGCAGCTGAAAGAGTCCACGTAGAGAAAAGTGTGTGGTGCTAAGAACAGAGGATTCTTAAATGGATTACCTTTAGAAACTGAAAGTATTCTAAAGATACAAAAATCTTTGTTCTGGTTTTTAATTGTTACTGAAACGGGTGAATGAGTGAAAAGGATCTCTTTCAAACACCTGGGTAGCAGAGTGGTTCTTAAATATCATAGACAAAGGATCTTGTATCCTTCATCTGTCACAGGGTTTATTACAGAGTCCCCACAAAGCGCTTGATGAGGGGACAGAGTTTCTTAATTATCACCCCAAATTAGCTTGTAGGAAGAAGCAAGACTTAGTAGTTTCAAGCATTCATGGCTCTGTTGACTGTTTATTCTCTGTACTGTTAGACTGCTGGCTTAGTTTATACTACACTGAATATTCATGCAGTTGCCAGACTCTTCAGTGAAGGGTTCTGGAAGAGCCAGTTAGCTCCACACAGTCAGACTGCACAGTCTGAACATGTTTAGTTTGGCTTCAGCAGAACTGGGCTGGCTTCAGTGGAAAAAAGTTTGCATCTGAGGCAGGGATCTAATGTGTATTTCTTGTGTATTTCTTCTTTCCTTGATAGGCTGATTATAAGGAAAGAGTCACAGCATAAGACTTGAATTTGGGCTTTTTTTAGTGATTGTTAAAGAGGAGAAAACCTGCTCTGTAGTTTTCAAGGTTCTGCTTTTAAAAATCATAGAAAAATAGATCATATTCAGCAAGTCATGTGGACTATACATAACATTAACTTACAGTGCGTTTTAACAAATAACTACATTAAATCTGATTAGCAACATAGGTTATAATTAAGAACATGATTTATCCCACTATTGCAGATCTTTTTATTTTAAAATGCTGTTTTTCAAGACCTCATTCTTGGGCCTTGTTTTAGAGAAAAGTCCATTGCAGGAGCATAATCACACTGTTAATAAGTATTTTGATTATGGAGGAAATCTCCATAATTCTCTTCGTACCTTTTCAACCTCTTACCCTCTACCTGAGAGCTGGTTTATGGTAACACTTTGGCTGTGTTACTTCAGGAAGTTTTGACACGATAACAAAACCACTCTAACAACTTGCTGCTCCCAAAGGACAGTGTCCCATTTCTTTGCTTCCCCCACAGATCCCAGGAACATGATTCTACCCACACTCTTGCAATTGCTCTGGCTTTTGATTTCTTAGTGAGCCAATTCAGTTTACTGTGCTGGCTGAAATCTATTTACTTTATTTGTTGGTTCATTTCCTGTGGCTGGTGGGCTTCACCAATTCAGTCAAAGAGCTCATTGCTGCTGAAAGAAATTGTGCAAAAAAGTCTGTGTTAAAACTTTTCTTTCTTTGCTCAGCCATGTGCCTGACTGCCTCTTTTCTTTCTTGGATGTAGTTAGCTTTCTTTCTGAGCTGACTAGCTTAACTAAAATTATGTAAAATAAATTAGAAAAAAAAAAGGTATTATCTGTTTAATCAATTAAGTCTGTAAAAAAAAAAAGTGTGACTGATTCAATGGATATTGCACAGCAGGAGACAGGTCCTCAGGACTAAGAATTGAGTATTGAGGATATCAAATGAAAGGATTAGAAGAGGAAGGGAGGGAGGGAGACCTTCCCAGCAGAGGAAGTTAGATTGCTTCAAATTCCTGTGAAACTCCAGTCTTCAAGAGCTGAACTGGCTGAGGGGTCACATGAGCAGCTGAGGTTTCAGGGTATGCAAAGTAAGAGAAAAGGAGAGAAAGAAGGGGACTGTGAGGTGTGAGACTCCTTTTTGGCCCTGCTGATTAGTAGATCAGCTCCATCACCTTTTCCAGGTGCATTTTTAGTGCCTTGCTCTGTGCAGGATAGAGCTGGTAAAGAATCACCACAGTGGGGCTGAGGAGAAAGGCAGCAAGGAAAGGATATGAACTGAAAGGGCATGGAAAATAAGGTAGTAAATACTAAGGGGTACGAGGGGACAGGAATTCATTGGATGTCCTTCACTGTCAAGTTAAATCTAACGTGAAAATCCCTTTTTGCCTTTTATTCCTGTGAGAGACTCTGGCTTCTCTTACCAATGTATTGCTTTACTGAGATCCAACAGTGCACTAGCACCTTGGAGAAGAGATGTCATCCCTCCTCCAAAGAGGAGGAATAAGAGATTTCAGGCTTGCAATGAACCCAATATTGACAAGACACATCTACTGTTGTCACATTAAAACATGTCTATAAAAAACCAGAATTATTCTCTTCCCACAGATTTTAGAGATCAAGTTATGTGGAAACTGAGATTTCCTTTTAATATTTTACTATCAAGAATACCAACATTTCTCTCTTTGGTGAGCTCATATAGAATGAATTGGCAGAATGAGTATTTTTGAAGAAATTTTAAATACTAGGGTTTTTCACCAAGGAAAAGAAGGCCTAAAAGTGGACAGTATTGACAGTACTGAAAAGGGGTAAACCTAAGAAAGGTGAGAGGTGGAATGGTGAGTAGTTGTGAAGGGAGAGTTAAGGAAAGATGTTCTATTTGCACTTTCCAGGTTTATTTTTTACTATGTCTGTTGAGGAGTGTCAAGGTGATGCATTAAGAGTATTACCCATGATAATTATTACTTATCGTAGAGTCCATCAGTAGTGAGAGCAAGGTGATGGACAGCCCATGTTCTTGTAGCCATGTTGGCATCCGTGATGACACTGACAAGCAGGTAAGGGACCCCCTCAGCCTTTCTCATCCAGACCTCTCTTTGGGAGAGCTGCCTGGTTGTGGAGTGCTGAGCAGGGAAGAACCAAGAAAGTAAAAAAATGTGTACTATTTGCACATTAAGAAATTTGAGCATAAAGCCAACGTTTGAGTTTAAACTTTTGGTATGATGTAGAAGTCATTTGTCTTTTGGCTAAAGAAAAGCAGATGTTAGAAGGGAAATGAGCACAAGAAGACATAAGAACTGTTGTGAAGGCTGTATTTTTTTCTCTGAACAGTTTCTCTTATTTTTTCTCTTGTCCAGGATATTGTCTGTAGTCTTAATAGAGTAGCACCATTAAAAATTCTGTAAGGCTATAATTTTGAAGGAAAAGTCAAGTAGAATAGAAGCTGTGAGAAAAGGATGGTAGAACCAAAAGGCAGCAACAACAGCAAAAAACCACAAACCCAAACTAAACCAGAAGCCAAAGAACTCATCACATATCCTTCAAAGAATTTATCGTAATTTCTGCTTAGTTAGATGTGTTTCTGTGGTGAGAATCTGCTCCTGGTGTGAATTCCAAAAGATAAGGAATATTTAAAGTGTTGACCTATTTCTTTCAAACACTGTGCCAATGAAGACAAATTACTGTCAGGCTGTTGATAGCTGAGCATGCAAAGCTAGCATGCCTTCAGTAAGAGGAAACCTTTTTGCTGAAAATTTATTTCTGTTACATTCTGTTACATTTCTGTTACATTCTGTTACATTTCTGTTATATCCCACCTGCTCCATACTTCAAGACTTAAATCCTTTTGGATCTCTGACAGTGGCTGAAATAAGAGGAACTCGTAATCTTAATTTGTAATTGATTTGGGCAGAAGTTTTACACTTCAAGAAGTATAATTCTTTAGCTACAGTGCTCTCTGTGAATTCTGTGGAAGTTTGTCACTGAAGCACCCTGTCCTTTCAAGAAAACAGTGATTTTAATCAGTACCTACTACATCTGTAGTGAATCTGGACTCCTCTGAAGTCAGTAGTAGCTGTGCTGCAGTCTGGATCACTTTTATGTTTATAATCTACATATAATCAACATATTTATATATATGTGTGTATATATATAATATATATACATATATATGTGTGTGTGTATATATAATATATATATAATTATATATATGTATATATACATATCTACATAATATATACATACGTATAATTATGTATATATATTATGTACACACATATATATGTATGTATATTATATATATTCTATATATATTATGTATAATTATGTATATATATTATATATACACACACACATATATATGCATATATGTTATATATATACACACACATATATATATATAAAATATGAAGTATGCCTATAATCAACTGCTATCAAATTGTGTTTCAAAAACAATATGCATAGCATTGTTTTATTCTATGTTCTTTTAGAACTTGAAGGGTGGAAAGATAGTAATAGTCTATTTTAAAATGAATTATCTTTAAACTTCATGCTATTACAGATTAAAGGCTTCTAAAGAAAATTTTAGAAGTGACAGGAAAATTGTTGCATAAAAAAGTTTTTTTTTTTGAAAGAAATCTCTGCCTTTTTTATAAGAAATAATCTCAGTTCTTTTGTAATTTCAATTGACGCATGATTTATGGCTGTGAAAAAGAGACTGTATAGCTCTTTTAAAACATAAAGTGAGGGAGTGGCATCCTTTGAGCAAGAACTCTGGTGCCCTATCTGCTTAAGTGTTTCCTAAGTTTCAGCACTATGAGAATATGAGAATACTCCATTGTTAGGGGATTTTGGAGGCATGCCTGGATCAAGGAAGTACTTCCTCGTCATGCTGTTTCCTTTCCCAAACAATATAAAAAATGGCCTTTTCAACTAAACATCTAGAGGTGGTCACTTTGTACATTGTCCAACTAGAGCTCGACCATCACAAGATAAACCATTCATTTGTATGAATGGCTCCATGTTATTACTGCTACTTCCTTTTTATTTTCATGGTGATTTTGTTTTGATTTATGTATGTGCATGGAAGTTGAACCCCCCTGTATAATGATTGTGTCATAAGAGCAGCCAAGAAAAAAACCCAAGAAACTGCACCTTACTTGCTGGCTTTTGTAGCCTCCATGCATTAATTCTGACACCCTCACTGCCACCACTCATCTTTTCATTGCTTCTCTGACATGGACTCTGTACAGCCTGAATGGACAGAGTAAAAATATACCATACAAGGAATGGATTATAGTGTAATTTTATCCCACTCCTGTATGTATTTTAACTGTACTTCCAAAGAGCATTTCAGAGGAAGCAAAAGGAAGTTCATGTACATGTTCTGTTCTTGGTTTCGCCTTCAATGATCCAAGGATTTTTAACTAATCTTATGCACTCAAAATCCATGCATTGCAGTATTAGATGAGCGTCCCTGTTTTAGTCCAGCCTTGTCGTTAGGACATTGTAACCACTTTGGCAAAATACTCAGTGCCTGAATTCTGTGAAGAGTCTTTGTAAATACTTTGTAATTCTCTTAATGTCTTTGTAAACACACTGTAACTCTTTTAAATTGTCATGTAACATTTTAACTAGGTACTCATATTTGTCTTCTGTATCTTCAGTTGCATATTTAGAACTATTTGGATTCAGACATTATTTAATGACATCAAGAACATTCTGAGACTATGCATTGTGTATACCTCGAAGAATGATTATTCTGAACACCAGAGAGGGATAATTTGGAAAAAACCTTGGAAGGTCTCTTTGAAAACTTTTGAAAGTCCTTGATATATACGGACTTGTCCAATGCAGAAATTACCAGATCAGGTCTACTCACCTGTCACTGAACTTGCACCTTGAGAAAAGCATTTACTGGGACTACTTTTGATTCACAAAGATTTTAATAAGTCACAACCTCAAAAAAAAGAAAAAAAAAAAAAAGAAAAAAAAAAAAAAAAAATCAGCCTTAAGGTGGTTCTGTATTCAAGGGAAATAATTTTTTTAAAAATATTTTTTACCAGCATGGGATATTTGGAATAGCTCAGTGGCTTTGAAAGAAATTTGCCTGATTTGTTCTTGCTTATTCAGAGATAGAACATAAATTATTATTTCTTATTATGTTTACTCATAGCAACTTAATTAAATTTCCAATTATTTGCTCTAAACAGTTCATTTTATATTCATATTTATAAACTTCTTTAAATATAAATACTCGTGGCTTTTGACTAATTTTCATTGCTGGAGCAAAATCCCACTGATCTTGCAATTCCCTTTCAAGATGTCCTTCTGTCCAGTTTCACTAGTTCTACTGAAAACAACAGCAGTTTTATAAAATTAATGTAGGTCACATCCCACGGGACATGGGTTATGTTTTAATTTTGCTAATTTATTTTCTCCACAAATGCTTTCTGTTGTTTGTTTAAATTGTCCTTGCAGTGGTCTTTGGCTGTAACATGGACTGCTGAGTTTGTTCTGTCTTGCACCCCCTTCCCTGCTAACTCTCTGCTTGAGGTAACAGTTGGATGACTGTGAAGCATAATGGGAATAATTTAAGTTAATGCTAGAGGGCTCTAAACATTTTCTCAACAAATAAGCAGCAGTGTGTTGACAGGCAATAAGTATTTTATAAGTGCAATTAAATCACAGTGATTGATTGGGCTGGGGTGGAAATCAGAATCGTTTAGAACAACACATTCTTCATGGGAAAACCCTCACTAAATTAAGAAAACACACAAATGAACAAGAAAAATAAACCATCTGAAGAGTTCTGCTCCTATACCACCCCGTTTTCCTCATTTCTCAGCTCTGCTAACAAGGAACAACTTGATCAAAGTGAGGCCTTTTGTTTCTTGAGGATGCATAATTTTCTGTTGATTTATGTTATCCTGAGTGAAGATATACCTTGGAGTTGAACTGATCTAAATTTGTTTTGTTACTTAAAAGAGTCACTTGCTTCCTTCTGCTTTTATCTTTCCCCTCCCTCTGCTTGTCTCCAGGTTAAAGGGTCTTGCACTTTAGTCGTGCTTATTGGATTCCTCATTGAGCTCATTCAGTTCACGACGTGGCTGGAAATTGTTTTTTCTGACAGGGTAGTTTTGTGCTGGCTCAGCAAACAGCATCTGCTCATCTTAAGACTCAGGTGACTCTCACTGTCTTTGCAAGGGAAAAAGTGTGCAGGATGCAGCCAAGGTTGCAGCCTGGTGAATGGTGAGGAGCACAGTTGAAAACAGAAAGGTCTATTTATGAAAACAACTAAAATAAAACATGCAATTTAATGTGTAGCTTAGCTTAGTGGTACATGTTCCACAAAATCACTAACAGGTATTTTTTAATTTTTGCTTTCTTGACTTCCAAACTGGTAATTATTTATAGATCAGTAACAGTTGTATTTGGGGTTTTTTAATACAGGAACATACAGATATTCTGAGTTGCTCTGCTCCGTATTCATTACTTTTGAATACACTCTAGTGACATGAAGGTATGACTTAGATAAATAAGATTTCAGCATCCATTATTGGAAATTCTGATCTGGATGGTTCCTACCAAACAACTGGTACACATTCTGTATTTTCAAAAAGAATGTTAAGAAATTGTGTAATAAATTATATTTTTCTGTTCCATACAGACAATCTGGCTGGATAGGGAAAGGGAAAATCAAGACAGGGAAAGCTCCATAGAGAAAAAATGGTTATCTTCCAGGAGGTGAAGTACACCAATAACTATTCCTTGTCCAAATGCACTGTCAAATAGCAAAAGCCCTCAAAAGTTTGTTTAAAGCAACAGTTCAACTAATTCTTAAGATGCTAACTGGAGTAAAATGCACTCTAATGAAAAATTCAAATGACTTAAAACTCGCATGTAAAATAATCAATATGCATGGAAGCTTTTTTCTTGCTTTTCATACACCAGCCGTGCATTTCTTAAATATTCTGCATTCAGAATAGTAAATAAAAGCATTGGGAAATAAAAATACCACTCAAAATAACTTAGTCATATACTTTTATTTACCTTGAACAGAAAATTTTGCAAACCATCAATGAGAATGGGGATAAAAACCTTAGCATGTAACAGAAGAGGCTTTGGTTATAAGTGCCATTTCTACAGCAGAGTTAAGCTATTGTAAACCAAACATCTTGTAGTACAGTAAAAATCTCCAGCCAAAGATTTTAAGAATTTAACAGCAACACTGACACTAACATATAAACAACAGAGAAATATTTCCTAAACTTTTAACACGCACTTGCTACAATCCAAAAGTGTTTAGTTCATATACCTATACATACAAACACTATAACTTTTTGTGAACTAACCACTTGTCCACAGGACCTGCCTAGACAGCTTGTCATCAATACAAAAGTTTTTTTTATAAATAAGTCAATTAAACTCCACAGAGACTAAGAAACAATATAAAATTCCAGCTGTAAATAAATCTGTACATTATGGTCAGTCTTGTTTTTCTGAAATCTTGAGCAACTTTAAAGTGTCTCTTTATAAAATGATGGCATGGAGCAGTGTTAGCTGGAGTGGAAACTTGAAGACTCGGACTCTGTAGAAACAGAAGAATGTCCCCCACGTTTGCTTTTTGAAAGAATCTTGAGGCTTGATCCTCTGCTAACTGATGTCAAGGCGTTTTGTGCTGATGTTTTGAATTTGGCCCCCAGGAAGGCATAAAGGATTGGATTCAGGCAACAGTGGAAGAATGCCAGGGCTTCAGTAATGGAGATCCACTTATGCACTATTGTGTCCAAGCTGCAACGATGCCTGATGACTCCGAGCAAGATGAATGTATCTATGCTGATCCCGATGTAATATGGCAGCCAGCAGGCAAAGAAGGCCAGGATAAGGATAACTGTTGTCTTCAGGGCTTTACGCTTCTGGTGGCCTTTGGAATGCGACAGCTTCGATATTATAATACAGTAGCATGTCAGGATTATTAGGCCAGGTAAGACAAGTCCGACCAAGATGTGCTGAAATCTGAAAGAAATCAGCCAGTTTTCGTGAGGGTACATGCGGTCACACAGATACTTTCCTTCTACTTCACTAGTGCTGGCAAAAATTATGTCGGGCACTGTCAAAAGCACAGCTGGTAGCCATACCCCTACATACACCACCTTCTCAGCCAACAGCTTGCGTGGTCGCTGGCTGTTGGTAGCATGGACTATTGCCAGGTAACGGTCTAAACTTATAAAGGCCAAAATCAAGACACTGCTGTAGAGGTTGACTGTGTAAATGACATGAACTGCCTTACACAGAACATTCCCGAAGTACCAGCTGATGGCTGCATCCACGGACCAGAATGGCAAGGTGATGACGAAAAGCAGGTCAGCCACAGAAAGGTGCAGCCTGTATTTATCAGTCATGCTTCTTTGTTTCTTCTGGTAGCCCATAACAATAATAACCAATCCATTGCCAATGATTCCTGTTAGGAAGATGATGGAGAAGATTGTTGGCAAGAAGATCCGGTTGAAATCAGCATTCTCATGCTGGAAGCATGGCTCTCCGTAGTCTCCATAGTCACCTGAACCAATCTCATCCGAGCCATTATCAGAAAATTCAATTATTAACCCGGAGGACAGCTAAAAAATAAAGAAAATATTAGATGTTATCTCCTCTGCAAAAGCTCACTTTACATGACAGTATGTTTAGAGTTGCCTGAACAGTCTCCATCATCATGAATATGCAAACTTTTGGAAAACCCGAAACATCCTATTAAAAAATTGTATATACAACAATTAAGAAATTAATAAACTTCCTTTGCCTTTCTCTTAAGATCTTGTAACTAAGGACATGGGAAGAAAGAGGACGTCTGCTTCCAGAAACATTGTTGGTTCCAGACACTTTAGTTGTCATCCACAAATGGATGAGGTTATTCTGCACAGAGGATTACCCATGACATTTAACTCTTAAAACATAGCTATTAAAAAAACAAACAAAAAAAACCCCTTGGACAGTAACTCTGCTGCTTTTAAGTTCCTTCTCATTATGGGGATAGGGTCAAGGAGAAATAGAGAAGGTACCCTTGGCTGATGTAATAAAGGATGAATAATAGCAAGAATTCCCTGCTGAGAAGGAACTGACAGCTCCACACACAGAGAAAAGAAAAAATACCCCGAAGCCCATAGAGAAAGAGGTGACCTTCTGCAGGGGAACTCAAACCCCATGGAGGGTCATCACGACCAGCCACGTTCCCCTCCCTTTGTTCCCTGCCCTCTGCGGTGGCGGGGCAGGGGGTGAAGCGGACTGGGCTGGAGCCAGACTGCTCGACCAAGTACAGCAGAGAGAAAAAGGAAGCGAAATTGTGATGAGGGCGAGAAAGCACATCAGGAAACCACCAACGGTTTTGACTACGTTCAAGAGCGGTTCAGGCGGGCGAGTGCCACCTGGCTATGTACGGATTCCTCAGGTTCTGAGTGTTAGGATTTTATGCCCTCCGTACCACCAATCCCGGGGGTCCCGCATAGGGATGCACCAGCTCCACGCGGGCAGTAACTGAAGATAAAAGTTGGAACTTGCAGAGGTCTCGGTTTAAGCCCTAACTACTCTCAAAACCCGGGAGGCTTCGGGATGATGGGGCCGCCGCCGGGGTTCGGCCGGAGTGGACGGTCGGGCGCTGCCACCGCTCCGGTACATCGGCGGCCGGACGGGCACCGGGATGCTATTCATAGGAGTCGGATCACTCCAAACTTCCTCGCTTGTTTCCCCCTCTCCTCATTCCCTCTCCTCTAACTGCTCTATACGGGCGTTTTTCAGCCCACAAAGCTGCCACATGTCACTGCAACTGACGGCCAAGCAGAAAAGCCCTAGGATAGAAGCGGGGGTCCGGCAGTGGCTACAGCTGTCTCAAGGTCCCAAAGGCGACGGAGCAGCGACAAGAGGTCAGGGCCGAACCCTGCCCCTTTGCGCCCCACGGACCCTCGCAGTCAGGCGGGCAGAAATACAGGGGGTGGCCGGGAGCCCGGCCCTTTGCCCTCTGCATTGCCCCGGCCCCTCTCCCTGCCCTCCGTCTCCGCCGAGGGCACCTTTGTTTGCCCAGAGCGGGCACATGGGCCAGCGCGGTGCGGAGCTGGGGAGGTGGGCTTGTCCCCACGTCGAGCAGCTACAGGGACAGCCGCGTCCCCTCCGTCCGTCTCCGTTCCACTCCTGACACTTACATCCAGGCTGTCGAGGCTGTTGTCCATGCTCTGAGCCATCTAACGGTCCCGGGCTTTGGAGTTGTTGTTATTGTTGTCGCCGCCGCGCCTCTCCGAGCACCGTCACTCGTAGCTCCACCAAACGCACGCCTGGACTCTTCTGGCGGGACGCGGCTCTTATAAGTTCCCCGTCTGCCCCCCCGCCCCCGAGGGCAGCCCCCGCCTGGCTCCTCCCCGGCGGTGTCACCGCGCACCCCCGCGGGCTGCGGGCGGCTCCTCGCTCCGCTCTTTGTCTGCAGAGGAGGGGTTGGGGACTGCACTTGCCCCAAGTCCCCCCGGGGGCGTTGCCCCACGCAGGGGCATTTGCCCAGTTCTGATTGATGTGTTCACACAAGCGGGGTTTTGAATTTCCCCTCCAGACAGTTCTTTGAAGTTTGTTGTCGGGCCCCGTGTTGCCATGGGTACCCCAGGCGAGCTCCGGGTGAAGTCCAGCAATCGGATGGAGGAAGAAGAGGAGCGGTCCTGCGTAACCTTCAAAATACAACTAGATCCTCAGAGCTGTCTCTCATCCCTGCTGAGGAGAGGATGTACTGGGAGAGGCAGGAAGCATGGGCACGGTCCTTACTGGGGACTGAGAGGTTCTGCAGACCTTTCGGGGGCTGCAAGGCAAGCCGGCGGCAGCAGCTTGCACGCTGAACTTTCCTGGCATCTGTGGTTTTGGGCCAGAAATCTGATGAGGACCCGCAGGTGCTTCATCAGCATGTCCGAGATACGGGGGAAAAAAAAAGAAGAAAAAATAAGAAAGAAAGAAAGAAAGAAAAAAAGAAAAAAAGAGAAAAGAAAAAAGGAAAAAAAGAAAAAAAAAAGAAAGCTTTTGGAACATTGCTAGAATTGTGTTAAGAAAACAATAGAAATCAGGAAGAAACTAAACCATTGTCAAAATAATGGTGCTGCCAACTTCATTAAAAACCATAGAACTGCACGCTCAGTGTCTTGCCATCTAAAAATAGCAAACAATGAGCTCCTTATTTGCCCACTAATATTAGGAACTTGTCTTTCTCCTTAATCTCCAGCTTGGTGAATTAGTTTATTTAATGTGAGAGGTGAATATCTTTAGTTGTGATCTGTTTCTAGAAACTGGGTAATCTAAAGAAGTGAAAAAAAAAAGAGAGAAAATCATGAAATTGTATATGTAGGGTCAAAATAGCAGCCATAAAATGGGCTTTCAAGGGAAAGCAAAACCAAATATAAAGACAAAATAAAACAGAATCATGGTTTTCCTTTACAATTTGCTCTGGGGTCTCCCTGTTGATATTTATGCAGGTAAACTAATTTACAGAAAAGATTTTGACAGTGTGTAGTAACCCCTACAGTTTCAGGACTCTGATAAAGTACTAATCCAAGCCTTACATTAATGAAATTCTGCCCTGCTGAACTTCTTTCAAAACAAGTTTGATGAACTTATAATTATCACTATCCATTCCTTATTTTCCATAGAACCTGTGGTGTGTTCACTACTTTCTAGACCTACAAATAAGAAAATACATGGCCTCAGCAATCTGCAGCTCAGCACTAGGTACCCAGGCAGATAAATGAGCAGCTGAGGGATTTTTGTGTATGGATGAGGAGGATCATGTCTACACAATAATCTTTTACTTTTTTTTTCACTTGTGAAGAACACCCAGCTCAGGGCACCAGCAGTTGCTGTGAGTTTGCAGCAAGGGTGTCCTGCTCGAGAGGCTCTCCAGCCTGGTGAACCGGCAAACATGTGGACCAGATTTTTGGAAATGCACACATTGAACAAATGCTCAAAAACTGATCAGGACACAGAGCTGTATATAGGGGAGGTGAACTTCTAGGGAAAATTAGGTTCTACCTTGCCAGAAACTACTATAGGCGACAGATGTATTTATATGAAGAACATACTATTAATTCAGAGGAGTGTAGATGATTAAACATTGCTCTTTATGCATGCAGTACAGGGCATTAAAATATGCTTGTGGTGTAGGTGGCTTCTGACATGGTTACAGATGACCAAATACACAAAGATTTACAAATACATTAATTAGAGCTATTTGACAAGTCTGAGAATTGGTTATTTATTGGGGTGGATAGCACAGAGCACATTGACATATGGTGTATCAATGTACAGAATTGCCAGTGTAATTACAGGTCAGGGAGGCAAATGTTATCACACCTCCATTTTCCTGTGCAGATAGACTCTTAAGAGCAAAGTGCATTACAGGAAAATTAATTTATGGGATAGGGGAGAGTGACTTAGTTATTTGTGTTCATAGATAACACAAGAAAATCAGAACTGAGGAATGATCTATGGATGAGCTCTAGAGCATGGTAGAGTTGATTGGTGGGAAATTTAGGGATTGATACCCTATCTGGTGAGATGTCACTGAAACCTGTTTTGGTGACAGTTCTCTAAAACTAGTATTCACACTGCTATTTTGTTATCTACAATCTCTTTTGTTTCTCCTATCAGAAAATCCATATGAAAACTTCCTTTGTTGCACGGAGGACCACTGAGGGCAAGTTAATGATTTCCAAAGTGATAAAAGAGGGGAACTGTTTCTGCAGAGTGTATAAATCAGGGTTAGCTACAAATCTTCTTAAGACAGGGCTGGCAAATAGCAATTTCCAAGCTTATGTTTTGCATTACATGTTTTTCTGGTCACAGAATTAGTGTGAAAATCAGACCCTTCCTAGCCATGTAATACATATTTTTGTTACTGAAAACATTCCCTCTGAAATTCAAAATCCTACATGCTCTTTTACTCTTATGCTAACAAAGCAACTCCTCAAACTGTGAATCATTAACCTATTTTTTTGTCTTCTAAAAGAAGACATAAGTGCTGGTCATGGAAGGGGAACATATTTTCTAATAAAAAATTCTAATGGGAAAAAAATACCTTTTGGATTCAGTAGCCACATAAACAAAAATAAATTGCATTTTATTTAACTAAGCTAAGTGACTTACTTTATCTGAAAGCTTCACAAGTAAACTTAACAAAGTAAACTTCTAGCTAAGAAAAGTTTGATGGCACCATTGTCTCTGTGGGACAACAAGCACAAAGGACAGATGATCCCCACTTTATGTAAGCTAGAAATACCACCATAGTGTATTCATTACAATGGTGTATTTATATACTATTCCTTATCTTTTAGCATTCATGGGGCTATCCCTTCAGGACACATAAGATGATTATGTCTTTAAAATACATAACTGGCATGATGGATTAAAGTATTGTACCATGTAGTACAGAGTGAATAATTTTCAAATATTCACTGATTTTCTCTGTACATTTCCTGTGCTGGAAGGCTGCTGAAACTGGGGGGTTTGCCTCCTGAAAAATAACAGAAAATATATTCAGGATTTGCAAGGTGTTAGCTTTGAGTAGGGGATTTTTCTACTCTAAAAAATACTCCAGGGATCTGATGTTGTGGACTTGCTTGCCAGTAGATGAAACGTGGTTTCCTTATAAAACTCAAGTGTTTATTAGGATACATTGGATTGACTTTGTGACAAAAGGGTCTTCCAGTGTCCTGAAGTTGTACACATAGGGAAGATAAGGATATACTCTGCCTTTTCCACCTGATCTTTTTGTTGAAGTGGGAAAGGTATCAATCTTATGCCTGTTTGAATGGGTCCGAGTGGTTTGCTGGAGTTGTGTTTCAGCTAATGACTTTCTTTGCTCTTGGTTCTCCATGCTTTCCATCTCCATTTCTTTCTGCCTGTGCTGCAGTGGAACAAGGCTGACAGCTGTTACCCTGATCCTGGTAGGAGAGTGTCTGCTCACCTTATGGGCAAAGTGTCACCCAAATTTACAGTTTGATAGCAGAAAGACAAAACCTGCCAAGGACCAGGACCTATCTTTCAACTGGTAGTATGTTGCATTAGCACAGGAATAAATCTCTGTATGAAAGGAATGATATCAGAGCAAAATTAAAGGAAAAGCCTTACATCAGTGTAAGGCAACAAAAATGTTATCAACAGTGGCATAAAAGACAGATTTCTTCATGGTTCCTTGCTTTTAACAATGATAATTTATTTTGTTTCCTTTGAGTGTTGCCACAAGGCCAACATGTCTCAAGTCAGAACAGAAAAGTCAGCAGGAAAAAAAAGTGCTGTCCTCTGGAAGAAGTCATAGTTACTCTTGTGTTTTAATTCCACCTCCATCTGTGGCCTGCAGCAAATCACTTAACCCTTCTGATTGTGTTCACCCAACTGTAAAATGGGGATAACAATACCTACTTACCTACCTCAGAGGAGACTTGTAGGGATTAATTGGTTGATATTTGCAAGGCACTTTGAAGATAGAAAGTGCTTATTTTAGAGCCTGCTGAAATTATTGGTGACACCGATCAGCTAAAATTCAAAGGGGACCAAACTCATTAAGTTCTGATCTTCTTCCTCCATTTGGCTATGTTTATGAGTTAGCAAATCTCACTGCATGTGGACAGTTTATTGTTTGTTTGGAAGCAGAGTAGACTAAAAAGATTCTTTGAACAACTTGGTTAATCCTTTTAACAAACATGTCTTCATTTGCATATCACTGAAGCCAAAGGTTTTATCTTTGCTGATTATATAGCAGAACTTGTCTGGAGACATGTTGAGGTGTTTTTTTCCAGAACTGGGGTCAGATCAGAATTATGAAAACAAACTAAAACCTACCTAATTATATCACAACTATTTTCTTTCCTATAAAAAGGTGGGATTTGGATTTCATAGCATTCAGATGTATTTCTCTTTAGCTATGAGCTACATTTCTTATAATGTTCTTTTATGCTGTAAGATTCCATGAGAAACTTGCTTCAGTTTGGTTTGGATTACTAGGGGCAGGATTTGGTTCTGTGGACCCATGATAGGAACATACCATATTCCTGTCTCAAGAGCAGGTATTGATGTGCACATGGATGCTGTGTCCCACTGCCATGGTTTCTTAGTACAGAATTTTAGGGATATAGTTATATCTGAGCCTGTGCATTGCTTCTCCTGCCAGTGCAAATGGAACAAAGCTACTTAGAGACTAATGGGCTGAACAGAGCCCTGAGCAACCTGGTCTCACTTTGAATCCAGGGATTCCTTCCAACTTAAATTATTCTATGACTCAAAATAGGTGGATCAGACCATGTCTTCATCACTCTGCTAATAACAGTGCCCAGAGCTACCTGGATCAAAATACTTCCCCTTACATTTGTGTGCACTGAGCCTGTTTGCTCTACACAACAGAAATAGCATTACAATGTTGCATTTCCACCCCAACGATTTTTGATCAATCTTTTGTTGAAATGGTGTCTGTGGAACAATCTGCTTGGGATGTAGCAAAGTCTGCTAGCATGTGCCATCGTTTTTTGTATCATTTTCCCACATTTCTTCCAGTACTTTTCTTTGGATGAGGTAGTAGGTATTGATTTTTCATGCGCTCTATTCTTCTGAGCTTGCTGCAATAATTCCTTTAGCTCGTTTGCCTACTTGTTTTGTGTCTAAAAACTGGCACTGAAAGCAGAGTAGGAGCAACAGCTCTTCCTGTTTAGCTCAGTTTAACAGTCTGAAGCTCACAAATGTTTTAGTTCTATTGGAAGAGCTTTGAAGTGAAGTCTGTACATATGGGTGCTGAACCGCAGCTTGGAGGCTTGTTTTTGAATCTGCATACCAGGGATTGCTCCTGTCTCTGCTTCCTCTCAAAAGTGATGACTGAGTCAGTTGTTCACTGAGTAGGGAGGTCACCCAAATTCAGGGATGTGCATTCCTATTCTTTCTTTTGGATCTCTCCTCCAACTGCTTCCCTGAAAATTCCCTGAAAATTCCCTTTAGAATTCCAAAGTGTTTTATTGCTGGAATTGCCATATGCCACTGAGATATGCCTTTTTTTCTATCAGGAGGTGCAGAAGTAAGACTGGGTTTACATTTTTGACTCAGTGCGTCTTACTTAGGTAATATAGTTTATAGCATTTACTTAGTAACTGTCTCTTTGATGCCTGTTGAAAACATGACCAAACATCCCCAAAACAACCAAAATTCTCCATTAAATGTTGAGATTTTCTGTGCTGCAGTCAAATTCTCTATAGACAGTGCTCACTGAAATATTGTCAGTAAATATAGATAGGCAGCCTGCTATATCCATTTATTTATAATTAAATATAAGGATATAGATAGATGCAGGAATAGTTATGTTTTATTTTCTGTTCATGAATTGCCAGTGAAATCAGCATGATACTACACACTTATTTCTTTGATCTGATTGATTATGAAGAGTGATTTTTGCTTTGGCTGCTTTGAAAATTTGGTAGGTAGGATTTGGGGCCTAATCTTTGTTAATAATCTCTGAGGTCCCAAGTTATAATTTCTTCTCAGTCATTAGGTGATAGACCTCTACTAAAGCAGGAGAACTGCTTGATGAAAAGTTTGAGATTTTGAACCTCTGTTTCTGACTTAATGGGAGGTAAATCCAATTTTCAGGTATCTTTTCCTCCATAAAGAGTGCTCCAGACACATGATATAAAGAACTAATATCTTACATCTGAGCTTGCTAAACTTTCATCTTTCTGGGTTAAATTAATTGTAAGAAAGAAGAACAGGCAACTTTGGGCTGAACCAGGCATCATCCACATCATTTTCACAATGCCTGGAATAAGACTTTACAAACATTATGGCATGTGCTCTGCCTGATTTGACAAAAAAGTGATAGTTCCAGATCAGATCTCTACAGCTGGGTGATTCAGCATTGATTTGTTATGAGGAACTGCTGAGCCCTCACCTCTACAAGAGAAGGTGAACCAGAAACTTTAAGGAGCATAAAGAATAGAAGTGTCCTAGAAAATAAAAGGCATTATAAAACTCTTCCTGGCTTTTCCTTTTTCAGAAGGAGAGCTTCATTTGGCTTGGATATGGACCTAAATAGTTGTGTTCCTCTGCCAGGGGGAAAGGAACATACCCATCCAAATTTGTTTCAGCTCTCCTTTTTCACTGTCTCACCAGATTACTGCACACATAGGAGAAGAATCTAGAATATTAGTTGTCAAAATGTTTTTTTCATCTGTGCATGTTTTTTCATGCTTCAGTATACCCAGTTATTATGCATCAGTGTACATCTAAAAAAAATCTTCCCCAAACATACTGATAAACAGAGAACAGGTGAGTGCCAGTGAAGAAGTAAGAAAAATGCCATTCAAGCAAACAGCTGTCTGTGTTTAGCTGTATCATTACCCTCCACGGTACAGCTGAACAGGAGTACCAGGTGTGTAGAAGCTTGTGTTTAACTTACATTTCAGTTTAGTTTAATTTATATTTCAGGCTTTATCCACTAAAAATTCTAGCCCATGATCCTGTTCCTTCATTAGTTCAGTGCAACTGAGCATAGGAAGAGTCTTGAAATAATAACTTTATAAAAATGAATTTGTTATTCTAGGAATCCACTCTTATTTTAAGTAGGTGATTCTGTATTTCTGAGGTTATTTTTCAGTACTGAGTGAATATTGTGACAAACATACAAGAGGGGCATTCTAAAAATATTTCTATGTTACAGTCTGTGTTTAGAACGCTCTGTACTAAAGTGCTATTTTATCTTTTCTTTTTTTTCTTTTTTTTTTTTTTTTAAACCTGTAAAAACAGGAAGAAGCCTTGCTACTTCTGAGGACCCTGATAAATGTCTCTACCTGTCTTTTTCTAGAAAGATCTCTTCAGGTGCCAAGCAAGGGTCACTGTAACCATGGATACTTACACTCCATTTTCCCTTTGGGTTTCTGTGAAAAACTTGGTGTGATGCCCAGTGTAGACCACATTTTGTGTTAGGTAATCATAGGCTGTCTGTACTTGGGTATTGTGGTTTTAAGTTTTCAACGGTTGCTCTGTGGTTTGAAAGCTGTGTTTTTTATTCCCTCTTCTAAGTGAAGAAGACGTTAAAGCAAAGTTGCCTGATAGAAGCTATTCCACCAAAATAAAATCCTTTGGGAAGGATTGTTTGTTGTGTGGTTTAAAACTGAAACCAAACTGAGAAACCACTTTACTCTAGCATGGTGTTCAATGAAAAATAGATTGTGTTTTACTGAATTTGGGAAGAGACTATTCAGTTCCTGGAATTTGTCAAGTTGCACTTGGGAATTAGAAAAAAATTGATTTGTTTTTACCATGTGTCTTACAAGTCAGTCTTGGAATATTTTCTAAATGTATTTAGTGAAAAGTGGAATACTTGTTTTCCATCAAGTAGCTGGTCAGTCCTCCTCTGATGCTTTGATATAGATCTACAAAGGAACTGAGTTTAATTGAAGGAGCAGTGTAATTCAGATGTGGGGAGAAACTAATTATGGGTTTTTCTAACCTTTCAAAAACATTGGAGTTGTTGAGTAAGTGGACAAAGGCTACAGCACCTAATATGAATGAGTATGAAGAAAGGGAAACTGCCCTTCTGGACATGGAAGCAAAGCTCATGGTGCATCATGTGTTAAGATCAGAAGAACCATATCAGCTCCATCAAATTCTGAAATAACTGTTAAGTGAGAAGTCCTGCAGCAGTTAGTTTGTAATAAATCTGTCAACTTAGGATAAAGTCATGTGGCTATTGAATGGCAAATGCATGGCCTCCATTTAAAATTAAGCATGGCCTACTACTACTTTTACTTGTCTTATTTGCATGCAAAAAATTAGAACAATCTTTGCTGGGAAAAACATTTAAAAGTGTGGAAATAAATGGAAAACGTAGCAAAATGGAGGCTGAATTTATAAAGTTATCTTGTAGTAGGACTACCTAATAGCTTTCATTGATAATTAATTTTCTAGTCAAAGGAAACCATAGATTCCATTTGTCTGGACTTTAGCAAGGCACTTTGTGTGATGCTATTTGAGTGCTGATGAGCTTAGTTTGTTAAGCTAAACTTGCAGGAGTTAACACAGTATATTTAATATGAATGAGGAAATTTATAAAGGGAAATAACAGTGAAGACACTGAAAGAGAAATAGTATGCTGCAGGCAGGTAATCAGTAGAGCTCTTCAAGGTTCACTGTTGGAACCAGTTACACTTCCTATTTTGCATTAGCTTTGGGACAAAAAGTAGTAAATTACTGAGATTCACTACTCGTGGAAAATGAGGTGTCACTCTTGAAACTGTGATATCCTCAGACATGACAGAAGGAAGAAAACCAGAAATATATTATCCAGTTTAAGATGAGTCTGCATTTCTCATATGCAGCTGAGAAAGAGGTGTCCTTGCTCCTTGAATGTCTCAAGTAGGGTATACTGAAGGGAGAAAGAAATACTATTGCTGCCAAACTGAACACTGAAAAGGTGTCTTCTGATTTTTTTTTCAATTCTTAACAAGTAAAATTAATCCAAATGGAATAGTTGGAGAGAAGGATGACTGGGGTGAGGTGTGGAAGGGAGAGCAGCTCCTGGGAGATGAGACTGGAAAAGCTTCATTCCCTGAGTTTGTGTAATAAATGTGGACATCATAGCATAGTGGACATCTAGAAAGGGAAATAAATACCTGGATCACTATTAGCATACAAATGACTGGATGTAATTTGAGGAACAGACATTGTAAAAACATGAAAAAGTTTTTAAGTGTCAGGGGAACAAACTTCAGGAACCCAATAAAAGAGAATTTTAAGCAATTGGCTGCTGTGACAGATTTGTTGGGACTTGTTGACCCGTATTCAGTTCCATTAACCTAAGTTCTGATCTGCAATTCTGTTCCTTTGATAGCTGCAATGTCTGTGGAAGGTAAAATATCACATACCTGATGATCACAGAATCTGAGCCTTTATCTAACTTTTACTCTATGCTATTTTCTTAAATTCAAAAGAGTTCATCTCCCTTTCTTTAGGATTTCAGGTGCTATTAGGGTAGCAATTTCATGTGAGATGGAAATAACTGCTGAGAAAGTACCATTCTCGTACCTAAAGACAAAGTAGTATTGAGTAGTTCATAAAATGCTGATTTTGCTCTAAAAGAGAAGTAACTTTCAGCTACAAATGTCAGATTTTAGAGTCCAAGCCATGATTCTGTGGCAGAGCTGGTGAAGAAGTCTCTGTTGACCAATACAGCAATTATCATGCCTCTATCAGGTGTGTTTGTACCTTGAAAATGCAGATCCTAGAGTAGCATATAAAACCAGCCACATTCTGTACTGTTGTTTGTCAGAAAATAACAATCAAAATCATTAATTCAGTAGTTCCTGACTGTGCAAGGACTGCTATAGTAGAGAAGGTTTGAGTTGTAACCAACGTGTTACTCTGTAACAGTCACACACAAACAACTCAAATCTTACCAACAAAGAGACAGAAGAGCCTTTTCATCATCTGTCTGTCGAACTGCCAGCAGAAGGTGGTTTCCTATAAGAAAAGTAGCAATCAAAGGCAAGAAGAGGCAAGTAAAAGCAAAATGCAAACATACAGAGCCAGAATCTATGGGTTAGGAAGAGGTCAGTGCCTGGCATGGTAAAAGCAAAGTTCAGTTGTGTCCATAGACACCAATTTTGAAATTAATACCTCACTGAGGGAAATGCTGCAGTCTAACCAGCACATCTCTTGGAGGCATTAGGGATATTGGGGAATACCACCACCACAACAAATCCATTGGAAAGCTGGGCTTTTTAGTTATTGGAATTGGTAGCTCGGATGGTGCCAGAATGTGTCTTTTAATATTAAAATGTCTGTAGAATTTGAATGGGCATTTATGTCTGTTATTATAACTTGGATGCACACAATGAAATAGAAGCAATGTAATAAAGAGCAACAGGTTATCTTACTTCTAGATAATGTCTAGTTGGATGCAAAGCAAAACTTGTGCAACTCCTTACACTCCAATCAGGGACAGATAGGCAAGAAATGGCAGTGAGTGTTTAACTGGCCTTATGCCCATTTTTTGTTCTAAGCTCCCTGAAAAGACTCTTAGTTTTGTGTAGCAAAACACTGGTTAGTCTATTTGAGATTCTTTTTAATCTCCATTACATAAAACCCATGTAAATCCCTTCCCAGAGAGATAGCTTGTGAGCAGGGTCCCCAGATTAAGACTAGTAAGGCAGAGAACTTAGTGATAAAGGATAGAAGGGAAACATGTAAAAATAAGACTGTATATACAATGCTTGTACATGTAATAATGAAATAAAATTTGATGTACAGAGTAGCTTGTCCAAGAGAAAATATCATACATGAAATAAGAGAAGAATTAATATCAACTCAGTTATTTACTTGGAAGTGCTACTGTCAGAAATGCAATCTCCCTAGGAACCAGTCTAATTATGCATCTGGCTTTTCAAAAAAGTCATGTGGTGACTTATGGAAGGAGTGTGGAACCCAGTGGTGTTTTCAAGGTGGAGAAATCACCTTGAAGTTGGTAGCTTTTTATATGTAGAATGAAAGCTGCTTTGGAATAGTGAGGTTAAGCAGTGAAGGGAGTGAGGAGGAGCAAAGAAGGAAAGAAGAACAATATGTTCAGAAGCAGCAAACAAATAAGAACAGAGACAACAGGGTCATTGAGGGACAAAAGCATCAAAAGATAGTGACAGATGAAGTTGATTGCCCCTCTTTTTTATTTTCAGTTGTCAAAAAGCCACAGAAAAGCAACCTTATCCTAGTGGTTAGGAAGAGGTGAAGATTTCTCAGTCAAGGAGCAGGTCAGTTTGAAATGCTGCAGGCTGAGCAGAATGACAAATGAAAATGCAGAGGAAAATGGGGGCCCCAGGGGGAATTTGTCCTACCTCAGTAGGGACAGGGATAGTAGTAGATTCACAAAGACTTATTTATCAACCAAGGAAAGAAGACAACAGGAAGTCAAGAAAATAATGGACTTAAACTTTATTTCTGTGAGAAATATTTAAAATAAAAATACTCAGTCACAAAGTTCTTTAATAATGCATGTTGGTGCATTTGTGCTTGTGTCTGCTCTAAAAAGACAGGAATGCAATGCTTGTAGAAGTGTAAAAATGGGGGCTTTCAAGTCAGAAAAATCTGCTTTATTCCTAGTGCCAGCAGAGCACAATGAGTAGACGTCAAATATGGATCACATTATCATTT
This sequence comes from Calypte anna, assembly GCF_003957555.1. Lineage (NCBI taxonomy): Eukaryota > Metazoa > Chordata > Aves > Apodiformes > Trochilidae > Calypte > Calypte anna. Next base: position 6,489,159 of record NC_044253.1, on the reverse strand, counting down.
CCATCTCTTCTGTTAAATAGGAACTCTTTTTATCTGTTTGTCCACCATGTTGTTATTAAAATATCTAGATACTATTTTAACTATACCAAGTAGAACTTTTCTTCCTACTGCTATTAAACAGAAAACCTTTTGTGGGTTATTCTTCTGGTTTCTTGCATGCATAGGTGAGCACACATCAAGGCATCCATACTACACACATTCTCTTCCCTCTGAACTGTGCAGTGGTGTGGAGGGGAGAACACTTTTTAACTGTAACAAGACAACCTGTAGAGTATTCCCCACTGAATTACATTACAAAAATTCTCTGAGGACTATGATAATCACCAATATAGCATTTTATCTGTTCTGATTCCAGGGATTCCATGGATGGAAGGCTTTATTTCTTGCAGAGTAGTGCTATAATAGCCCTGAGGGTCCCACCAGTCTCATTCCTAACCATGAGAACCTACCTACAGAATAAAAAGAGTTTATTTAGTTCTTTCCCTGCAGTAGTCAACAGGGTGTCATTTAGGTCGAAGTGTAAGATGGGGCCACTTGTCCATTAGGAAGTGGAATGAAACCACTAATTCATTTTATGTAGACTACAAAACAGCTGCCAGACAGTCATAATTTTCAGTCAGTGTTGACCTGGGGTATATTTAACAAGTGACCTAGAAATGAAAAGCTTGGTAGGCAACTGCAAATCCCCAGAGTTATTTGAGAAAGCATGCTTCTAAAATATTTAGAAATGTATAATTTAGTAAGAGACAGACAGTATGTTTTAATTACTATGATGGTATTTTTCTAGGTCGGGTTTTCTTTTCCAGTTTACTTGATAATATTGTTTATATCAGTAAAGAACAAATGCAAATAATACTTTGTAAGAATAGTTATGTTTTGTACCAGCTTTGCACAAAATTAATTTAACTCATTAACAAGAAGTGATACAGAATCAGACACTTAGAGTGCATACCTGTAGTTATAAAAATGGGTAAAAATGCTAAGACTCAATGCAGCACATTATGAAATCAGCAAAATATCTCTTTTTGTCCTGTCAGGGGAGGTACCCAGGGCTGGGTAATGAGACTCTTTCAGGGCAAGGACATGAACAAAACTGACTGACACTGTTAGTTTTGAATGAACATGAGTAACGTGAGGGCTAAATGATAAAATAATTAATGGCCCAGAGAAAACAGAGGAGGAGCTTATTGTCTTCCAGTTTTACAAGACTAAAATAAGGGAATAGTCAATTAACTTAAAATAGTGGTGACCTATTGCTCCTTTGGGTGAGGAAGCCACACAGCTGCTGTGCCTGAGTAGCAGTACCAGAGGGAGGTCACTGCCCAGGTCTGCTGCTTTTAGATCACTGAAGCTAAAAATGTAAAGGGATTTCAGAAGGAACAAGATGATTATATGAATGTTGTATACAGCCAGAGTTCTTACAACCTGCTTCCACAACAAGCGAAGTTCCAG